>NW_006399820.1:14057514-14083982 GCF_000299155.1 Elephantulus edwardii | reverse complement strand
ATGGACTGCTAGGAGAACAAACAGGTTTGTCCTGGAGAGGGTGAAGCTGGTTTGCTCCTTCGAGTCAAGGATTCTGAAGCTTCATCTCGCATATTTTAGGTGTGTAGCAAGGAGGGACTGGTCCTTGGAAAGGGACATCATGTTTGGCAGAATGGAGGGGCGGCGAAGGAGAGGAAGACCTTCAGTGAGATGGATCGATTCTGTGAGTGAAGTGGTAGGAATGAGTGCATTTGAGATGGCTAGTTTGGCACAGGATAGAACGGCATTCAGGGCTCTTGTACATAGGGTCACTATGAATCACAAGCGACTTGATGGCACATAACAACAACAACAACAACAACAACAACTGATAATCCTTGTAGGTCCATAGTGTGAAATCCACAAGCTGCTCCATGGGGAAAAGATGGGCAGTCTCCTACAGTGTGCTTTACTGCTTCTGAACATAGCTGAAAGTTCAGCTATGAGTCAGTCTTGGCTCAATAGTACACAACAGCAACAATAAATGAAATTGTTGAACTGTAGCTGTAATAGTAGTTACCTTTGTTGTTGGTAAATAGTATACTCTTGTGTCTTCCCTAAACTTTGTGAGAACTGATTCATCCTTATACCCTTGCAATAAAAACATTTACTGAGTACTTACTATGGGCTAACAAAGGCAGAAATAAGAGCTTAATAATTTTAATAATTTCAAAGGGAGGTGACTAAGAAGCTTCAAGTGACAAATGGAAAAGAAATTGAAGCTGTTGATGATTTCATTATACTAGAATTAACAATCAATATCCATGGAAATGGCAGTCAAGAAACCAGACAATGTATTATACTGGGCAATTCTGTTCTGCTAAAGACTGCTTCAGTGCACAATCTGATGGGTGGAGGAGAAGGAGGACAAAAGGAAATGGGAAGGATCTGGGTAAAAAGGCAGGGTAATGATAGGCAAGGTCCAATGATGATTAATTTTATAAAGCATAATGCATGTGAATGACTGTATGAAGCATAATGTGAATGAAGAATAGTGTGAACCACAATGTATACAAACTTTGTAAGCAAACCAAGAAAAAAAGGAAGGGGGTGGGGAAGCTAAGATGAAACTTGATGACTAAGGTGTCTCTGAGTCTTTTCAATCACCTCACAAGCTTAAAAAAAATTGGGTAATGAAAAGGGCAGGCAAAATGAACTAATGTGTCCAAAGCATGGTAATGACAAGAAATGGGAATACATTTTGGACTATGAGAAGAATGAACAAATCAGTCTTGGATGAAATAAAACCAGAATGTCCCTTGGAGATGAGAAAGTGAGAATTTTACTTATCTCGGGATGGGTGTGTCAGAGATGGTGCGATTGGCACAGGACAGAGCAGAGTTTAGAGCTGTTGTACATAGAGGCACTATGAGTCACAAGCGACTCGATGGCACATAACAACAACAACATTTTAAACATGGCATCAGAAAAGATCAAGTATTAAAAAAGGACATCATTGCTGGTACATTCAACGGTCAATGAAAAAATGAAGGAAAACTTGGATGAGATGGATGGACATAGCAGCTGTGGCAATGAAATAAAATATACCAGCAATGATAAAGACGGCACCCAACCAGTAACACTTTCTGTGTCTTACATAAGGTTTTCACAACTCAGAGCTGACTCATTGACAATAACAATAAAAAGGTACCAAGAAAGTGTAAAAGGCAATAAGAATAAGAGGTGAGGGAGCTCTGGTGGCCTAGTGGCAAGACGCTGTGCTGCAATCCTGAAGGAACACTGTTTGAATCCACCAGATGCTCTGCTGGAGAAGGAGGGACAATGTCCTCCTGTGCCAGTTGGATCCAATTTGACAGTACACAAAATGAAAGAGGGGGGAAAAAAAAGAATAAGAGGCATACAGAGGTCAATGGAAAGGTTAGCAGGAATATAAAAACAGAATTACTAAACTAATAGAAGAACTCTTAAGATTTCTACAAGAGGTAATACTAGGGCTGAATTTTGAAAGTTAACCTCAGAGAAGACAATAGAAAAGGCATTCCAGTAAAGGACAAAGATTTTAAGAGACACAAAGGCCTATGTGTGACTTCAGCAATGTGTTAAGAGAGCGAGGAGGAGAAAAACCAGGAGATCCCAAATGAGGTCATCTCATGGAAGACTTCACGTGCCTTATCAAGAAGCCAGGAATTCCGTTTACTGGTAAGTGACAAGATCACAGTCTCCCTGTGGCAGATGTACTCAATGGGTGCAAGAGACAGAAAGGTCAACTATCAGACCACTATGATAATAGTCATAGGTCACCAAGAGACAGAGGTGACTTGATGGCAATTGGCTTGGTTTTGGTTTTATGGTAATGATCAAAGCTTCCACCACTCAACCCAAGTGTGCATCTGTAGTGAATACCTACTTTTATTTTTGTCCAATTTATTCTATAAACAGCTTTTATTCTTCAGGGGGATTATCCAATCCATCACTTCATAATTTGGCTCCCTTACTTTTTATTCCCTCCCTACTGAGTGCTCAGTGAACAAGTCGAGAGAGACCCACAGTAGTTCAAGCAGGACCCCTAACAGTTCCTCAAGCCCTTGGTCACAGTAAATAAAATTCAAAGTGATGTCTGACTTTAGATTTTTATATTTGGGTCTAAGGAAGTCAATCAATCTTCCTTTTTTTTTTAAACCCCTCTTTGTTGTTTTTGAGTACCATTGAGATGGAACAGACCCATAGTGGGTTAACTGAACAGACTACCCATCCTTTTCCCCTGTAGAGCAGCTGGTGGTTCGAACTGCATGTCTTGGGAATTCCAGCACAGCTTGTCACCGCTAGGCCACCAGAGCTCGCTACTATCTTCCTTTGATGCCTGATGCTTAAGTCTAGGATATGTTCAGGACATATTTCTTAACCATGTGAAACAGAGAATCAGAAAGCTGGTCTATAGTGACCAAGACAAATAAAGTAGACATTCAGGAGGACAATGAGAGAGGAAAGCGTGATTGGATCAGAAAACCATCCACTTCTTACCCTTGAGTTTTTATGAGACACTCTGGAACTCTTATCAAAGCCTTTTAATTGTGGTGTTGATGAACAATACTGAATATAACAAAAGAGCAAATGAATCTGTCTTGAAGGAAGTACAACCAGAGTGTTCCTTAGGGGCAAGGATGGTGAAAATTCATCGCACATATTTTGGGTATATTCTCAGGAGGAACCAGACCTTGGAGCAAGATAGGTTGCTGGGAAAGATGGAGAGTAAGGGAAAGAGGAAGACTCTCCTCAAGATGGATTGCCATAGTGATGTTAACAATACATCACTTGAGCATCACAGGCATGGTGAGGACGGTTCAGGAAAGAGCAAGGTACAGATGTGTCATTCACAGGGTTGATAACAGGTGTAGTAAACTGAACAGCACATAGCAGAATTCTTATCATACATTTCTCTTTTCATTGTTGTTGTTAAGTACCATCAAATATGACCCACAGTGACCTCATGACTAACACATTCGAACCCTGTCCTATCCTGTGCCATTCTCATACTCTGACACACTTGCACCCATTGCTACAGTTAGTTATGGAGTCAATTCACCTGGTTGAGAGTCTTCCTCTCTTTTGCTGACTCTCTTCCTTTCCTAGCATGATGTGCTCTCCAAGGAATAGCCTCTGCTAGCAACATGCCCAAAGTATGTGAGACAAAACTTTATCATCTCTGTTTCCAAGGAGCACTCTAGCTGTACTTTCTCTAAGATATATTTGTTTGTTCTTTAGGCAGTTCAAGGGATACTCAGTAATCTTCTCCAAAACCACAGCTCAAAGGTATCAAATTCTTATGTTGTCATCCTTATTCACTGTCCAGATCTCAAATGCATAAGCGACTGAAAAGACCAGGAGCACTGAATCAGGAGCACATTAGTCCTCAAACTGACATCATTACTCCTCAATAATTTAGAGAGGTCCCTGACTGCAGACTTTCCAAGTGCAATATGTCTCCTGACAACCAACAGTGTTAACTGTGAATCCAAGCAAGATGAATTTGTTGACAGTTTTAATCTTTTCTCCATCTATCATGACTTTGTCTATTGATCCAGTAGTAAGACCCTTCATTTCTTGATGTTGAGATGCAATCCATATTGAAGGCTGTCTTTGATCTTCTACAGCAAGTGCTTTAAGGCCTCCTCACTTTCAGCAAGCAAAGTTGTGTCAAATGATCAGTCTCCCTCTGACATTGATGCCATATTCTTCTTCACAAAGTCCCGCTTCTCAAAAATTTGCTCAGAATACAGACTGATTAGGTAAGGAGAGATAATAAAACCCTGATGTACATCTTTCCTAATTCTAAACCATGTAGTATTCTCTTACTCTGTTTGGTTTATTGGTTTTGTATGAGCACAACTAATTGTCCTGGGATTCACATCTGTTCAATGTTAGCCATAGTTTGTTATGATACACACAGTCAAATACCTTTGCAAAGTCAATAAAGCATTAATATTCTTTTGGTATTTTAAGGCTTTTAGCCAGGGTTCTTGACATGAACAATTAAATTTCTGGTGACATAGCCTCTTCTAAATTCTGCTTTAACTTCTGACAGTTCTCCATCTATGTACTATGTCCTAGTTGTTTTTGAATGATCTTCAGCAGAATTTTGCTTGAATGTGATACTAATAGCATTCAATAATTTCCACATTCTGTTGGATCATCTTTCTTGGGAATGGGAACAAATATGAATTTCTCCCAGTCAACTGGCCAGACAGTTGTCCTCCAAATTTCCTGGCATAGATTGATGAGCACATCCAGGACTGTATCTATTACATGAAACATGTTAACTGATATCCTATCATTTCCTGGGGCCTTATTTTTTGCCAATGCCTTCAGTGTCGCCTTCTTTTTTGGTTAATATTGACTAAATTCCTATTCCTTTTAAATAAAAGAACCACAGCTACTATTTTATTGTTATTAGTTGCCATCCAGTTGGTTCCAATTCTTGGTGACTCCACATGTACAGAGCAGAATTTCTCCATATGAAAAATATGACCTGTTCACAGATAGGAAGACTCAATATCGTGAAAATAACAATCCTACCAAATGCAATTTATATGTTCAATGCAATCCCAATCCAGATACCAAATTTCTTTTTCAAGGACACCAAAAGAGAAATTGTCAAATTTATTTGGAGAGGCAAGAGACCCCGAATAAGCAAAACACTTCTGAGAAACAAAAATGAGGTTTGAGGCATAGCACTCCCTGACCGCAAAACCTACTACACAGCAGTTGTAACCAAAATAGCATGGTACTGGTACAATGACAGGCACATAGACAAATATAACATAATTAAGAACCCAGAAATAGATCCAGCTATCAATGGTTACCTAATATTTGACAAGGAAACCAAAGCTATCAAATGGGGAAATGATAACCTCTTCAACAAATGGTGCTGGCAAAACTGGACTTCCACCTGCAGAATGCTGAAACAGCATCCACATCTCACACCATATAAAAAAATCAACTCAAGGTGCATCAAAGACCTGGAAGTAAAGCCCAAAACCATAAAGTTCATAAGAGACAAACTGGGATCAAGCTTAGAAGGCATAGTGTATGGTATAAAGAGACTGCCAAATACAGCCAAAATGCACAATCTGAAGAGGATAAAATTGATGAATAGGACTTTCTAAAGATTAAATCTCTGTGTGCATCAAAAACTTTTTCCAACAGGGTGAAAAGAGAACCTACAGACTGGGAACGAACATTTGACAATACCATCTCAGACAAGAGTCTCATAACAAAAGTTTACAGAATACTCCTAGGCCTCCATGTGAAAAAGACTGATAACTCCAAAATGGGCAACAGACATGGAAAGACTTTTCACTGAGGAAGATACTGAGATGGCCAATAGTCACATGAAGAAATGTACAAAATCACTGGCAATAAAGGAGATGCAAATCAAAACCACAATGAAATACCATCTCACCCCAGTAACAGTGGCAAAGTTTAACAGGACAGCAAGTAATAAATGTTGGAGAAGACGTGGTGAGATAGGAACTCTTCTACATTGTTGGTGGGATTGTAAAATGGTACAACCACTCTTGAAGGCAGTTTGTTGCTTCCTCAAAAAGCTGAACATAGAAATTCCATATGACTCTGCTATTCTATTGCTTGGAATATACTCTGAGAATATGAGAACTGAGGCACAAATGGAGACTTGTATTCCAATATTTATAGCAGCGTTATTCACCATTGCAAGAACATCTGAACAGCCCAGATATCCAACCACAAACGAATGAACTGAGAAATTGTGGTACATTCACACAATGGAATACTACGCAGTACACAGGAGTAATGATTTAATAAATTATTACCTAACTTGGGAGGGGCTGCAGAGCATTATGCTGAGCAAACTAATTCAGTCCCACAAGAACAAATACTGTATAAAACCATTACTGTAGACGGAGTAGAAGGATTCAAGGTGAGTGAGCAGAGGGATGAGAATGTGCTGGGAGGGGGGATTAATCACGGGGTTTTACAATTTGATAGGTGAGGTGGTGAGAGATATTGGAAGTATCGGGTCTGAAAAGAATGTATTTGAATTTAATAAATAAACTAGTATAAAATAAAAAAATAATGTTTTAAAAATATTGCTCCATATGAATTTCAGAGCTGTGACTTTTTTTTTCATTTTAAAAATTTTCTTATTTTTTTGTGCATTTTACCATCAAATCAGATCTGACTGATACAGGAGGAGATTGTCCCTCCTTCTCCAGCAGAGCATCTGGTGGATTCAAACCAGGCACATCTGAGATTGCAATACAGCTTCTTGCCACTAGGCCACGAGAGCTCCCATAGAGCTGTATAGAGCTGTGACTTTTTAGAAGCAGTTCATCACATATGTGTTTCAAGGTGACTCTGAATAGGTTAAAGTATCAACCATTTAAACAGTAATCTAACATATAAAAATGTGTACCATATAAGGCATCTTTCAACTACTATACACAAATATATATACAAAATACATATTAAAAAATTATATAAAAAATAGGTATGAGAGCTGTTAAAGGAAGGGTGTTAATATTAATGACTCCAACTGCAAAAAAGGGGAAAGGTACCAAAAGGAAAGGTATCCTCAAAACTATTAAGGGAGCTTTAATCAATCTGAAAATACAAACTCATTCAAACATTCCTTTTTAATCCTTTCACCACTCATTTTTCAAATCTGCTTCACTCCTTGCGAAGGAGGTGAAGCAGAGTAAGCAAACATAAAATACACAATCAGAATTATTTCTAGTTCTTTTATGTCCCTGATTACTTCCCATCAGAATAAAGTTAGCATCCAAATGAGTTCTGCAACAGCACTTCCAACAGGTAATTTGGATGTTTTCAAATGCAGAATATTTCTTCTTGATCATCAAATAGGCTAACAGATTAGCTGCAAATATTTGAAGCATACACTATGTGATCTTGTAGTAATCCTTAATGAATGATTACTGCTGCTTATTTAAAAACAAAAAATCTGGGGGTGGCTTTTTAAAAATCCCTCTGACATTACTGACCTCAAGCACCCTGTGGGTTTGCTCTTCTGGGTTAGAGATCGATTCAGAAAAAAAAGGGGATAGAAATAGTTGTTGTGTTTTGTTTTCCTGGAAGCTCTAAGTCAAGAATCTGGTATCCTGTCAGATGCATCTTTAGACATCTGAAGGCACAGTCAGAGTGGGGATATCTGGCTCTGAAGAAAGCCAGGCAGAAGGAAAGGGGGAAGGGGCAGGACTAGTAGAAGCGTCAAGACAGAAATGCACAGTACCATGTTTTGGAGGATATTTTGTTTTAAAGGGAGGCCTGGTGATCTTGTGGTAAAAAGCTGCACTGGCAACCCAAAATTGCATAGTTCAAATCCACTGGCTATTCCGTGGGAGAAAGATGGGCAATCTCCTGTGACATTCCCTGCCTCTGGAAACCTGCTGGAGGGTCGGTAATGAGTCAGTTCTGATTCAACAGTACTCTCTAGTGTTCTGGTGAATAGGAAACCGTGCTGTCAATTAAAAGACTGGCAGTTCAAATCCACCAGCTGAAGGTAAGGAGAAACATGGTCAATGTCTTCCCATTCAATTTACAGCTTTCTGAACACCCACTGGAGGGTCAGCTATGAGACATCAGCTGATATGAAGGAGGAAGACGGGTACTCTCCTCCCCTGTGATGTACTGTTTCTGGAAACCTGGTGAAGGGGCAGCTATGAGTTGGTTCCAATTCAATGGTAATGAGCAAAAGAATGACCTCTAGTTTGGCTGGGTGACTTGCTCTTGTGAGTGAAATATGAACAAAGATGATGTTAACCAGTTCCAGCAACAGCAGTAAGGGATTATTGCATTGCTTTCTTCCTTTCCTCCCTTTGGCTACAAAAAACTGTAGTGCTGTTATGATTAATCAAGTTAACTTCACTCCATAGTGACTCCATGTGGTAAGCAGTACTGCCTTATAGAATCTTCCAGGATATAGCCCTACAGTCAATTACTACGTTTTTCTTTTTTTAAGGTAAAATAGTAAAGATATATTTATTAGAAATTTACATACCCAAAGGGACACACCGCCTTCCTTAAAAGGAAATGTGGAGGGGAGGCCCCAGGTTTTTCTCATATAGAGCTTCTGGGTAGATTTGAACCACTGCCCTTTTGTTCAGCAGTTTAGTGCTTAACCACTGCACCACCAGGACTCCTGATGCCACAATAATAGCAAGTACCAAATACGGGAGAATCATGTTGATGATCAGTTGATGTGTCTCAGTAGAGAAATAAACTTGCATTCTTCCAAACCATGCAACATTTAAGGTTGCCATGGGAAAAAGATGGGACCGTCTCCTCCTACAAAGATTTACAGCCTTGGGAACGCAATGTGCCTGTCACTCTGAGTCAGAACAGACTTCACCAGCAGTTGTGGGTTAGAACAGGCACACTCCAAGGCAAAGTGTTTTTTATTAAATGACCCTACACTGTATCCACTCTGGGTTCTTTAGCTTTTGCTGCTCACCAACATAGGCTGTATTCTGTGGCCAAACTAATTTCTGGAATGTACATTTTTCTCATATAATTTTTTGATACAAAATTCCAAAATGATTCTTCCTAGTTTTACCAGACTATTTTCCCAAGTCCTCTTCAGGCTACTTACTTTCTTAGGTTTTAAATTTTTTTTTCTGTAATAAAAATATACTTAATAAAACTGCTAATTAAATATATTTTACAAGCCCAATTCAGTGGTATCAATTGTAGTGATTATGTGTGCAAGTGTCACTAGGACCTAGTTTCAAATTTTTACATCACCCTTAATAGAAGTCTGGTGGCTCCTGTTCTCACCTCTTCCTCCCAGTCTGGTAACTACTAATGAACTTAGGACCTTCTACATGTGCCCTCACCCACTGATATTCAGTAGATTCTGCTTCACAGTCAGAACAAAGCAGGATTGCCCCACAGAGTTTGTATTCTATGCATTCTGAGGTAGTGACTCCTCACTGGGGCAGACTCATCTTTTGCCAGCAGAGCAGCTGGTAGGTTCGGTATGCCCACCTTTCAATTTTTCTGTTGTTGTTATATACCTTTTGAGTTGACTTTGACTCATTGTGACCCAATAAAGGAAGGATTTGAGTCTTGCCCTATCCTGTGCCATCCTGACCATCTCCAATATGTACATGAGCCCACTGTTATAGTCCTCCTGTCAATCCATCTTCCTGAGAGTGTTTCTCTCTTATGATGACATTGCCAAACATGATGTCCTTCTCCAAGGTATGATTCCTCCTAACAATATGTTCAAGGTATGTGAGACCAAGTTTCACCATCTTTGCCTCCAAGAAGAACCCTGGTTTCAATTTCTCCAAGATAGGCTTATTTCTTCTTCGGCAGTCCACTGATGTCAGAATTCTACTCCAACATTGCAGCTCCAAAGCATCAACTCTTCCACTGTCATCCTTAGTCACTGTCCAACTTTCAGATGAATAGCAAGTAAATGAAAAGGCCATCATCTGCATCATGTGCACCTTAGTCTTTTAATTGACAACATTATTCACTGGAGAGGTCCTTCACAGCAGATTTTCCCAATGTGATACAGTTTTTAATTTCTTGACTGCTAGTATTCAGAGTTTTATTTATAGACTCCAGTAAGAAGAAATCACTGATAATTTCAACCCATTCTTCATCTATCATGATGTGACCTAATAGACATGGGTGAAGGTTTTGCATGAGTACAATTAATTGTTCTGGGATTCTATTCTCAATGTTAGTCAAAATTTGTTATAAGCTACACAGTCATATGCCTTTGTATAGTCAATAAAGCACAAATAAACATTCTTCTGTTATTCTCTGCTCTCAGTCAGGACCCATTTGACATCAGCAAGGATATCCATGGTACTATGGCCTCTTCTAAATACAGTTTGAACTTCTGGCAGTTGTCTGTCAATTTACTGTTCTAGACATTTTGAAATGATCTTCAACAGAATTTTGCTTCGATGTGACATTAATGATACTGTTCTATCAATTTCTATATTCTATTGGGTCGCTTTTCTTAGGAATGGGAATACAGAATTCTTCCAGTAGTGAGTTCAAATATTAACAATATTTTGAATAAAATTTTGAGAGAAAAATTATAAAAAATTTTTAAGGAAAAATGCACTAAAAGGTTATTCTGCCAATGCTTTCATGCAGCTGCAACACTCCTGGACACAGATATAAAGGCGAAAAGGAACTTTAGCATAGATGTAGCTGCTGCTACATGTCTTTGGGAGAAGAAGCAAGTAAAGGGAGCTCTGGTGGCTCCATTTGCAGGGCTTTTTAACTGCTAACAAAAAGAAGTGAAAACCTAGGATGGGTAATAGAAAAATGTTCCATACCTAATCACATGTGTGATCTTAAGACAGTGCTAACTGTCCAATAGAAAGATAATATTAGCTGAAAATATACAGCTGAAAATATTTATAGTTTTGTTGTTGTTGTTATGTACTGTCAAGTCGCTTGCGACTCATAGTGACCCTATGTACAACAGCCCTAAACTCCGCTCTGTCCTGTGCCAATCGCACTGTCTCTGACACTCCCATCCCAATTATCCCAGTCACTGAATCAATCCACCTCATAGAGGGCCTTCCTCTCCTGCGCTGTCCCTCCACCCTCCCAAGCATGATATCCCTCTCCAGGGACCAGTCCCTCCTCACAACATGTCCAAAGTATGTTAGACGGAGTAGACACACTAAAAAATAAAACTTTAGAAATGTGGCTATGGGCTGGAAGCCTCTTGTTTAGAGCCAATCAGAATCTGGTGGGCAGGCCTGTGTATTTAAAAACTAGCAGGGCTGCTACTAAGTCTCCAGTTTGGAGGCTCATGTGTAAAGGGGTTGGATTCTAGAAGGTGTTATTTGGAACATACTTCTAAGTGGTACAGCACTGGTTGGTCAATTTGCCGTACTGGGGTAATTTGAGGTTGCTCTGAGTCTGAATGCTCTGTCACTGGTGTGTCAAATGCCATAATGGTTACCCATGGTCAACTGTATTTTGTGGAGCTCTCAGATTTAGACAGACTTAGAAGCAGGAGTGGCATCCACTCCCTAAACATGCCTCTGGAAACTCTATGAACTTACACGACAATAGTTATAGAACAGGGTTCAGGTCTTTTGTTCATAGGGTCACTGTGAGTCATGCTTGACTCGACAACACTTAACAACACCACCACAATATATTTATTTCCCAATGTGCCCAAAATAGTTCTTTTTTTTTGCTGTTTCTTATACAATTTCTTTGAAGCCTGGTATGCGTTTTACATTTACAACACACATACCACCTGTTGAAAATTGGTACCACACTGACCAGCACAGGCCTAGGATTCATTTCATGAGACAAGTCTTTTGTTTTTGGAAATCTACTAAAGTAAATCAGCAGAGGCAAAAGAACATAATGGCATTCACAGATTATGAAAACAAGACTGACTAAAACTATATATGGCATAGCAACATACTGCCTTCAAATTGATTCTGACTCATAGAAACCCAGTACAAAGGAAGGTTCTTCCCTCCCATTTTTCTGAGTAATTTTTATGAAACTCAATACTTAGTTCTTTTAAAAGGACACTTCCCTCAAAAAGAAACAATTTTATTTTACCACAATGTGTTTTCTTTGGATCAAAGTGCTTTAATACAAATTTATCAGCAAACAGACAAGGATTAAACATCCTGAAGGTAAGCAGTTCTTAAATTCACTCATAAAATCCCCAAAATATTTTAAAGTAGAATTAACAAAAACTATTCAAATAAATCACATACTAAATTAGAATATACTAAGTACAACAATCATGGGTAAAAGAATGGAGTAAAACGTGTATAAGCCTAAACAAAATTATTTTACAGGTATTATATTTATCTTGTCCCAGAATACTCAGCAAACCGAAAACGTATTTTACAACCCTCTGGTATAAGAGAAAGTGAATTAGATTGGCTATCAGAAAGGTTGGGTCTGGAACCTAACTCTCCCACTAGATAATCCTGACCAAGTCATACCTAAGTCTCTTACTCTCTTGCTCTTCGAACAAGAGAGTTTGAATGGTCAGAGTTATAATTCTTTCCTACCTCCACAGTGCTAAGTTGGCATGTAGAAAATATTCTATAACTATAGAGGGAAAGAAGGAAACAGGGAAAAAAGAAAGAGGTTTTTTTTCTAGATATGTATTTCAATGTGGTTTCTCAGGAAGGCAAGACACCAGTGTAGGACAAGACAAAAGCATGAAAAATAAAGAGTTCTAGAATGTGCTGGAAATTCTGGGGCCATCTGAGAATCTAGGAACTGGGCTACTGAAGGCAAAGCCACTGTGATTGAGTACATTTTCCTGTTCTTCTTCAATTCAGTGTGTATGGGAGCCTTCTTCTTCAGATAGGACTGTTTAGTATTTTTACGTGCCAACTTTTTGGACCACAACATCTGCTAATACTCAGACTTTATCAGAAAATTACTAGCTATGTTTATTCTTCTTTTGTCTTTTTTCTCCCCCAGCAATCTTAAAACATAATTCTGACTGAAAACCAAAGTAACATTAATCAATGATAATAGTATAAAACGGCTCTGAATGATTGTATAAAAAATATGATTTGTAAATCTTCACTCAATTAAAAGGAAATTAAAAAAGAAAACTGTAAGTTAACTCGAGGTTACAGTCACTGTGATAAGGGAAACCACACCTATCCAACTGAAAATTTTAAGTATTTTGCAAATATCTTCTCCTGGTCAACTGTTAATATTTTCATTCTCTAAACAGAGCTGAGCCAAAGCTTTTCATCTTAATGAAAATCGACTCACCATGATTTTTTCTTTCATCATGTTTTTTTTGGAACTAAATCTAAAGTGCTAACATCAAATCCAAGATCATCTAAATTTTCTCCTATACATCTTGTAGATGTTTAGTCTACGGTCTACTTTAAGTTTTGAGAAGGGTACAAAGTCTATGTCTAAATTATTTTTTGTTTTGTCTTTTTGCTATTACATCATTTGCCTAGTTGTTAACTGTACCATTTCTCTCCTCTGTACTTCATTTTTACATTTTCTGCCACCCTATATTCCAGTTATCTCATTTTCTCTTTATTTGAATCTATTCTGCTACTAAATTCTAATATTAAATTTGGTTTTGGCTTTTCCCAATTTATAATTCACATTAAGTTATTTCCTAAATTTGTAATGTTATTTGTTTGTAAGTTCTAGGACTCTCTCAAAGGTAAGAGAATAATAGTTTTTATTTCCTCCTCGAACATAATATGCATAATTATTTTTTTAAATTTATTATTAATTTCAATGAAAATTTACAGAGACTTTGGATTTCCAATCATTCATTGCTGTACTTTTTCTCCCCTCCCAACCCTCCCCTAGTACACTACCCTCTTGGAAAAGTAAAAGAAAAATTCTTTCATTGTTTTACAAACCCTCCCCCAGGTCCACTCCACTATGCAGCCTTCGCTCTGGACTCCTGTCATGACATAAATACCTAATCACATATCATTTTTAAACAGTTTTCTCCCTCATCTGTTTCAATACAGTATTCATTATTGAGCCCATCTTTCTCAGGCTCCCCCCAACCCCGATGTCAGTCCTGTTTTACAACAGTGGCACCATGCAGTATTTGCCTTTTTGTGATTGAGATACTTCGCTCCAGGGTCACCCATTTTGAATAACATTGCTTGAGTTCCTTGTTTTTTAATGTAGCGTAGTATTCTACTTTGTGAATATACCACAGCTTCTCTATCCATTCATTTGTTGATGGACACTAAGGTTGTTTCCAACTGCTGGCTATTGTGAACAAAGCTGCAGTAAACATGGGAATGCATATATCTGCCTGGATGTCAGTTACTGTCTCTTTGGTATCTCTATTTGCAACTTTTTGAGAAAGTGCCACACAGCCTTCCACAGTGGTTGCACCATTTTACACACCCATCAACAGTGAGTAAGGGTTCCACTTTCTCCACAATTTCACCAGCATTTGCTGCTTGCTGTTCTGTTAAATGTTGCTATTCTTAGTGGGGTGAGATGATATCTCACATAGGATTAGAGGGGAATTTCTTCAACATAGTAAAAAGTATTTATGCAAACCTGAGAGCCAACATTGTTCTCAATGAAGAGAGGTTAAAGGCATTCTCTTTAAGAATAGGAACTAGGCAAGGATACCCACTATCACCTCTCTTATTTAATATTGCTTTGAAAGTCTTAGTGATAGCAGTAAGACAAGAGAAGGGAATAAAAGGTATCCAAATTGGCAAAGAGGAGGTAAAATTATCTTTCTATGCAGATGATATGATAGTATACTTAGAAAATCCTAAAGACTCAGCAAGAAAACTAATGGACACAATGGACCAATTTAGCAAAGTAGCAGGATACAAGATCAACATACAAAAATCAGTTGGATTTCTCTACAGTGACAAAGAGAATACAGAGCCAGAACTAAAAAAAAAATAATTCCATTCACAATAGCTAATCACAAGATTAAATACTTGGAAGTAAATTTAACCAGAAACACAAAGGATCTATTCAAAGAAAATTACAAAACATTACTACAAGAAACAAAAAGAAACCGGGAGAAGTGGAAGAATATCCCTTGCTCATGGATAGGAAGACTCAATATTGTGAAAATGGCAATACTACCAAAGGCAATTTATACTTTTAATGCAATCCCAATAGAAATACCACTCCCATTCTTCCAGCAGATGGAAAAGGCAATCTCCAGTTTCATTTGGAATAGCAAGAAGCCCGAATAAGCAAAGCACTCCTTAAAAATAGAAAAAAGTAGGAGGTATCTCACGCCCTGATTTCAAATCCTACTACACTGCTGTGGTGGTTAAGACAGCATGGTACTGGTACAATGACAGACACGTGGATCAATGGAATAAAATTGAGAACCCGGAGATTAACCCATCTATCTACAGTCAACTGGTTTTTGACAAGGAGATGAAATCAGTTAAGTGGGGAAATGACAGCCTTTTTAACGAATGATGCTGGCAAAATTGGAAAACTATCTGCAGAAGACTAAAGCAAGATCCACACCTCACTTCATATACAAAAACCAACTCAAGGTGGATCATGGATCTAGGACTAAAACCAAGGACTATAAACTTCTTTTAAAGAAAAGCTTGGAAAAACTTTAGTAGTCCTAATCCATAACATAAAGAGTCTTCCAAGTATCCTGAAAAATCTACAACCAGAAGAAGATAAAATAGATGAATGGGACCTTCTAAGAATCAAATCCCTATGCACATCCAAAAACTTCTCCAACAGGGTAAAAAGGGAAGCCACAGACTGGGAAAAAGTGTTTGGTAATGACATGTCAGATAAGGGACTTATATCCAGAATTTATAAAATACTTGAGTACCACAACAAGATAAAGGTAAATAATCCAGTAGGAAAATGGGTACAGGATATGAACAGACACTTCACCAAAGAAGACATTCAGATGGCTAACAAGCACATGAGGAAATGTCCAAAATCCCTAGCTCTAAGAGAGATGCCTAATTATTTTAAAACACATGTCTAGTAATTTAAACCTCTGGGATATTTGGGTCTATTTATATTTCTAGTACTTCTGCTGGTTCTTGTTCATGTGCCTTCATTATGCTTGGCTATTGCCTAGAATGATGTTTTTAAAACTGACTATAGAATCATTAGAGACTTACAGGCTACAAAATCACTTTGACCCAATTTTAGCGCTTAAGATTTCCTGGAGCATACAAAGTATTTGAAACCACACAGAGATCCATGTGAGGGTTGGCATGCATCTGGTTACCATTTTACTCAAAAGACAGAAAAGGCAAGAACCACCCACTACCATCAAGTCAATTCCAGCTCAGAGCAACTGTCTCATGGATTTCAGAAGCTGTAATTCTTTACAGATGGAGACTGCCACCTGTCTCCCAAGGAGCTGCGTGTTGGTGGGTTTGAGTAGCCAATCTTTCAGTTAGTAGCCCAACACATTACACACTAGATCAACAGAAGTCCTTCATCCAGAGCTGATTCTTTATCAGCTCGCTGGCTTAAGATACAAAGAGAATACCAAGGACTCTTGGTATTGTAGACCTGAATTCTAACACTTTTGTTCTATAAGGCCTTCTCAATTACACAAATCTGTCAGAAACACCATTCTTACTTCAAGCTGCTAGTTCCATACCCCAAAATCCAAGGTGGTGGTTGTTGATTTTATTTTTTTTTTTACAATTGGAGTCAGAACTGACTCATAGCTGACCCTCCAGTGGATTTTCAGAAGGAATTAATCGCACGGAAGGAGATTGCCCATCCTTCTCTCACGATACATCCAAGGTATTCGTCTCTAAATTTCCATCTTCACATGTGTCTTGATCGGGTGATTCTTTACAGCAATGTAGTCTATTATTTAATGTAGCCATGTTTTGTGTGACTCATGCAAAATGACTGGGTAGAACCATGCAAATAAAGTGTTATGGCCCATCAGAGGAACTGAACAGCCTGCTAACAATGCAAATAAGGTACAAAGAACACTTATAAAACGGGCTGGCCCAAATAAGGTATTGGAACTCTGAGAAGGAGAAGTTTTGCCACCCTGCTAAACTTAAAGGTAGCTAATCTCAAAAGCAAAAAGGTATTGCTTTATCAATTATTACTATAAAAGAAGAGAGCTCTGGTGGCCTAGTGGTAAGAAATTGCAAGGCAATCCCAAAGGTGCCAAGTTTGAATCCACCAGCTGCTCCATGGGAAAAGGATGAGCAATCTCCCATGCAGTTCCCTCCCTCTGAAAAACCTGCTGCAGGGTCAGTTATAATGTGTCCAGACTTGATGGTACACAACAACAACAACTATAAAGAAAGAAGAGACAGGAGTGGAATTTATCTTTTGCACTCAGGGTCCATGCTCTGAGAACCGAGACCAAGAGCTTTGAGATGGGACAAGAAGCAGCCCCAGACCCAGGAGACCAGTACAAGAGGAGTTTCCCAGTCCACAGAGGCAACTGGTTACAGCAAGCAAACTGATTCATGGAGTGAGACTGCTGAGCATCTTTGGGAAGAGGCTTGCTTGCTGGCAGAGTTAAACATTCCAAGCAATGGGGCAAGAGAGCCAAGTGTCTTTGGGCCAAGTCTTACTGGTTGCAATACTGGTGGAGCCTTTGGACATTTATTGGTGGAGTTAAAAAACTTTCCAACAGTTGTCTAAGGAAGGAAGAGGCGAGGCCCCAGAGGAACCATGTGCTACAAGAGGAGGCTGGTCCTGAAGAGGAAATGCTGCATGACCAAGATGATCTGTCCAGTATTGAAGAAGAGAAGCTGTGCCCATTTGCTTTCTTTTTTTTAAATTTTATTTTATTCATTTTAATATATGTTTACAGAGATTTTGGATTTCTATTCATTTACTGTTGCACTTTACTTCCTGCCCAGCCCTCCCCCGGCCCCCTAGTTTTCTCCTCTCTTTGAAAAGCAGAAGAAAAATTCCTTCTTTGGTATACAATCCCCCCGCACCCCTCCCACTAATCCTGATTCCATGTTATAACCCGTTACTTCCCTGATAAAAAACTGACTATTGCCTGTGGGCCTTGTGTAGCCACTGCAATGAATTATTAAACTCAGCAAAGAAGTGGAGAATGACATGGAGGATGGCTGGTGTCAGAACTGGAAGTGGGGAAAAGGTTGAAAGGGTGAAGGGCCGTCTGACCTCCACATCATAGGAACCAGCTTTGGGCTGACGCTGATTCTCCTTCCTTGTGAAGTTAGACACAGATGACAGATGTTCCTGTGCCATTTTCACACTTACTAATTTTGTAATCTCTGCTTTATATTGTCTGCTTGTTTCTTCTCCACCTGCCTTAGAAGGCTGGGAGGGTCTATTCATCCAGCATATGTGCCCTGTCCAGAATAATTATCAGTTTACAGTCAAACAGCCAGTCTTCTCTGATTCTTTTGCTGGTGATTCATGATAAAAATCTAATTGTTTTAAATCAATAAAATCTCATGTGTATGTGATCATCACCAAAAACACCTTTTCCATTTCACATAAGTTTACCATGTTTATACAAAGAATTATGGGTTTTTTTTAAAAAAAATAATCTTGTGCTGCTTGTTTGATATCATGTTTATCTTTTATTTTCCAGATTTGCCTTATATTTTTGTTATGTGCTATCGAGTCACCTGTGAGCCATAGCAACCCTATGTACAGCGGCTCTGAACCCTGTCCTGTCCTGAGCCAGTCTCACTAATTCCGTAACACCAACCCCCATTGCTTCAGTTATTAAATCAGTCTATATCATCTGGGGTCCTCCTCTCCTGCACTGTCCCTCCATCCTTCCAAGCATGATGTCCTTCTCCAAGGATCAGTCCCTCCTGCCCACGTGCCCAAAGTATGTGAGATGGAGCTTCATAATCCTCGCCTCCAAGGAGAAAACTGGTTTCACCCTCTCCAAGATAGACCTATTTGCTTTCTTGGCAGTCCATGGCATGTTCAAGATTCTTCTCCAGCACCACAAATTGAAGGCATTGATTCTTCTTAGTCATCGTCCAACTCTCTGAAGCATAACAAGTAATTGTGAAGATCATGGCCTGTATTGGATACACCTTCGTCTCTAGACTGATATCATTGCTTTTCAGTACTCTAGAGAGGTCCATGACAGCAGATTTTTTATTTCCTGACTGCCACATTCCACCTCATAAAGCCCTGTTTCCTGAATGATATGTTCTGCATCAAGATTGAAAAAGTATAGAGACAGGATGCATTCCTGACACACTCCTTTGCTGATTCTGAACCATGCAGTGTTTCCCTGTTCTGTTCTGAGGACTGCTTCCTAGTTCAAGTATAGCTTTCGCATAAGCACAATCAAGTATTCTGGCATTCCCATTTTCCTCAAGGTTAGCCACAATTTGTTATGATCTACACAATCAAATGCCTTTGTATAGTCAATGAAAGACAAACAGACATTCCTCCAGTACTCTGCTTTCTGCCAAGATCCATCTGACATTGGCACTAATGTCTCTAGTGCCACAGCCTCTTCTAAACCCAACTTGTATTTGTGGTAGTTCTCTGTCAATGTTCCAGTCATTTCTGGATAATCTTCATCAGGATTTCAAATTGGATTGACATGGTGACTGCTGCAATGGCTCTTGGGTATTAGGAAGCATGAGGATGATGCAGGACACAAAAGGGTTCAGATCTTTTGTTCATAGGATCACTATGAATAGTATTAAACTTGATGGCACTTAACAACAACAACAAAACTAGTAAACACAGCAGTAAAGCTTGATCAGAACAATGGTAGACAATGGCAACCCATGGACTTTGTGATGGGCTGGGAAATAGAATACCCAGAGACAGAAGGAAGTTAAATATTCATCTAAGAATTTGGACAAGTTTTTTTTTATGATTTTAACTCTTCTTAGTAAAGTACATAAAAGAGAGTTTACCTGATCAATAATCACAATTGCCAAACTATCAAACTATGACATTATTTTTGCCCTTCCAATTCTAAGGTGGTAACACTGCACCTACTCCTCACTTTTCAACCATCTTGACTTTGGTATTTCACATTTTTGACAACAGTAAAAAAAAAATAAATTCTACTATTCTATGTTAATGATGCATGAGCCGAGAATAATACTGGTGTGATGGATAAGACTATTTGTCAGCATGTCAAAGTCATGCTTCTCAGTGGTTTGGCAGCTGTCTAAATGATATAATATGTAAAGATATAACTTGATAGTGATGTAAAGATACGATACTGCAGTTATACAAATGACCTATACTGTGATCTGATGTAGTCATCCCCCATTTTTCCATAATAACTATTATACGTAAAGATCTGATCCTAAACAAACCATGTCAACAAATGCATAGTAGGTGCATACGGTTCCAGCTTCTCCTCTCACTCAATATGAACTACCATAGTGGTTCCATTTCTCTGGGTTTCATTTCATCTTTATTATAGAAATAATAGAAATAACACCTATTTACTCTGAAGAGAAGAACACTCATTCATAAAATGAATAACATATGGGTTGTTATGTATAGAGTAGCACTCTAATTTCACATTACTGTCAATATCATTTGTTTGGGATCTCAGTAATAACATTGGACTGTTCTTTTCCTTGTCAGGGAGAGGTGTTTCACATGGGTTGTTGTGATAGATGAAACCTTGGATCTTTGCATATTAAGTAAGTAAACACGTCAAATTCTGTATCGGTGCCTACCTTGGGAGGTTTCCTTAATGATGCAACCAAAAAAATTGCAGCAGCAGAGATGAGGAGAGTTGTCAGCACAGCAGCCACACCAGACGGAAGCAATGAAAGAAAGAAAAACATAAGGTGAATTCAAATTGCAACCAAATTAACACACTTCATAGCCTGAGGTGGCAAGCTTTTACACGTGCTAAAAGACATTCTACAAGCATAATACATGTCTTCATTTAACCCACAAGCTCATTCAGAGATATTTTTAACAATTCTAAGAAATGCCAATGGAAGAGAATTAAGATAAAGATGCCACAGACATCACCATGTGTGAAAATTTGAAGTAAATTTTCATCTGCAAAGTTGTCTTCAATTAATATGAGAATATATGCATATTTCATTTAATTATATATTCTCTAATTTATGTGTTTTTCTCATTTATGGTTCTAGACGATAATTTTCACATAGGCTAAGCCTGAATAGAAATATATTACGTCTCTTGCCCCAATCATACAATTCTATTAGTACACACACACACTCCCATACACACACAACCCAGGGAACTCTGGTGATGCAATCTGTAGGGAGCTGGGCTGCTAACATAAAGGCATTACCTCTCCCCAGCCTCCAAAAATACCTGCTGAGAGTTCAGCTATAGTCGATTCTGAGTCTACAGCAACCAGAGTTGATATAAACATTTTCATATTTTGCTTTTTTACTAACATGAAGCTAGAAGCAGCGCACATATTAATGATACGTTTAGTAAATCTTTTTATTGAACTATAACATCATCATATCTTAGTTCTTTGAGTCTTCAGAAAATGAACACAGCTGCGCACAACCACATTTGGAACATCCATTTTCATAAATTAATTAACTCAGAAATAGCTAACATTAAACCTGAAAACCGTTTGGAAAAGGAAATCATTTTCAAGATGCAAAATATTTCATTGACTTGTTTTGCCAGTATATTCCTTCTGTGCAAAATTAAGGAGCTGGAGAATGATTTCTACGCTCTGACAGTTCTTAGCTTCCCAATGTGGTTATGCTTGATCAACCTCTGATGGCATCAATTATGCACAGTAAAATTAGTATGAAAGAGAAATGAGAGAGTTTTTCCCATGGTTTTTAATACTTGCTCATAGGGATCAGAATCATGGGATAAAGAAATAGATTCTCCTCCCCACCCCCCAGGGCAGAGGGCATGGGAAACAAAAGGTGCACGCAAAAATAGCACACTGCCATTCTCCACCATTTCATCTGACACTCTTGCAGAGCCCAAAGGCCACAAAGGGAGCCCTGAGCTTGCTGGCAGGGAAGAACGTCCATGGAGTTCACAATCAAGTGAGTAATTTCACTTGTCCAAGTCCTGAGAAAGAAAATGACAACCTTCCTATAATACACACCTTGCATATCATTTTGAAATTCCCCTGCATTTGCTGAAAGGAAACAAATCCTGGTGGCTTGGGTATCACTTCAGATAGACAGAAACAATGACAAATGTGTGTTTTAAGTTTTGGAGGGGGAACTCCAGCTAGAATAACTGGACTCTGGCTGCTTACCAACCAAGTCTGAAAGTACTTGTGCGTCAATTTTACAAACCAGACAAACATTTAGAGATTCTAGAATAAAAAATGTGTGGTTGGTTTTAATTCTAAGAAAGCTGTAAGTTTCAATCTTGTGCTAAAAGCTTGACTTTTCTGCCAACAACACAGCTCTGAGAGGCATCTGTTCAGAGCAGGTGAAGTAACTAACAGTGAAAACCGTCAGACACAGCACTTCTAAGTTTCTATTATTTTGTTTTTTCACTTCTAAGAAGTCATTTAAATAACTGTTTACTCAACAAAGAAACAAAAACAGGCCACTTCGGTTGTAGTAAGACAATCATATGAAACAGCACAGGACAACTTAATAAAATACACATTTCCCATTAATTTGTGTTGAACCAAGAAGGGCTGTTGTTAGGGGCTGCTGAGTTGACTCCTCATGACCCTGTGAACTACAAACTAGAACCGTGCTCTAAACCTGCACCATTCTCACAACAGGGATTCCAATAGGAATCCCAGAGACCTCTCTAGAATTCTCAGATGCGTTCTCTATACGCCCGTTCTCCTCCTTCAAAAACAATTTGCTGCTGAGACAATTCTGAGATCCTGTGTGTACACAATTGTTTTCAAGCACTGACTTTTCAGAAGCAAACACCAGATCTGTCTTTAGTTGCCTCTGGTAGACTCAAATCAGCTTCATCTGACATACTCTGGACATGCTGCAAGGCGGGATCAGTTCTTGGAGAAGGACATCATGCTTGGGAGGATGGAGGGACAGTGCAGGACAGGAAGACCCTCTATGAGATGGACTGATTCAGTGATGAGGGTGACAGGGTAAGTGTATCAGAGACAAAAAGACTGACACAGGGTAGAGCAGCATTTACGGCTGTTGTACATAGGGTTGCTATGAGTCTCTGGCGACTTGACAGCACATAACACCATCACCACCAACCACCACCATGATGCTGCGTCTCAGTCAAGTAGTGAACATCTTTGTTTTCTTGACACTGATGAAGTCATTAATGCTATGGAATATTAATTAAAGTTATGGAACAAAATGTGCACAAGGGACGGAAAAAGAAATGTGCTTTGTAAACTTTCACTCAAATCATAATAAAAATTTTGTGGGGAAAAGACACTATTTAGAGCTTCAAAAATCCAATGGAAGGACACTACACATTGGACTCAACCCCATGGCTTGGGTTTTGCTTGCTTTGGTTTTATTCAGTGTCTAACAGCCAACACCAGCAGCAAAGAACAAGTGCTGCTTTCAGCTAATATATAGTTCATTTAACGATTTAACTATCGATTAATCCAACTACCCTTGTCTTACTGATAGCTCTTTAAGGATTTTTGTTTGTCTGGGTTTTTATTTTCCTTTGTTTTATTCTTAGGAAGTCAATTATATTTCAGTGTTTCAAGTACTTTAAAGGACATCATTTTTACTTATAAAAGAACATTTGCGAATACTAAGAGAATTCTGCCCTTTCCTTTGGTGTTTCAAACTTCTTGCTGAGAATAAATGGAGACTGGGTAGAGGGGAGAAAAGAAAA
The DNA here is from genome assembly GCF_000299155.1 of Elephantulus edwardii. Classification (NCBI taxonomy): domain Eukaryota; kingdom Metazoa; phylum Chordata; class Mammalia; order Macroscelidea; family Macroscelididae; genus Elephantulus; species Elephantulus edwardii. The sequence goes on along the minus strand of NW_006399820.1, from coordinate 14,060,246 downwards.
CCACTAAACTTATATACTGTTGTTGTTGTTGACTGCCATCAAATTGAGCATGACTCATAGAGACCCTATGAACAAAAGGCCTGAAGCCTCTCTACAACTATGGACATTTATCAAAGTTCATAGAGTTTCTGAAGGCATGTTGTTTAGGAAGTGGATGCCACTCCTTCTTACAAACCTGTCACAGTATTTTACTGTTGTTAATGTGCCGTTGAGTTACCTGCGATGTATAGTAACCCGATGTACAGCAGCTCTGAACCCGTCCCCAAATTTCCTCGTCAGTTATACTGGTAACAGAGGCAAAGGAAGCCATTCACCAGTTCATTGACTGGTAAACCTTTATTCAGTTGTGATGGTAGGGAGTGAAATCAGCACTGATTAAGGACAAGAGCAATTCCTCCAAAACCCAGAGAATGCATGCCACTCTTCTTTAATATGAAGAAAAGGCTTGCGATGTTATAATCAACAATATCATTAAATAATATGTAATACCTTTGGAAAAAACTAAAGTGATACTAGTGTAAAAAGAGATAAAATTCAGAGCTAGTAAGTTCAACATCCAACATCAACAACAAATATCCACAGCCACTGAGTGACTGCAACTCAGGATGACCCTACAGGGGGAGCAGAACTGTCCACGTGATTCAACAGAACTCCAGGATACACAGGGCTGTCCCAGGACTGCTACTGCCTTAGTCCACTGAGTGACTAGTACATTTCAACCAATGCACCACCAGAGGACTTAACACAAGAAATATAAAAAATATGTTTTAATAATCATATCCCTATGTTGATGGGATGTTGGGTGAATGGAAAGGTAGTAAACTGACTGATTAAACAATGTAGTTAATAAAGTATATTGATTAATTAACTGTAATTAATGATATAAAACAAAATGCATATGAATGATTAAATGAAAAACCAACATGATTTGTAAACTTTCAAGCAAATAAAAATAGAAAAAAAAATTCTTTAAAAGACCTCACTGACCTCTAGATACAAGTTGCTGCTGACTTCTTAGAAAGAATATTCCCTGTCACTTAGCAGAAGGCAGGTACACTTTCCACCACTGTCTCATTCATCCTCTCTAAAGGCGTTGTTTGTAGATGTGTGAACCTCTCTAAGTGAAAAGCATGCTTTAGGAGATCCTTTGCGTATTTCAAAGAAATAAACTACACAGAATTTGCTATTCCAAAAAGCAGCAAAGTAGCATTCTTAGGTCTCAAAATTAGGAGAAAATATAGAAGTGTAATCCAATGATGACACTAACTCAATTTTGTAAAACAATGCAAGCTTCCTTTCCCTTTCAAGACTAGTAAACCAATCCCTCCTTGCAACTCAAAATGTGCATCCATGATCCAATTCATGCAATTCCCATACCTTTACGTTGCTCCCTTCCCTTCCAACTGTTTAATGAAACTTTCCCATCCTCAAGACTCAAGTCAGCAAGTACATGAAAATATGCTCATCATTACTATTGTCTTTAAGTGTCAATGAGTCGACTCTGACTCATAGTGACCCTATGAACAATAATAGATCAGAATCTTACCCTATCTTGACCATTCTCATAATTTAGGAATTTTAAAAATTAAACAAATAAAAGAGCAAACTTACTGCCTTTGAGTTGATTCTGACTCTCAGTGACCCTCCATCATACATCCATGGCTGTAATTCTTAATGTGAGGAGACTGTCCACCTTCCTCATGTGAAATGACCAGTGGATTTAAACCACCATCTTTATGGTTAGCAGCCCAACATGTATACCACTAGGTTTCCTTTGTTAGTAATTCTCAATCTCAATGCTATCAAGTTGGAGTCCACTGTTAGCTGACTTAGTGGTTTTCTGAGGCTATATATTACATAAGAGGAAATTGCCCGGCTTTCTCCCTCAGAGCTGCTGTTGAATTCCAATTGCCAGAAAGGTGCCATCTTGGGTTAATAGTGCAACTCTCAATGGACTACACCACCAAAGCTCTCTTGTCAGTAATTAGAGAAAAGTAAACAAAGACCATAAAGAAGTACCATCTAAAATCCACAATTTGGAGAACAACAAGTGTTGGTGAAGACAAAGGGAAACTGGAGCCCTCCATAATTGCTAGGGCAATTGTAAAATAGTATACAGTCTGTGGAAAACAACTTGACAGTCTCTTAAAAAGTTTAGCCAAGAATTTTTATAAGGCCTAGCAATTCCATTCCTAGATAAACACTCAGAAGACTTAGCAGCAGGGACTTAGAGATACATGTACACCAATGTGTACGGCAATGGTTTTCAATAGGCAAAAGTTGGAAACAACCATGTTATTCACAGTGGCCAAAAGGTGAAAACCATCATGCCTATCAATAATGAATGGCTAAACACAATTTATAGAGAGTGTGGAATATTACGCAGCTATAAACAAGAATGAAATTCTGATACATGCTATGACACAGAACAAATATTAAAAACATTCTGTGTGATATGTCAAACACAAAAGGACACACATTGTGTAATTCCACTTAAATAAAATATCAAGAAAAAGCAAATTATATAGATCTAAAAAAGAGTAGAGGTTATCAGAGGTAATTCAATGCATTCAGAGATTTTATGCAGTATGATGAAGTTTTGTAAAGAGTAATGATGGTTGCAAAACATTATGAATGCCACAACAAGATAAAGGTAAATAATCCAATAGAAAAATGGGCACAGGATATGAACAGGCACTTCACCGAAGACGACATTCAGATGGCTAACAAAC
>NW_006399820.1:14043545-14045125 GCF_000299155.1 Elephantulus edwardii | reverse complement strand
GTTTCTTGTAATAATGGCTTGTAATTTTCTTTGAATAGATCTTTTGTGCTTCTAGTTATATTTATCTCAAATATTTAATCTTGTGATTAGCTATTGTGAAGGGTATTGCTTTTCTTAGCTCTAGCTCTGTATTCTCTCTGTCACTGTAGAGAAATCCAAATGATTTTTGTATGTTGATCTTGTATCCTGCTACTTTGCTGAACTGGTCAACTATCCAATAGTTTTCTTGTCATTCAGCATTTCTTAAGCTCAAGGAACTGAAGAACAAATTCAAACCTAGAGTTGCTATAATCAAGGATGTTTTAGACAGAATATTAAATGATCCAGGAAGTATTAAAAGAAGATGGAAAGAATATATTGAGTCACTGTATCGAAAGGAATTGGCAGACACAGAAGAATTTCATGAAACAATGTATGAGCAAAAGCCTATAGTGATGAAGGACGAAGTTCAAGCTGCTTTGAAGGAAATAGCAAAAAACAAGGCCCCAGGAATAGATGGTATACCAACTGACGTATTTCAGCTAACGGATGCTACCCTGGATGTGCTCACTAAGTTGTGCCAAGAAATCTGGAGAACAACCAGTTGGCCAACTGACTGGAAGAGACCCATACTTGTTCCCATCCCAAAGAAGGGTGACCCAACAGAGTGTGGAAACTGTAGAACAATATTATTGATTTCACATACAAGCAAGATTCTACTGAAGATTATCCCAAACCAACTAGAACAGCACATCAGCTTGAATTCACTAGCAGCTCTGCAGGAAAAAGATGGATGAGCAATCTCCTCCCATATGATTTACTGCCTCTGAAAATCCCACTGGATGGTCAGCTATGAGTTGGTTCCAAGTTAACAGGTCATAACCAAAACATATATTTTAGGAAGTATTAGTGTTATCAGTGTACCTACAATTACACCTATTTTGCAGTTTGTGGACGAATGAAGAAAGTTTACTTTTTCCAATGAAGCTATCCTCAATTCAGAAAAACAAAGAATAGAAAGAACAATGTGAGAGTGGGCGCATTCAGTGAGTTTTTAAATCACAAATTTCATGAATCAAGGTGTGCTAATACTTCCATTCACTGTTAGCTGATTCTTCCCCCCCTTTTCATTGAGTTAAATGTTTTTGTTCTCAATATAATGCTGTAGGCACTCCCTGTTCTTGATTACAATGAATCAGCAACACAGAACTGCTTGTGACAAATGCAAACACTTCATCATTTTTTACCATACCCATCCCTCCTACCCAGGGATTTAGGAACAATGCAAACACGTTATTTTGTGAGCACTTTTTAAACACTGCTGTCCAGAAAGCCAGTGAAAAAGATTCCAAATGTTTTCATTTCTATTTTAAAATCAGAATAAATGGAAAGTGTGACAGAAGACACCATCAGTGTATATCCAAGTAATTATTTTGCATTATAAGGATACTTTCTTGGTCTACATAGTTAAGTATCCAAAACTGAATGCCAGCATATAGGAAGTGGAAAGTTTTATAATGTGCAGGCTGGATTTAGAAGAGGTTGTGGTACTAGGGATATTAGAGCTAATGCTAGATGGATCTTAGCAGAAAGCAAAGAAT
>NW_006399820.1:14037214-14043445 GCF_000299155.1 Elephantulus edwardii | reverse complement strand
ATATGTTTTAGATATACAGAACCACAATAAAAAGAAACAAGTAATGAATTAATTTTAATTCATAAGTAAGTCATTCATTAATTTTTTTACAAATGGAGGCACCCAGTTTAAGACTCAACTCTTTCAATTCTTCAACAGTTTGGAACCACCACCTGAAAAGACTGGCCTTCATTTACTCTTGATGCTCCAGGATTCTAAAGGTCAAGAGGGCAGTTAAACACTTTCTAAAACTTTTGAATACTGTGGCAAAAAAATTTCTAAATATCTGAAGAAGTAGCTGATTAAAGAGAAAAGTTAGCAACAAGAGCAGAATTTTCACAGCAATGTATCCAGCTTTCCTCAGAAGCATAAATCTCTCAGAATCTACTTAAAAATACATGCTTCATGGCATTTTTCAAATGTTTCTCTTGTAACCAACCACCTCATTTTCTGGAAGATTTTGCTCTTACTACCTATGGATTTTGCAAACAGCAGTGCTCTTCTGCCAAGAATATAATTCACACAGTTGCGAGGAGGCTGCTGTGGTTCAATACGAAGATCTTGGTATATGGGTAAAGAAGGATGTAAAGAAGAGGCGAACAAAATAAAGAAGTGTGTGTCATTACACAAACATGTATATACAGGCATATATGAATAAGTGAGGACAGACGTACGCAGAGATAGATGTATGTAGATCTATTCACATCATTAACTACATAGGGGATACAACTATGTACTTTGAGGTATAGACAAACACCTTACATGACTGGTTATTAGAATCTAATGACCTAGGACCACTGTACTGTGAACAACTCACTTCACTGACATAATACAGTTCACAAAGTATATGTGCTACATCCTAGTGTATTTGTGTCTAGCTTCTCACATATCATGGGTATGTAAACACAGGAAGGAGAGCAATCCTTGGAAAAGACATCGTGCTGGGAAAGGTGGAAAGTCAAAGAAAGAGAGGAAGCTCTTCATTCAATAAGATGAATCACACATGACCATAACAATGGGCTCAAGCATATCAGATATGGGAAAGACAGTGCAGGATAAGGCAAGGTTCACATCTGTTGTTCATAAGGTCATACGACGATGACACATAATGACAGTTTCTCAAAAGCTCAAGAGCAGCCATCTAAGATGCTATTACTAGTCTCTGCTCTGTTTCTTAGTCTTTGGATTCATTCTTTCTCTTCTTTTCTGCATAAGCAGAGATCAGTAGTAGCATCTTAGATGGCTGCTTGCAAGCTTTGGAGAACAAACCCAAAGACTCAGAGAAGAAAGTAGTCGACAGGTCTAATCATCTATATGAACCATAGCCTCATCTGTCCTGAGAGCAGAAGAACCAGATAGTCACCTGCTATCATCACTGATCATTCAGATCAGGACTACAATAGGCAGGTCCTGATAGAAAGGGAGAAAAAGGTAAAAAGAGAACCCAACGTCTTCAACAGTTCAGGCTTAATGAACCAGTTGAGACTGGGAGACTCCCAAAACTAATGCTCAGAGACAATCTTTAAATCTCTTTGCGATCTGTTAGCTAAATTACAGGTTGGCTCATAAAAGTTAGCACCTGTGAGGAATGGCTGGTTTTTGTTTTTTTTTTAAATAATCTAGGAGACCAAATGGTCAAAAATTATTCTGAAGTAAGGGGCAGGAATACTACAGTGCTGGAAAGGGTATAACCAGAAGGAAATGAATAAGAATGATGACATGAAATAAAAAATGTAACCAATGATTCACTTGTGTAGCAATTGGTAAGTGAGAATCTAATTTGCTATGTAAATGCTCACCTTAAACAAAAAGAGGAAGTGAAATAGACTGGGAAAAAATACAAAAGGCAAAAACTGTGTGAGGTGAATAAAGTTAAAGAATAAAGATGCTCGAGTGGTAGACAAATGAAGTGTCACAATCAAAGAATAAAGCAATGACATACAACATTTTGGAGGGCAAACATTTCAAGGTTAATAAACTCTAACCTGGTCAAAGGAATATAATTATGAAATATAGTGGACAATTGTTCTCTTAATAGTAACTAATGCTTATTGAAACATTCCTGAGCAGTCCTGAAGGGCACCCACAGCCACCAAAAAAAAGAAAGTCCACATTTCACCTACCTTCCTGAGGCCTAAGATGCTGAGATACAGAACTCAAACTAAATACCCCCGGAAGAGTGCCCATAGGAGAAACAAGCTTGACCACAATGCCATCATCAAGTTTCCCCTGACCTCTGAGCCAGCCATGAAGAAGACAGAAGATAATAACACACTTGTGTTCATCATGGATGTCAAGGCCAACAAGCACCAAATCAAACAAGCTGTAAAGAAGCTCTATGATGTTGACATGGCACATTGATTAGGCTTGATGTGCTCATTGTGAATGTCAAGGCCAACAAACACCAAATCAAACAAGCTATCAAGAAGCTCTATGATGTTGATATGGCCAAGGTCAACACATTGATTAGGCCTAATGGAGAGAAGGCCTATGTTCGACTTGCTCCTGACTATGATGCTTTCGATATTGCCAACAAAATTGAGATCATTTAAACTAAGTCCAGATGGGTAATTCTAAATATATTTTTTTTCTCACAAAAATACCCAAAGGTAATGGTTTGCAATTCACTAGAAAAGAAGAACTGGTGACTGATTTCCACAGATATGAGCTGCTGAAAACTCTATGGACCACTCAAAGAAGGATGCCAAGAATCCACTGAGGTAACACTGAGTTCTATCTTTGTGCTAGATGGTCTTTTGGGAGTTTTACCTGATAGCACTAATTAGACCTTCTTAACAATCCTAACTTCTTGATGGAAAATACTGAAGCACAAGATAATAAAGACTGCATTACTTGATTAAGATCCGTGAACAAATGTACCATAATTCAAACTCAATCTCCAGTGCTTAATGCACTCTCAACTGCTACCTTGCCTCTCTCGAGTTTGAAATCTACGAGAGTGAAACTCAGGGGATGATTGTTTTGATGTGAAAAAGGACTGTGGAGTTAGGAGAAAGCTGCAAGGGGAGGAAAAAACAGTAGAAAATCGAGCACCATTAGATCTAGAGAGTTGTTGTTAATACAACCTACTGCTCATTAAAAAGCTGGAGGTTCAAGTCCACCTTTGAGATGTCCTGGAAAAAGAGCTGGAATCAACTTCCGAAAGATCATCCCATGTAAGCCCCAGGGAGCATAGTGCTACCGTGACGTCCATGTGGTGACCATTAGTCAGAACGGACTTAACAGCAACTGGTGTAGAAAAGACTTATGAATAAATCCACAAAAATGTTCATGAAAATGAGGCGGGAGCAAATCTAAGGCAGAAAGACAGCTGGCCAACAAAGTTAGAGGGCAGAGGATACATTTAGAGAATAATAAATAGCCAGGGGTAGTAAGGCTGAAATAATACAGAGCGAGCAAAATGCAGTGACACCCATACTTTTCTTTGAAGCAACTGCCATGAAGGTTTGTGAAACAGCAAGAGTAGTGTGGTCAGATCTGATTCAAGAGAGTAACACCCAAGTGGTAACGCCATGTCCACCAAGTCGTGAATACAAAGTGGGGGCCTCTCAGAAGGCACTGACTGCAGATCTCGTGGTGTATGAGGGACCTCTGCGGAGGTGAGAGTGACAGAAAGGCAGAGTGTCAGGGTGGAAAGGAAAGGCCATAAACAATCAGAAGGAAGACTCAACAAGATGTACTGATTTATGTGTCCCACCCCAGCTCTGTACAGTTATCATTAAAGACAACCACTGCTGCACTAAGAAAAATGGCCTTAGTGTGTGACTCTAAGTACAGAATTTGAAACTGATCTACTAAGAGAAAGAACAAGGGGAAAACAATGAATAGCTCAACTAGCAACATTGCCTGAAGTATATGAGGTGAAACCTCATTACTCTTGCTTTCAAAGGGCACCAAGCTGCACCCTCTCCAAGACATATCTGTTCATTCTCTTGACTGTCCATAGGATGTTTAATGCTCTTCTCCAACACAAAGCCCCAAAACATCAATTCTTCTTCTGTCATTCTTTTTCATTTTCCAGCTCCCAGATGCATAGCTAGTGATGGGAGTGCTATCTAATTCCATGAAAAACTGGCAATAAAAGGTCAAATTATAAACAGAACCCAAAGGAGCAAGTAAGTAGCTATAAGTTCCCTTTCCCAAAGTAACAGGGCTGCAATGAGCTATTTTTTTTTACCAATGCAAAAATGCAACCTATCGCCCCAAACTGAAGAGTGACTATTCAAGTAGTGAAGTCCACTCTAATGAATTGTAAGACAACTTAAGAAAAAAAAAAATCTATTCTATTAGTCATTGTCTAAAACATTTTCTGCAAAAGAGTTACTGACTTTTAACAGAAGCTGATAAATCTCTTACTTGAAATAATATTTTATTATCTCTGTGAAAGTCAGGGGCAATAAATTTTAGAAATAAAAGTAACAGCAAAGCTGCATAATTGTCACTATTATTACTGTTAGATGCCATTGAGTATGATTCATAGCAACCCTATGAACGATCGACCTGAATCCTGCCCTATCCTGTGCCATCCTTATCATCTCAGACATACTAGGGCCCATTGGTGACCTCACTAGATCAGTCTATCTCATTGGATGTCTTCTTCTTCACTGATCTTTCCAAGCATGATGTCTCTTTCCAAAGAATACAGGTTTTCTAATCCTTTACATTTTTATAAATTCTTTATTGTAAAATTCTCATCATAGCCAAAAAAACCCCCTTAGGATCATAGAAGTTTGTGGATGATCTTTCTACATTATTTGAGGTGTCTTGAGACATTTCTTTTTAGCTTTTTAGCATGATGGATCTACAGTGATTGATTTGTAAAATGTCATCCAAAATTATATACAGCATAACATTTTCATTTTATTCCTTTTAAGTATATTTGATTAGCGCCACAATCAACACTTTTGGTACCAGCTGCCAGGAAATCAAAAGACAAATTGCATTGGAAAAGTCTGCTGTCAGAGAACTCTCCAGAGTACTGAAGAGCAACAATGTCAGTCTAGAGACGAAGGTGAGCCTAATCCAGGACATGGTCTTCACAATTACTTGCTATGGATCAGAAAGCTGGACGATGACAGGGATGATAGAGAATTGATGCCTTTGAGCTGTGGTGCTGGAGAAGAGAATTGAATATATCATGGACTGCTAGAAGAACAAACAGGTTCACCCTTGAGACTGCTCCATGGAGGCAAGGATTCTGAAGCTTTGCCTGACATACTTTGGGCATGTTGCAAGGAGGGAACAGTCCTTGGAGGGGGACGTCATGCTTGGGAGGGTGGAAGGACAGGCAAGAGAGGAGGACCCTCAATGACATGGATTGATTCAGTGACTAAGGTAATGGCGGTAGGTGTGTCAGAGACAAAAATACTGGCTCAGGATAGATCAGAGTTTAGAGCTGTTGTAAATAGGGTTGCTATGAGTTGTAGGCGACTTGATGGTACATAAAAATAATAACAACATATTGAACAACCATCACTGCTTTCTATGTTGAATTTTTTATCACTGGGTTCAAGTATGTCACAGATAATAATATTAAGAATGATTAAGGATAGTGCTGAATAGGATAGGGTTCAGATTTGTTATTCATAAGGTCACTATGAGTCATCCGTGACAAGGCACCTAACAGCAACCAACAGAAAATTCCCCATGAACAAAAAACACCCTCCTCTCTCGCCTCTCAGCCTGTAGTTACCACTGATAAACGTCTAACTTAATGGATTTGCCTGACTTATTCCACTCAGTACAATTTCCACAGTTATTTATGCTGTAATATGTATCATCTCTATATCTGAATAACATTTTGTTGTGTGACTACAGCGTGCTTTGTTTATTCATGCAAATGACTTTCTTTTTCTATACTTATGTAATATCTGCCTGCCAGTCAGCAAAGACAAGTTTTACTGATGTAGACTCTATCATCTCCACCAATTTGCCCTCTACTTAAACTGAGCACAACCCTCTGGTCTGCATCAGTGCTTTGCAAATAATTTTATGGGGTATAGTGTCATTAAAGAGTCATTCAACCAACCTAATATCAGGGATATCTTATCTACTTCTTATTAAAATTTTGGTACTTTTTTTCTCTATTTCCTTTTTTATTAATATTAATGAAAGATTACAGAAACTTAGGGTTTCCATTCATTCATTGTTGCACTTTTCTCCCTGCCCACCCTCTTCCCCCAATTCACTTTTCTCTCTGAAAAGTAAAAGAAAAATTCTTTCATTGTTATA
>NW_006399820.1:14019390-14032134 GCF_000299155.1 Elephantulus edwardii | reverse complement strand
GCGAAGGAGAGGAAGACCTTTGATGAGATGGATCAATTCTGTGACTGGAGAGGTGGGAATAAGTGCATTTGAGATGGCTAGGTTGGCACAGGATAGAAGAACATATTGAGCTCTTGTACATAGGGTTGCTATGAGTCGCAAGTGACTCGATGGCACATAACAACAACAACAAAGTTATTTTCTATGCAATTAGTATCCCTCAATTTCCTTGTCAATTTCTCAAACAGCATCAGGAAAAGTAACATCTGAATAGTTTCTTCTGACTAGGGAGCTCAGATGGCTTAGTGGTAAAAAAATTGTGCTGCCAGCCCAAAGGTATGCAGTTCAAATCTACCATTTGCTCCAAGGGAGAAAAATGGGTTGTCAACTCCTATGTGATTTATAGCCTCAGAAAACCAGAGTGGTCAGCTATGAGTCAGTTCCGACTCAATGGTACTCAACAAAAACAAGGAGAGCTTATGTGTCATGGTTAGGGCCATTTGTGTAGAATGCTTTCCTCCTTCCTGTAATTCTTAGGCACAACTTAGGCCATTCTCCGAAAACCTAGCAAGAACTTCCACTCATACGAGTGCACTATCATAAAACCCTAAGGAAAGATTTACACACAGAAACAATCCTTCTTTGATGGTTATAAGGGATTGGAGTAAGCTGTAACTAAATAACAGACTAGATAATGAGCTCTGGTGGCCTAGTGTGGAGGAAGTGGCCCTACCAATCTAAAAGGTGGTGGGAAGATGGGAAATTTCCTCCCATGTGACTTACAGCCTCCAACAAACAGCTGGCGGATCTGACATAAATTGGTTCTGACTCTGAACAGCAATGAGTTTGAGTTTTTGAGTTCTGAGACCTAATAGACACATCTTAAGGAAAGGTAAAGTCCACATGCAATAAAGGAGTAATCAGCACTGGACCACAAAATAAAAGGCACAGAGAAGTGTGCAGAAGATACATACAGTCAACAAAAAGAAATACTGTTACAAATGCAAACTTGCAATATCAGCAATGATAATTATTAATCTAAAATTGACATAGGTAGATAGACAACAGGACCAGATAGGGACAGGTGAAAGTGATTATACCTATCATCACACACCCACACACGGGTCTATTAGATGACAGCTCTGTATCCATATGAGTATATTCTGTAAACACATCCAGGGAGCTCTGGTCTAACCCAGGCTGCAACTCTGGTGGATTCCTGACAGCTGCATGGAAGAAAGATGGGGAATCTCTTTACAAGCAATTTATAACCTCAGAAACCCAAAGAAGGGTCACATTCCAATTCAATAGCAATGAAAGTTGAGTAAATATACCCATGTATTAGGCAGAGTCAGTAAGGGGCAAAGTTATGTAAACATACTCTCATGGTCAATCAAGGACACCATTGTCAAACATATAAATTAACATAGCCAATAACGACTTTTTTTAAAAAAATAAAGAGAATTGTTAACATCCGACTTTTGTGAGTAGCAACTAGAGTCTCGTAATCAGCTATGTGAGGTACAACCACTGGCCTCTCTCTACCCAGAATAAAGGTGGAAGACAAGCAAAGGCACAAGGATACAATAATCAGTCCAAAGGACTAGTGGATCAATCACAAGTCAACCTCCATGAACCTGAAACCAAAAGAACAAGGCAGCGCCAGGTACCACTGCTGGCCACTCTGAAAGAGGTCACTGAAGAAGATCCTGAACAAACTGGGAGAAAAATGTGAAACAAAACTTAGAATCATAAAAATAGCCTTGCTTGCTGTTCTGACAAGTGACTGGTTGAACCCCTGAAATGAAAGGCTTTAGACATTACATTCATTGAGCTTAGAATTAAACTCATGTCTGTGGCTCAACTCTAAGCCAAATGACAGACAGCCTGGCCTAGTGGTAAGAAGCTACACTGCAATCCCCAAGGCACACAGTTCAAATCCACCAGCTGCTCTGGGGAAGGATGGGCAATTTCCTCCCATGTAATTTACTGCCTCTGTAAAGCCCATGGAGGGTTGGCTATGGATAGGTTCTAACTTCAAGGCAAACAACAACATAAAGTAAACAACAACACTGCTTAGGACAATAAGCTATTCAAGATCAATGATAGCCTTTGCCCAAGGGGCAGAGCTCAAAAGTTACAAATGGCAGGCTGGAGGTATGAAAGCTAATGAGAATCACAGAGGAAACTGGAGGTGTGCTCTTACAATGTTGCTCTGTAATTGTCTTAAAGCAAAAATAGGAATAGAAAAGTGGTTTGTTCTGTAAACTTTCACTAAAAATACAATAAAAAGGTGGGGTGTTTTTGGTTTTTTTTAAAAAAATAGAATCTTAAATTATGCTGTAAATGCTACCCAAGTGGTATGAGTGTTCAGGGAAAACCAGAAGACAAGAGGAAAAATACTATTAGAGGTATGAGAGAAACAGGCTTGGAGCAAAATCTGCTACTTTTGCCCATTTAATTTACTTATACACTCCTTTCTCTTGAAATATCATAGAAATTGCTGCCATTACAGATGCCAGATGCTTGGGGGCTTGGACAGCCCACAGAACTGGCCACCTTATGGGCTCCAGGGCCAAGAGACCCTCTGACTCAGAAGCCCGTTTATTCTCTTGGACATCTGTGCAGAACCATCTAGTTCCAATGTCACATTGAGTTGAATCACCCAGGCAGGACAGTTGCAATTCAAATTAATCCCATTTCTGTTACTAATGAGATTTCGGGCAGCACGATAATGGGGCAGGATGGCATATCTCATCCTTGTCTCCATATTGTCAACGAAGTGCTGATGACAAGAGCCACATCAGTGACCAGCACTAATAGCAAAATTATTCTCCAGGTTAGGAACAATGAGATGAAAAACTCCCACCAAGCACAGCCAGCCAGCAACTGCTTGATTCCCTTTAGTGACATATGTGAGGAGCTATCAAGTTGGTGCCAACTCATAGTGAACTTCTAAACAACAAAGCAAGGCCTAGCTCACTCCTGCACCATCCCCACAAGCTCTGCTGGGCTTAACCCCATTGTGGCAGTCAGGAGGTCAATTCAGCTTGTTGAGGGCTGTCCATTCCTTTGCTAACTTTACTTTTCGAAGTGTAAAGTCCTTCTCCAGAGTCTGGCCTTACCTGACAATATACCCAAAGTATACGACATAAAGAAGATGCTAAAAAAAAAAAAGTTTAGATGGGTCCATAATTGAATTTTAAATTACAGAAAAGAAAAAACAGTGGATGACTCAGAAGCCTCCCCTCCCATGCAACCTCTTTATATGTATGGCCACCCTCCAATGGCTTTCATGCTCCCAAAATATTAATGTGTAGTGAAGCAAGTCCGAGATCTTACCCACAGACATTTAAGATTGTGAGAACAAAGCTGCATTTTTCTCTCCCCATCATCTACAAACCCCTTGTGGGCTGCACCCTTGCTTGGATCATTTTTTATTACTCTTAAATGATTAGACAGTGCTTTCTTTGCATGTGACTAAATATCAAATATAAATCAACAGCAAAGATTTCATCCACCAGTCAAATGCCCAACACAGACGCAAAGAACACAACTATTAAATTCTTAAGTAAATGGTTTCCTGAAAGTTATGTAGGGAATTTATTATTTGTGGAAGACACTTTTTAGAGATGCAAATGGAACACGAAAATCTAATCAAATTCTGGCAGGTGAATTAAAATTCTTTCATTTAAATGAGAGCCCAGAGTATGACCAAGAAGCATTAAGGTTAGCAAGCTGTCTTCCTATTAAAATCTTGGGTATTATCCATAACAAGATAAAAGTATTCCTGTATTAGAAATGTAGCTAAGTGGGGGAGGGGGAAATGTGAATAAATTAGAAAGTCTCAATGCATAATCCAAATTAGAGCACGATTTTAGTAAAGCCATGATTACTACTCCAATATGTGAACAAACCAGACCAAATGCAAACGAGAAAAAGAGGAAGTCCCACAGTTAAAACAAGCCGCTATTAAGCTTCAAGGTAGCCCCCCTTTAGTGTCAGAGTAGATATATGGTTGACAGTGTTTTCAAGAGCTGATTTCTCAAAAACAAATCACCAGGCCTTTCTTTGGAGGTGTTTCTTTCAGACAGAAGCTCCATCACCACACTGCTATTGTCTCTGGGGCCATGAAAGGCTGTGCAGAAGCTCAGTAAGCCTGAACACTACTATCTTCTGCTAAATGACAAGCACTGAATAACAGTCACTAAGCATTTCTGTATTAGGCTCAAGGTTCTTGGTGCCTTCCATCACTCACTCAATCTCCATACAAAGAAAGGTAGAAGAAAAAATTAGAGAGGGAGAAATTATTGGCCCTTTCTCTCGGTAAACTGCTCATATGGCAAAGAAAATGACATAAATGAATTTTGGTAAATTCTCTTAAGCATATCTAACTTTATATCCAGAATGATCTTTTTAAAATAAAATTTTCTTTCATTCTCCTTGCTTAAAATTTGCCAACAATTCTCTATATCATTCAGATAATTTCTTAGAATATGCATGCATGCATACAAACATATGTTGTTGTTGTGTACCACGGAACTAACCCGTAGCTGATCCTCGAGCAGGTTTTCACAGATAGTAAATAGCATGGGAGGGATGGTCCATCCTTCTCCCGGGGAGCAGCTGGTGGATTTGAACTGTGTGGCTTTCAGACTGCAGTGCATTCAGATTGCAGCATGGTTACTTACCACTAGGCCACCAGAGCTCTCTACATACATATACACTTGTATATCTGTATCACCGCTAACCTCATCCATCCATCATCTCCTTTATGTCCACTGTGAACTCACAAACCTCTTTCTTGCTTCAAAGCCTTCTCATGTCTTGCTGCCTCTGCTAGGAATAGTCTACCCTTTCTGGCTTTCTTCTCTTCGACATAAATGTCACCTCCCCAGAGAGGGTCCCTTGTTAGAAACCCCTCAGCCCTGGATTTTCAATGTCATAATCTACTGTGTGTTTTGGTTTGTATTCCCTTATAAATTCAAACCCATTGCTATTGAGTCAGAACTGACTCATAGCTTCCGCTCCACTGGGTTTCCGAGACTATAAATCTCCTGAGAGATGTCTGCTCCTCTTTCTCCTACAGAGTTGATGGTGAGTTTGAACTGCCAGAGTTGGCAGTGCAACTCCCTACAGACTACCTTTGGGTTATCAGTGTTTAACTCCCTATAGTTAACAGATGATGCCTCTAGAGCTTCCCTTACACCCCTTGGTTTTTACTAATGGTTAACACACTCAGCTTAACATAAAAGAAAGGCTGGAGTCCGAGTTTAAACAGAGGTGTCTCAGAAGAAAGACTTGGCAGTGTAATTCCAAAAAGTCAGCCACGGAGAACACTATGTGAACAATTCTATTCTGAAGTACTCGGTGGCTACTGTTGTTGAGTACAGTCATATTGGAACTGACTCATAGCTGACCCTCCAGGAGGTTTTTGGAAGCAGGAAATTGTACAAGATCCTTCTGCCATGGAGCAGGTGGTGAATTTGAACCCCATACCTTTGTGATGGCAGCACAGTTCCTTACCACTAAGCCATCAGAGAGCGCCCTGACACATACAGAGCTGCCATCGCTGTGAGTCAACTCAAAAGCAACTAGATTTTAGTCTTCTTTGCAGCAAGCTGCTCCTGCCCGTACCTGCCTGCCCTGCTCACTGGAGTCCCTGCAAAAAGAATGCAGACAACCCATAAGCCCACACAAAGTAAATCCTACCTGAAGGTCAGTTTATTCTGACAAAAGAACTGGGTGCATTATTCTACTACTGCAGCAAATTGATTTTTGCTTTGGTTAACCACTAACTCAAAGATTCTTTTAGCAAGGAGAGGGCCTACTGGCCTTGCCCATTGGATTATCCAAAAAGCTTTCAAAATAGTAAAAATCAAGGAGGGAGGATAATTCCCAGCGCTGAGCACACATGTAAGATGGACTCGCTGAAGATGCCCTTCTTCTCAAGGGCTGCCTTTCTGCAGGTGAGAGAACATTTCAGAGAGGGCAGTGTTCCCATCTGGACTCAGAAAAGGGTACATCTACTCAGGAAAATGTACCCTCTGCCTGGAAGGTTCTCCACATGGCTTATGCCTCTCTGAGCTCCTTTCTAATTCTCCAAATTTTATGCTACTGTAATCTCTTTCAGTGCTGTCTCTGTCTCATATGGCCCTGCTTTATTTTTTTCAGCCAATTATGTCCACTGGATCCAAGAGGTTGTGAGATTCATGAAAATACAGACTTCTGTCTTGTTCCCTCCTGTATAGTCACGGTGCCTAAAACAATGGTGGGCACAAAACAGCCACTTCATAAAGATCTCTTACATAAATGAAGGAGCAAGTGAATTCTTTGTCTCATATCACTAGGTAACGTTAGAAGCAATACTGATACTGCCTTGAAAATCACTCTCAGAGTTTCTCTGAACGCAGGGAAAATCTCAGGAATTAAAAGATTTTAAAAACATATTTTTTTAAAAAAACCCAAACCAAACAACACAAAACCCATAATGTCACATCACAGATCCATTTGCAACTACCAGTCTTAGGTAAGTAAAGTCTTTTATTTGTTGATAGTTGGCCTCGAGTCAGTCCCAACTTATGTGACCCGGGCACAATGGAACGACACGTCGTTTGATCTTGGTACCCCTGTGACCAGCTGTGACCTTGGCAACATGGTTCTCATTGGTGGCTTTTCAGAAGAATATCACTAGATCTTTCTTGCTTTGTCAACTTCATCAGCAAGATCTGCTGAAACTCAATAAGAACCAAAACCCAAAATTGTTTTAAAAACCCTAACCCAACAAAACCATGCAATTCATTGCTGTGCAGGTAGAAATGATTCATAAGCTTACTCTCCAACAGCTTTGTGCAGACTGTAAATCATACATCTACCCCCCCCCACACACACCCATGCCCATCTTTCTCCCATGGAGCTGCTGGTTTCAAACTGCCAGAGAGGTTTCTCTCCCTACAGCATCACAACTCCCTACAGATTATGTCACCAGAGCATCCCAGCAACACACAAACCACTGACACACAGGTGGTGGCTGGGCATGAGGTGAACTGGCCAGGATTTGGATCCAGGTCTTCAGTAGGGAGGATGGGAACTCTCCTCCAAAACCACCTCTTCTGCTGGAGACATTCAACTTTAACATCAAACGTTACTGTCAAATCCGAGGTGGATTCCTATGCAGTTTAGGGAGACTGATAAACACTAAATATTCAGAGCTCTCCTAAAGGTTTTACACAGCAATGAGGACAGTAATCACTCTTCTTTCTAAGAACCTCAACTTTCCTTTAGCCAAAAGAAAGGCAGCCTGGAGTACCAGAAATAGAATTTCTACAGCCCCAAGGGAGCCAGGACACGAGCAGCCCCTATCTGTCCCCGTCCGTTATCTGGTTCCCCAGCACACAGCAGACAAGACGAGCAACAGGCAAGGCTGTGAGGGAAAGAGCTGACAGCTCAGCTCTGTGACAAGACACAGGAAGCCAGAGCAACACAAGCTCATTTTGCCACCAGAAACTAATGGGCATTTGTGACTGTGTGAGACCACTAAATGGCAAGCATTTGAAGACATCAGTTCCAGTGACCTGGAAAAATTAACTTTTATTGAAAATACTTATGAGTGGGAAAACAGAGCAGTGGCTAGAACTGTGGAAAATTACTTTTCTGGAATAGGAATGGCTTTAGATAGTTTCTAGCCTATCTTTCATTGACCAGGCTTGAACATCTCTGCTTCCTGCTTTAGTATTTTGGTTGAAAGAACCAAACTCATTGGCACAGAATTTATTTTGACTCAGAATCTAGCAATGCCAGGTATGTACAACAAAACTGTCCCCTAGATTTCACAGCTGTGACCTTCAGGAACAGAATGCTAGGCCTCTCAGTGGTTTTGAACCACTAGCCTTCAAGCTATTATAGCCAAAGGGCTAACTATCAGTGCCTCCCAAAGAGTCTACAAATGGACTACAAAGCAGTAAAAAGTCTGACTCTACACATGTTCTATTTGCTGTGCTCTACTGCTACCCAAGATTATCTTAGCTTTGCTGTTATTGATGATAGGGTTGTTAGCTGTTGTGATCCAACTATGACTCACAGATTTTATGAAGAGACTGAAACTTTGTCCTGTCCTACACCATTCTCCCAATCCCTCCATGTTCAAGTCCATCATGATCACTGTGTCAATTCATCTCACTGAGGGTCTTCCTCTCTTTTGCTGTATGACAGCTTCTTTAGCATTGTTGTTTTTGTTGTTACTGTTATGTGCTGTCAAGGTGCCTGCATCTCATAGCAACACTATGTATAATAGTTCTCAACTCTGCCCTGTCCTGAGCCAAACTCACTGTCTCTGACACACCTGCTCCCTCTGTTGTAGTCACTGTGTCAATCTATCTCATCCAGGGTCTTCCTCCCTTGAGCCATGCCTCTACCCTTCCAAGCATGATATCCTTCTCCAAGGACTGATCCCTCTGGGAACCATGTCCAAAATACATGAGACAGAGTTTCAAAATCCTTGCCTACAAATTGGAACTTGGCTTCACCTTCTTCAGACAACCCTGTTTGTTCTCTTGGCAATCCATGCAATGTTCAATACTTTTCTCCAGCACCACAACTCAAAGGTATCAATTCTTCTAGCATCCTTAGTCATTGCCATCTCTCTGATGCATATCATGTAATTGTGAAGCCCATGGCCTGGGTCAGGCACACATTTGACTCTGGACTGACATCTTTGCTCTTCAGCACTCTGGAGAGGCCCTTGAGAGCAGATTTTCCCTAACGTAATTAATCTTTTGATTCCCAGACTAATGATGTCAAGAGTGTTGATTGTGGAACCAAACAAGCTAAAATTGTTAACCTCAATCTCTTCTCTGTCTATCATGGGGCTGCCAATTGGCCCAGTAGTAAGAATCTTTGTTTCCTTGATATTGAGCTTCATTCCATATTGGAAACTAATGTCCTTGACCTTTTGCAGCAAGGGCTTCACTTCAGGTCCTCTTCAACTTCAGCGAGCAGGGTTGTGTAATCTGCCCAATGCGGTTGTTGATAAGTCTTCCTTTAATTCTGATGCCACATTCTTCTTCATAGAATCATCTCCTGAATAATCTTTTCTGCAAATAGATTGAAAAGGTATGGATATAGGATGCATCCCTGACGTACTCCTTTCCTGATTTTGAACTAAGCAGG
The DNA here is from genome assembly GCF_000299155.1 of Elephantulus edwardii. Classification (NCBI taxonomy): domain Eukaryota; kingdom Metazoa; phylum Chordata; class Mammalia; order Macroscelidea; family Macroscelididae; genus Elephantulus; species Elephantulus edwardii. The sequence continues at coordinate 14,022,987 of NW_006399820.1, read as the reverse complement.
CTTGAGGCCCTGGACACTAATAAATGAAGTGATGTGGTGTAGGAGAATATAAAAAAATAACATGCATATGGTACACTCACATAATGGAATACTACTCAGCATGTAGGAGCAATGATTTTGTAAATTACTACCTAACTTGGAGGGACTGCAGAACATTATGTTAAGTGAACTAACTTAGTTCCATAAAGACAAGTACCATATAAGACATTATTGCAGAATGAGGAGAAGGATCTGGGGGAGGAAGAGGGGCAACGATGGGTGGAGGGGGGATGTTAGTCATGGGGCTGCACAATTTGATGGGTGAGGGGGTGAAGGAAATGGGAAAGATCCAAGTGTGAAAACCAATGTATATAAAACATGTAAATAAACCAGCATGAAATAATTTTTTTAAAAAAAGAATGCAAAAAGGTCATTGTAAAGACAGAGGAGAAAGAAAATACTAAGATGACTGTCAGATGAGACTCTGAATACTGCAATTTCTTAGCATTTAAATATGATAAAAATAAGATATCCTAGTACCCTACTCAGAGTAGTGCAATTTGCTTTAAACGTTCCTATTCTTCTCATCAATGCATGGAACTACTATTTCACCCTTTAAAAGATCCTCTTCTTCTTATAGGTGCACAGAACTAAATACTACTTTATCCAACTCTCCTTTAAAAAATATCAAAGAATACTGTTTGGCATACATATTTGAAATTCAAAGTGAACTGAAAATAAGCTTGCCCTTAAAAGTTTACATGCTACCTTGAGACATATATTTGTATGTAAGTACTGAAAAATTTCCACTATGATCCTAAGACCTAGGAAAGGGATCTAATGTAAAGAACAAAGAGAATACTAATAATGCACTTCCTAAAGAGTATTCAGAGGATTATTACTTTGGGTTATACTGAGGGGAGGAGGGTGGAGTTTATAATAAATGGATCTTTGAACTCCTACTCCTACTGAGAGCACATCAGAGGCTCTGAGAAGTTCTTCAGTAAAAATAACACTCAAAAACCATTTTAACCGCAGAACCATTTTTCTCTTTGTGGTAACCACTGACATATCCAGTTCAAGAAAAGCTGAACAAATCTCAATTAACAACAAGCTAATATAGAAATACACTACTATAGAAGGAGGAGAAAAAAAACCATAAAGACATATTTTTAAAAAACTTTAGAGGACCACAGACATAATGCAATAGCAATAGCTTCTAGTGCAATAATTAGAGGAAAAACATGTCTAGATTTGAAAATAAATGCAATCAGCTATGTATTTTATTAGACCTTGGGTCATTTCCATGGTGATGTTTTCAAACCGAGCAAGGGTGTGGCCCTGAACAGACTCCCTAAGTAGGAGACTCAACAGAAGAGAACATCTGCCAATAACTGATGAGAAAGGAGGTGGGAAGGGAAAGGGAAGGGAGGAGAATGCCCTTGGAAAGTCAAGTGTAGGAAGAACAAAAATTCTTAGTGCTTTCCTGTGCTCTCAAGACTAGCGTGGTTCTAAAGACTGGCCTGCTGAAATCATTGGGCTTCTAGCCAGCTCCAATCTATCTCAAGCACCAAAAAAAGACCTTAGTATTTATTTACCAGTTTCCAGTCAATTCTGACTCATGAAGACCCCATGTGTGTCAGGGTAGCAGAGTGTTGCCCAGGATTCTCATTGGCAGATTCTTCAGAAGCAGATCACCAGGCCTTTCTTCCAAAGTGTTTTTGGGTGGCCTGGGGCCTCCAACCCTCTGTGCAGCAGTTAAGGGTGTTAAATACCACCTAAGGACTCTGATTTAGTATTCAGAACTCACTGTCTTCAAGCTGGAACAGAATCATACCTCACCCGCCAGCAGGTTTCTGAGGCTGGAAATTGCACAGAAGGAGACTTCTCACCTTTCTTACTCAGGATGGCAAGGGGATTTGAACTTCCAGAGAATGATGGCTTGTGGACTAGCACCACATCTCTCTACTGACTACAGCATACAACAATATGAAAGACTATATCACTTGTGGATACAGAGGTAAATGAAAAACTTGGGTGATTTTGTGGTTTTTCTTTTTTAAAAAAAATACACTGATTTATTTACAAAGTTTGAATACTTTGTTTTTCACAACAAATGATCCCATTTCCTTCACCCCACCTATAATTAACACCCTACCTTCTTCATCCCTTTATTTCCACCCTCTTCCCCCCTGAGTTCCTCATACTCATTCTATAGTAATTGTTTTATACAGTATTTGTCCTTGTGGAGCTGAGTTAGTTCACTTATCATCATGCTCTCCAATCCCTCCCAAGTTAGGTAGGGAAATGATGAGTCAGGAAACTTCAGTTAGGGGGCACTCATCAGTAATGACTAAGGTCAAGAATGCACCTGAAATTCAAGGAACATGCCATTAAAACAGGACTGTCCCATTTTCCACATCCTAGAGCCCAGGGTGTGGCCAGCTTGTGCTCCTGTTTTGGTGAGGCTTGGTAGTAGGCTTTTTCATGATTGTAAAGACAATGAATGAATGTACAGTAACTAAGGTCAACCCTCTTCACCATGATTACACTAAGAAACATATATTTCAAAATTTAAAAAAAAAATTCCAAGTGAACCACTCATACAAATGCCACGGGCAAGAGACCACTATCCTCCACAAACTGCAACCCAGGGATCAAACCACAGCTCTTAACCCCTTTCCAGTACCTGATATAGTACAATATGAGTGGTAGTGTTACAATCTACCAAAGAGTCATCTGAGAGAAGACTCTTCAAGGTTGAGGCTTCGTCAAGACCAAAAACACCTGAGGTAAATTTAAATATCTTTATTCTCACTTCTTATCTATCCAGACTAAGGCATCCTGGGTGATGTAGAGGTGAAGGAGCTTATTCAGGTGATACTGTGAAGTTAGATCCAAGGGATGTGCTAATGAAAAAAGGTGGGAATAAGAGGCAAATCAAAGAGAAAGCCACAGCTTTTCGCTTGATCAAGACGACCATGGCTGCCTTTTGGAGTAGAATTAGGGAGTCGTGCTGTTGACCTAAAGGTGGTACCTCTCTAGTGGTGGGAATCCACCAGCAGCTTTATGGGAGAAAGATGGGCAATCTTCTCCCATATAATTTACAGCCCCTGAAAGGAGGCTTAGCCAAATCCAGGGCAGTGAGGGAGTGTGTGAGTGAGGAGCACTCACCTGGTTGAGGAAATCAGGGATAGGTGAGGCCAAAAGAAGGTCTAGAAGGAGAGGTGCGAGTGCAGATGACAGTTGAAGCCATGCCCTTGGACAGGATTTTATTCTGTCTGTGTAGAGTAGACTTGCCCATCACCTAATGTGAAGCTAGTTTTCTGCAATATAATTTTGAAGAGACAATACAGTAGCTATTTCACAAGAGGGGAAAAAAATATAAAGCACTATAAAATGTTAAAGAAAAGGAAGAGTGCAGAGAAAGGGAGAGAGACACACACACAAAGACAGAAGAAACCTTGTTCACTGAACTAGGAGACACTGAAACAAATACCTTTAGGCAGGAGCAGATAATCAATGGTGTGTATGTTTGTATATACCGCACTTGAACAAAGGTTGTTGTTGTTATGTGCCGTCGAGTCTCCTGCGACTCATAGCAACCCTATGTACAAC
>NW_006399820.1:13989416-14018215 GCF_000299155.1 Elephantulus edwardii | reverse complement strand
CACATTCTGTTGGGTCACCTTTCTTTGGGATAGGAACAAATATCGATCTCTTCCAGTCAGTTGGCCAAGCGGTCGTTCTCCAGATTTCTTGGCACAATTTGGTGAGCACGTCCAGGGCAGCATCTGTTAACTGAAATATGTCAATTGGTAACAGTACTTCTTCACTGAGATTAGAATAGGTAGCAGGATAATGATGAAGTCAGATGCTGTTATCTATTTTATAGGGTTTACTCGTGAGCATAATGATGAGAAAGGTTGGACAGGATGCTGGGAATGCTGAAGGGTTGGGAAAGGAAAGGACAGGACAGGACAGGACAGGACAGGAAAGGAAAGGAAAGGAAAGGAAAACCCTTGACCAGGTGGACTGACAGTGACTGCTGCAATGGGCTCTTAGGTGTCAGGAAGTGTGAGGATGTCACAGGATGGAACAGGAATCAGATCTTTTGTTCATAGGGTCACTATGAGTCGTGCTCAACTCGACAGCACCTCACAACAACAACTCACCGACAAGAAGATGTCAAGATGCCAATTCCCAAAACTCATCTGTCACTCTGTCCTACATGTTACTGTGATGCTAGATGTTATGCCACAGTTATTTCAAATACCAGCAAAGTCACCAACGGTGGACAGGTTTCAGCAGATATTCCAGATGAAAATAATTGTGAAGAAGACCTAAGAGATATACTCCTGAAAATTAGCCAGTGAAAACCCTGAGGATCACATCATAATATTGTCTGATCCTGTGCTGGAAGATGATCCTTGTAGGTTGGAAATGGCTCAACAAACACCGTGACTATAAGAATTAACTCATGCTTACTGATGACTGTGAAGAGGGCACAAGACTGGGCAGTGATTTGTTTATTGTATATGAGGCCATTATAAGAGAGAGCCACTGACTCAAAAGTAACCACCACCACCAAAGATGCCAATTTGCCCTGAACTTACTAATAAAGATGATGCTTGGCTTGGAGATCAGCAAGACAGAGAGACATATTTTATAGCACATTAAGTTGCATTTACAAGAGATGACAGTCACTCCCACTTCGGCTCCCCCTCCAGCTCCAAAGAGAATCTGCTGTGCCACAGCATCAGGAGAGGCACTCCTGTGCAAACAGCTCATCTCTTAATGAAGACATCAGAATCAAACACACACTCAAAGGGGCCATTAGAATCAACGTCCTATTAATTCTGGAAAGAAACACACTGTTTAGCTTTTGTTAAAATATAAAACTGCCAAAAAAATGCATTCCTGAGAGATCCCAGGAGATGCAAGATTAATCCATATCCTACTGTATTTCTCAGAATACATTTGAACAATTTTCCTGGCCTTTAAAATAAACTTTCACACTAGCTACTTCATGGCAAGACAGCATCCCCAATCACAACACACACTGGAAAAGCAGTGCACTAATGAAGAGACTGAACTTTTCTTTGATGCAAAGGTTAGCTCTAACGTAAGGATGCAAAAACCAGAAAATAATAAATATGCTCATATTTAGGCAATGAAGAAAACTAAAAGTAGTCTTAAAATTTACTTGAAGTACAGTTAAGTGTTTTCTTTTTTAAATTGTAGGGTCCTGAGATACAGAGGCAGCTTTAGGACTGGGAGGGGCGGGAGGTGGGCACAGACAGGTTGCATTCAACAAAGACGGGCAATATGAACCCACCCTGTAGTATCACAGAGAAAAGCCCAGTAACTTGCTTCTGCAAAGACTGCACCCAAGAAAACCCCATGGGTAGAAATCAACTCAACAGCAACAGGTCTGGTTTTGGAAGCAGGGTGAGAGTCCAAGACTTCTAGGGGGAACCACATTGGTTATGATACACAGGCAGTTGGTGCATGCAAGAAGATGCCTGATATTTACAAAGAGTTCCTACCTGGCACGCCATGGCTGAGGGGACTTCTATTCAATGTGGACTCCTGAAACACCAGTACACAAATCCCTATGTATCCTAGAGGCAGATACCCATAATCATCCATTAACTAGTAAGCCAAAGAACACTTACTGCCATTGAGTTGGTTCCAATTCCTAGCAACCCTCTGTCAGGTTTCTGAATCTATAAAGCTTTATGGAAAGAGATTGCTCACCTTTCTCCTAAGGAGATACTGGTGGCTTTGAACTGCTCATCTTCTGGTTAGTGGTCCAGAGCATCACATAATACATCATCAAGGCTCCTGAAGCCAAAGATAGACTTGAGTAAAGAAAGCTCACCGTGAATTCTCCCATCATGTATAAAATATGAAAGTGTACGCAGTTAGGAAATACAGCATGTGAGATCTGAAAACTTCCATTCTGCAGGCTGATTTAAGTATGGGAACACAAGCGCAGGTCTATTTTGCAGGCTGGTTTAAGTATAGGAAAATAAACCAAGTGTGTGAGCTAATCAGAAGTAGGGTCACACTACACACAAAACTCACTTATGTATTTGCTTCTCTAGAGCTCAGTATTTTGAATGAGTGAATTCTGGGGCATTCTTATTGTCCAAAATGTTTGAAGGACTCCATGTCTATTAAAGGACTCCAAGTCTAGCTCAAGTCAAATCAAAGGAGATCTCTTCACATTGCTTGTAACCGGGCATTCTTATTGTCCAAAATGTTTGAAGGACTCCAAGTCTATTGAAGGACTCCAAGTCTAGCTCAAGTGAAGTCAAAGGAGATCTCTTCACATTGCTTATAATCAAGAACACAAAAATTAAGACCTGCTTCAGGTCTAAGGTGTAGGTAACAAAAGGTCCAAATAGCAAAAGTGTCACGAAATTCAGTGAAACCAAGCAACTAGAATGTGAGAATATCTATTTGCCAGTTAGATCAGAGGCTACTGCCAAAGGAGATTCTGAAAAACAGAAGTCACAAATATAGTTCCACCTCATTGACCAATAATGAGGGGAAATGGAAGTTGAGAGGTCATTTTATCCTGTGATATCATGCTGTTGCTATTGGGAACGATTAAGTCAGTTCCAACTCAGAGTGATCCTAAGTACAACCCTGCCTAATCCTGTGCTGTCTTCATGATCTCTGTTGTGTGTACTGTGGCAGGTCAATCCATCTCCTTGAAGGTCTTTGTCTTTTTACTTGATTTCTTGGTTTCATATTGTGGAGTTTATGTTTCAATATGACTTTCCTAGCCACTGAATTTGACTTTGCCATGTGCATGGCAGGAATGTGCAAACAGGGCGAGTTAGCCTCTCCACAAGGGGACTGGCTAATCCTGCCATTAGATTGAGCAGATCCAACATCAAAAGAAGAAAATAATGTCACCACCAGGAAAAGAGCAAGAAGGTTTATGGGGCCAACAACCATAGAGTCACAGTGAAGACTCAGAGATCTGACATGAGATGGGACCTTGGGATTGCTACACCATGGGTATAGAAGCCAAGAACCTTCGCTCAAGTGTGTTGGACAACTGGGGGGGAGGGGGAAAGGTGTACGCGGGTAATTCACAGGACTCAGAACTTCGTAACACTGCACTAAAGCCATGAGGCTCAGGCTGGGGTGTCTGTGAGCACATTTCAGAAGTCATCCTGACTGCATTCTGCTTCTTACACGGATTACAACCTTTTGGCTTCCCCAATATGTTACTGTGTGGTCTGTGAGCTATCGCATTGGATTTTGGACACAGTAAAGCAAAAGACTGATGTTAATATGAGTACAAAGAGGTACTGGAGTGTGGGAAACATGTCTGACCTCATGGGAATTGGTTTTGTGTTACTGATGCTGATGATGGGGACAGTTCCCCTTTGTGAAGTTGGTAAAGGTCATATATGCTTATTCCAACATGGCCCTTGCTCTTTTTATATATATAGATCCAAGCAAAATGAAAACTGACAATTTCTATCTTTTCTCTAACTATATTACTGTTTACTGGTCCAGCTGGGAATATTTTTGTTTTTTATATGTTGAAATATAATCCATAGCCTTTAAGCTACATTAGTAGATATTTTGCTATAAGCAGATACCTATTGGTCATTTGAATCAATTCCAGCTCATGGTGAGCTCATGAGTACAGAATACAACAGCTCCATGCGGTTTTCAAGACTGTGACCTTTTGCAAACAAGTACTCAGGCTTTCCTTCCAAGTCACTTCTAGGTGGGTTTGAACCTCTATATTTTCTACCAGTAGTCAAGCTGTTAACCATTTGTGCCACCCAGGGACTCCACAGCAGATTACAAAGCTGGAAAAAGCCTGATTCTATTCATTTTCTCATTGCTGTGTTCTAACCACTATGTTGTCCAAGACAACTTGGTATCACTAAATAGGAGGTCAGATATCCCCACTCCAAGGAAAGTTTATTAAATGTTATCACAGAATAACCACCCAAAAAGTTATTATGATTTAAAGGAAGTGACCAAAAGCATAGACTAGAGGTCACATGAAGTCTTATACTTCTCAGAGTGATCTTGACCACACAAATAACTAATCTGTGAACTCAGAAAGACCTGTGCATGATAGAAATGCTGAAGAATTTGAAGATTACAGACACTATAAATATTTTATATTTATATTTCCACCTCCTGATCTTTACTCTTTGACCTTCTCTAATAAGAATGAAGCACTCTGCATGCATGTCTGAACCAACCCCCATGAAAGCGTTAATCCCCACAGCCACTTACAGTCATCCTGAGACACCTGGTAGAGGGACAGCTGTGGCAGAGAGCCATTCTTATATGAGATTACTAAAACCTGAAGTCAAAGAAAAGGAACTAAAAATGGGATTAGAGTCCATCTGTGAGACTGAAAAAGATACCATTTGTTAAGTGCATTATCCTTTAGCTTTCTGAAGGATAAAATGAATTGACAGGTGCTCAGAGGCAAGCTAGGCTTGAGAACTACTATATCTTATAGCCATTGACCTGGAACGGACTCATAGATGACTCTCCATTGGGTTTCTGAGGCTGTATATTGCAAGAAATTGACCATCTTTCTCCCTCAGAAACACTGGTAAATTTGAACCACCAGAGGTGTAAGCCTTTGGGTTAACAGTGCAATACTCTAAAGGCCACCAGAGTTCCCTATAGGAATTGGAGGGAAGAATAAAAATAGAACTGGTAAATCTACCTTTCAGGCAACACTAGAGATCTGGGAGCTTAGCACTGCAAATGGTTCCAACCTACCAGCTGCTCCTGGGGGGAGATGGGCAATCTCCTCCCATGTGAGTTTATAGCCTCTGAAAACTGCTCACTGGAGGGTCAGCTAAGAGTTGATTCGACTTTGATGGCACACAATAACAACAATAGCTACAATCTCTCTCCTTCAAAAAGTCACTATTTTTCCTTTTTCATCAAGATACATGAAGCCATTATTAAATACTAACTTAGAAAGTAGAGACGCCAAGTGTCAGGTCGGCTGGAGCAGTGAAGTTCCATAGATACCTAAGGAAGAAGTTGCAGTCTGTATCACAGCCAAGCGAACAAGGAAGTGACAAATGAATTCCTCAGGTGAGAGATCATTTTTTTGTATAACGGATTCATGGATTTCCATAGAGACAGTAACTGCCTTAACTTCCTGGAGGCATTGTAATAGGAAAGGAACTTATGGTGTTATCAGGAGAAACACTGCTCAAAAATTATCTTGCTTTTCCAAAGTTGTCTGACTCAGGGTTCACACTGAGGGTAAAAAGCGTTACTGCCAGATTGACTGGGCTGGACCGAAGGTGGACGAGAGCCTGTCGTGGCCAAATTTTGCAGCAAAAGGGTCAGGAGTTAAGTAAGTTTCCACAACAGACAGCAGGGCTGGGCAAAGGAAAGGGGAGGTGGTTCAACTCACCGCTTAGATCACACCATTACCTCAGAATACCTAAGGGTATTCAGACCATTACCTGAATATCCCTTTAACCAACTTTTTGAGGGTTCCTTGATAGTGTAAACAGTTACAGTGTTCAGCTGCTAACCAGAGGCTTTGAGTCCATTCAGAGATGCCTTGAAGAAAGGTCTGGCAATCCACTTCTGAAAAACCAGCTAATGACAATCCTACAGGCAGAATTCTACTCTGATGTAATGTGAGGTCACTGTGAATTAAAGATGGTACCTGGTAAGTCAGTTTTCACAAGTGCTGCTCACTGGATCACTGTGACAATCCAAACCGCTTCTAAGTCCATTTAAGGACCAGGGATTAATCCAAAGACTTAGAGAATTTGTATAAAATGGGATCAGATACAGAAATAAATTAGTTCTCTGGATTTTAAATTGTGTTTGGGGTTTTGCTTTTTGGTATTTTTTCTTTTTCAACTGAAAGATGGCCTTCTTATAAAGTTATCAATTAAATATACATGTGCATGTTACCCTTGTGGTTCATTCAAAGGAAAAGATCCCATTGCTGAGGGTTGGTTTAGTTTGGGTTTAGGTATATATGACTCCTAAACCCATAACTGACAAATTATACAGAGTGTCTAACAGCACTAAATGCAATGTCTCATGCTAGAGCTTTCTGTTTATCTGTCTGATCTTCAGTCGGTTTGTGAGACAAGAGGTCTTAATTTCTTTTGGTCTTGTTGCTTTCAGCCAATTCTTTCTACCTTTTTCAGATTCTGAAGAGACCTTCTTCTTCCAAAAGGATTTCAAATACAATCTGTATTCATGAAATAGGACTCCATGAGGTCTTAGGAGAAATGATGCAACATAAAAGAGTCTGATATTCTAGCTAACTGAGATGCTGAGTTAGGTATTGAACACTTATCCTGTGTTCAGATAAGAACTCAACATGGCAAATATGTTCTTCTCAAAGCTCATCTCTCGGGAAGACACAATAAGAATAAGCACAAAACACTGCATTCTTGAAGCTTTACTTTTATAATAGCAGTATTATAAGAACAGACAACAGAGGACACATGAGACTTTATGTGTTCAACAGTACAAGAAACCAAACCTCCAAAAACATCTTATTAATGCTATATCCTTTGGAAAAAAAAATAGTAACGCTTAGTCATGGAGGAGGGAGATACAGAAAAGTCAAAGGAGAGATAAAACATCCCTGTAATCCTATAACCCAAAGAAAACTACTACTACTAAGAAGAGTTATCCTTCTAATATTGTTTCTTTCTCCAGAGTGGTTCTCAAATGTGGTCCCCAGACAGGCAGCAGAAGTATCCCTACAAAACAAATTATCAGGCCCCATCTCACATCTACTGAGTAAGACAATCGAGGGATGAGACCCAATAATCTGTGTTTTTAATAAGCCCTCCAGGTGATTCTGATGAATCCTCCAGGCTAAGAACCACTGACAAAGGCTTACACACTTAAACATATACACACCCTTCCCCTCAAAGACAAGGCCATGGTATGCATGCTAAAAGCTCTAAATCCATATCTGGTACCAAGTTTATATTTTAAAATTACCTAAATATTATACAAATATACCAATTTTTATATGCTTGCATGCCCTGTACACGGGTGAACTGTATCATTGAATGGTTCATATAACAGATAGAATTACACACTAGAGTTGGTCAGAATAAAACAGTGTTGAATAAACAACTAATCTAGCCATGCTGGATCCTAACCAAATCCTCCCCTTTCACCCTTCTTTTTTTAACAATCTTTCAGTAGTTACAGGTCTTTTTTAAAATAACCAAGAATATCTGCATTAGTTTCTCCATCCTGCCAATGAATCTACTTGGTGGTTATTTAAAAACCCAGTTTACATTCCAACATTCCGGCAATAAGCAAACTATCCCTGATCCACCAACGTACGCACACACTGGGGCTGTCACCGAGACACTCTACGCTTGTGCTGACTTTACCGACGACAGCAGGCACCCCGCAAAGATTCCAGAACAAGCAACATGCTGTGCTGTCTGTCCAGTTTGGGTAACTGGTTTTTACTGGCCAGGTGCGTTGGTGGTGATCAGAGAGTGAAAGCTAAAGCAAGGATGATGTCTGAGAGTGGAATGAGAAGAAGCTGAGAGCAGCACTGGCCATTCCAGAGAGGTTTTGTTTCATTTTGTTAAGTTATTTCTCTAGTCCTGGTATCTCATCGTCACCAAGTCTGAGCTGACTCAGAGTTCACCCTCCATTGAGTTTCAGAGGCTGTAAACCACATGGGAGGAAACTGCTCATCTCTTGCAGATTCATATCACCAGGGTGACACCACCTTTGGTTTAACAACACAGTTCCATACAGACATGTTCAACTAGAGCTCCCCAATCTTTGCCAGCTTCAGGATACCACGCAGGACAGATTACAGAAGAAGAGAGTATGGTTGGATGGGATTGGGTTTGGTGTTTTGTTTTGTTTTGTTTTTTTACACAAAGTCATCTAAAAAAGATTTTATTAACTAGACAGAAACAGAAAGAGTTTAGCAGTAAGAACATCCCCACTATGTCATTGTTATTTAAAAAGAAAAAAAAAGATAGGCACTTTGACCTTGGGGAAGTCATGGAAACCTCTCTGGACTTGAGTTTCCCCTTTTTTCACTGATGACCTTAAGAGATGTCAAGAGCTAGGACAAAGAAAACCCAAGTATCATCTTAAGATTTCACAGCATCTGTAAAAGATTTACTGGATAGCAATTTCTTTTCTCAATAAAAAAGAACATTCCAACTGCATTCCTTGTTAGAACTTCAAGAGCAGAATTCATGCAGGACAGCAGTAATATAGGATGGAAAGTTCTACAAAGGTGCGGTCAGCACACAGTCGGGTGCTGGAATGCCCTGGTCTGTGGGCTATTTCACTAGTGGGGTGACATAGGCAAATCATTACACCACTGAGCACTCTTTCTACCTTGAATAAAGGGGTTTGTGACGATCAAATAATTGCATAAAGGACACGAAACAATTTCTACCTATTTAAGTATGCAGCGAATAAAATTTATGAATCTAAATATGAACTCAGAAGTCCACTGTTGGAGACCTCTCCGAAAGTACTAAAGAGCAATGATGTTAGTCTGGAATCTAAGGTGCACCTAATTCAGACCACAGACTTTGCAATTACTTGCTATGCATCAGGAAGTTGGACAATGACTAGGGATGATAGAAGGAGAACTGATGCTTTTGAGCTGTGTTGCTAGAGAAGAGTATTGAATATACCATGGACTGCTAGGAGAACAAACAAGTTCATTCTAGAGAGGGTGAGACCAGGTTGCTCCTTGGAGGCAAAAATTCTGAGGCTTCGTCTGATATACTTTGGATATGTTGCAAGGAGAGACCAGTGTCACTGTCAGGTCGTCAGCAACTTGACAGCAACACCTGATGGGGGTAAGCACGACAGAGATATACCACTCCAGGAGACAATCAGAGAGTCAATCCAGCTCAATTTTATTGGAATCTGCAGTGGACTTACATACAAGCATGTCAACAGTAAGGCAGGATAGGGTGGGCTTACAGACGTGGGACATGCAGATTGTTTAGGAGCATCTCAGCTTTGTCCAGACCACTCCCAGCTCAACAGATACAGCAGCCCTCTTCCCAGGTGGCGAGCTTTCTCAAGCTGGTACAGCTAAACACAGGGGAGCTTTCTCTACCCTGTAATAAAGGCCATTGGGAGTCTTGCACTTATCTGGAGCTTAGGCAATCTGTCCTGGCCAGAGACCCTCCCTTCCTCCCCAACATTCCACAAAAGACCAGTTCTTGGGAGAGGGACATCATGCTTGGGAGGGAGGAGGGACAGTGCAAGAGAGGAAGACCCCTTGATGAGACAGTTCAGTGACTGGGGCAATGAAAGTAGATGTATCAGAGACAATGGAATTGGTATAAGATAGAGCAGGGTTTAGGGCTGTTGTACACAGGGTCTCTATGAGTTGCAGGCAACTTGCTGGCACATAACAACAACAATATGAACTGTTATGAATAATAATATTCACTATACAGGGTGTTTATCAAGAGCTATAAATGGTTAAAAAGCAGTTATAGTTTGGGCATACCATTAAAATGAAATGTGTATCTGAAAGCATAAAAAATGCACCTAGATCACTTATAGTCACAATAATACAGACAAGGATGGAGTCTGTGAACACTCTAATCTCAAAGCCAAGCCAAGACGATCTATTCCCCTGTTCAATTAAAGCAGAATCTTTCTAGGGGTGACTGTTCAACCCACAGACAGAGGTCAAAGAAAAGTAGTTCAGAGGAAATTCTCCAGGATTTAACTCAAAATAGACCTGGGTTCAAATCCCAATACCTCCATTTATAAGCTCTATAACTTCCAACAAGTTACTTATACTCTCTGAAATACAGGGCTCAGTTCATAAAACATTATACTCTCACCAACCCCACAGGACCGGCACATGAACAGCCACAAGACAAGTGATCATTCATTATATGCAAGTTATAATGGTTAAAAGAGGTCTGGTTAAAGTGGAATGGCAGAAACACAAATAATCAATTATCCAGCCTTTTTCTAGTCAGTTGTAGGAAGGTGAATGTGAACAGACTGGTAGACAGATGCTGAGGGAGATGAGAAGACTCTTAAATTAGAGATGACCAGCAGGATGGGGAGAGGTCCTGATGAAACCAACATCAAACCACAGAACACACAGCTTTGATCAGAGAATAAATGAATTCAGTTGTCATTGAGTCAATTTCAACTTACAGTGACCCCATGCATGTCAGAGGTGGACTGTGCCCCATAGAGTTTCCAGTGGCTAATATTTTAGAAGCAGATCACCAGGACTTCATTCTAGGTATCTCTTGGGTGGACTCAGACCTCCAACCTCTCCATTGGTTGGTAGCTCAGCATTTGCTAAATTCATTAAGGAAACTATTTCATCTGTATTACTGACAATAATAACTCCTATCAGAATCCATATTCCAGAATGAAAACTAAAAGTCCTTATATCCCATAACTAAGGACTCTAGTAAGTAACACATCTTTTCTCATTGTTTCCCCATCCAGTATTTGGTAATTTTCTTTACCTGATAGAAATGAAACATAACTAAAAGATGTCAGGCATGGGAAAAAACAAAACATTTTAACAATGAAATCTTCTATATTTAGTACCGATTTTCCTGAAAAGAACTGATGCCTTTAAGTTGTGGTGTTGGAGAAGAGTACTGAACATACCAGAAAATAAATAGGTTTATCCTAGAGAGGGTGACACCAGGCTGTTCCTGGGAGGGAAGGATTTTGAAGCACTGTCTCAAATACTTTGGGCATGCGGTTAGGAGGGACCAGTCCCTAGAGAAGGACATCATGCTTGGAGAGGTGGAGGGACAGTGCAGGAGAGGAAGACCCTGGAGGAGATGGATTGACACAGTACCTAGGGTAACGGGGGTAGAGACAGTCTGGCTCAGGATAGAGTGCAGAGCTATTGTACAGCAGGTGGTTGCGAGTTGCAGGCGACTTGATGACACATAACTAAAACATCACATATGTACCCAAGTGCCATCTAGTCAGTTCTGACACATAAAGGCCCTGCATCATGTTTCTGACTCTGTAAATCTTTACGGAAGGAGACTATCTTTCTCTTACAAAGTAGCAGGTAGATTTGAACTGTTGACCTTTCAGTTTGTACTATGGCTCCTTCTTCTTACTGTTGGGAATCTAGTTGAGTATGACTCATAAGACCCTGTCAACAACAGATCTGAACCCTGTCCAAGAATTCATGCCTTTGAACTGTGGTATTGGAAAAGAGTGCTGAAGATCCCATGGACTACCAAAAGAACAAAACAGCTATGTCTTACAAAGGTGCAGCCTGAGTGCTTCTTGGAGGCAAAAATGACAAAGCTTGGTCTCTTATACTTTGGGCATGTTGCTAGGAGAGGCTATTCCTTAGAGATTGACATTATGGTTGGAAAGGTGAACAGATGGCAAAGGAAAGGAAGTGACACAGTGACTGCAGCAATGGGCCTGAGGGTGTCAGAGAATGTAAGGATGGCACAGGGCTCCTCAGTATCATATAAAATGATTTACAATTCAAGACAAGGAGGGGTCTCAAAAACCACCTCCATTCTCAATCCCTGTAAGTCACGCACAGTA
This sequence comes from Elephantulus edwardii, assembly GCF_000299155.1. Taxonomy (NCBI): domain Eukaryota; kingdom Metazoa; phylum Chordata; class Mammalia; order Macroscelidea; family Macroscelididae; genus Elephantulus; species Elephantulus edwardii. Next base: position 14,006,307 of record NW_006399820.1, on the reverse strand, counting down.
ATGACTAGAAAACAAATGAGTATTAGCAAAAGGACTAATTTTTTTTTAAAAAAAGAAATAAACTCAGAAGAGTAGAGAAACAATAATTAGATAATGGCTCAGAAAGTTAAAATCTGTTTGTCATTCATTTTACATGAACTGTGAAATGATGAAGAGATTTTGGTTTTGACTGAAGCAGATACTCTCCCATGTGAACTGTAGAAACAAGAATATAGAAGAAATTTTATACTCTTCTCCTTAATAGAGTAATTCAATCAGGTTTTCCAAACTCATTTTTTATCCCTTGACATTTTATCTTATTAGTGTGTTCCTTTAACTTGATGACATGGGTAAAAAATGATCTTTTCCTTAGGGAAAGGGAGTATTTTTTTAAAGAAATACTAAACATGATAATATACTCTATTTTCTGGTGAATTAGAATAACTGCTCTTCTACAAAGCATCATTTTAAAGAAATTAAACTCTATGAAATTTCAGGAGTAGTAAAACATTGCTAATGGCCTCAAAGTTAACAATATACAATTTTAAGTTCAGAAACGTCTCCAATGTTGTGTTCTCATACATGACATATATTAGCACAGTGGGACACACTTAAAATCCAACAGGAAGCCAGTCAAGTCCCAGAACACTAATCTACAAATGCATACTTCATTGAGAGCCATGCAGATGAACATCAATTATTAAGTTCGGTAGTTGTGGCCTATGTATACTGGCCCAATGAAGAGTGAGCTAAAGGCAATATACTCATAGCTGATGTCTTATCTGTAAAAACTCTACAATGCAGACTTTTAATGACTACTTGAAATTTTTGTATCAAATCCTGATTGTGTTCTTTTCCAATTCAGATAAAATTCAGGAAATAAAACTAAATAATTCTGAATGATTTTACACTGGGTTTGATTTGTTAAAAACATGACACCATCCATAATAAAACTTCAATTTTCACTGGCTTTTTTGAACCATGTACCCTTCTTCACCTTTCTCACTCTAGATCTCATATTTCAAGTAATCCAGTTCAAAGACCCATAACTGATGATGATTTGCAGGCGGAAAAAAAATAGAATTTAAGTAAGCAGAATAAAAGTAACACATCAAATACACAATCACCATAAAATCTATGACATTATTTATAAAATATCAAATAAACAAGAATAATAAAAGAAGAGGAAAGCAGAATAGTAAGTACTAATTTTAACTTTAAACATTATTAATTTTATGGAATGGGAAAAATACTATGATTTTAGCAAATAATGTTTTCAGGTATAGCTGGTCCTCTGTATCCCCAAGTTCTATACCCAAGATTGAAAATATTAACTTAAAAAAGGCAAAACCTGGATTACTGGGTCACCGAGCACTACACTCTGAATTCGTGAGAATACAGTGATACCTCGCCATCCTCTGCTGCAGTCTCTCCCCTGTCCACAGACCCTGTCCCTCTCCTGCACTCGTTGCTCCTCTCGTCTCGCTAGTTCACTACTTGTATTGTGGGCACCCTTTGTGTTTTATGAGGGTGGGGGAATTGGTTCCTAAAAAGCAAGTGTTGCTGTTGTTGAGTCCCAAAGAATCAGGAGCAAGCCATTGCTGACCCTCCAGTGGGTTTTCAGAGGTTATTAACTGCACGGGAGTAGACTGCCCATCCTTTCCTGCAGAGCAGCTGGTGGCCTCGAATCTCATGTCTTTGTGACTGTAGGGCAGCTTCTTTCCACTAGGCCACCAGAGCTCCTTGAAGCAGTTAAGAGGTTAAAAAAATTTTTCCTCAAAGGCTAAGATGGAACATAAAGTGTTACTTAGACAGCATGTATATTGTACTAGGCATGATAAGTAATCTAGAAATTATTTAAACTATACTTGAGGATGGTATGTCCACTTGCTGTATATCGGTAACTAGTGGTTGCTGTGAAACTGAACACTGTGACACTGATCTGTCAAATGCGTTACTAGATACTCATGGACAGTGGACAGTGTGGGGTGGAGCTCCCCGATTAAAACAAGCTTGGAAGCAGGAGTGCCGTAAACTTGCATAAATAGCTTGCCTCAGGAAACCCTATGAAACTGGAGAGAGGATGAAAGTCACACAAGTGTTGAGGACTTTCGTTCACTGGGTCGCTATGAGTCACTGATGACTCAATGGCACTTAACAACATACTTGAGGATGTGCATAGGTTACATGTAAATATTACGGCTTTTTTAATTTTACACTGGTTTACCTACAAAGTTTGTATACCTTGCCCGTCACACCAGATCTCCCCCAGCTCTCTAACCTACCCTCTCCTCCACCCACCAAATCGTGCAACCCCATAATGACCCCCTTACCATGCCCACCCTGCACCCACAGATTCTTATATCTGTGAAGATCCTTGAATCAATCACCTAAGATAGTAAGTGGCACTTGTATTGACAAATACAAACTCTTAGCACAGAAGCAACAGTCCATCTTTGATCTATTTTTATCATCTCAAATACAAAGTATTAGAATTCTATTTCTTCCAAAGGGAAATTTCAAACTCGCTCAACTTGCTTGCCGAGCTTCTCACTATAAACCTGGCACGATGACATTAGAGTCACATTACCCCAGCCAATTCCTGGAGTGCCTTTCAGATCTCTCCCCCAGTCCAACTTTTATCTTATGACAATGTAAGGTAACTATGGAAACCACAGGGCTGAGAGTTATATGTTCTCTTACAAATACAGAAAGTTACCTTTTATAACTTAATTCCATCTAAACTGTGTCATTTAGGGTCAACTGTATTACGTTCTTTTTTTTGGAAAAAAGAGCATGGTAACATGAATATAAATAGAAAAGAATAAAAGCACTGTCATAAAACCCAGGGGAGATTTTCTCCATAATTACACAAGTGATCATATTTTCATCTCATGTGCTACTGGCTGAAGGTCAGAGGTGGTTAGCTTTCTTGAAAACCTAAAGTGACCCTGGTGAGGTCTGAGCACAGGGTCCTGGGTAGCAGCAGAGGCAGGCAGGCAAAGAAGAAATCTGAACCAGCTGAATATCACCCTGGTCTGAAGTAGAACTCTCTCTGCCCTAGACATTCCATAGTTAGAAAATCAGAGGACACATCCCAGCAGGTAGCATTCTGGTACCATTAGCACACAAGTACCAGGTGTAGTGGAGTCATCTTGATTCACGGTGATCTCATGTGTCAGAGTAGAATGACGCCCTTTATGAGATCTAGTAGCCTAGTGGCAAGAAGCTAATCCCAAAGGCACATGGTTCAAAGCCACCAGCTGCTCTGCAGGATAAGGATGGGCAATCTCCTCCCATGTGATTAACTGCCTCTGAAAACCTGTTTGTTCTTCTGGCAGTCCAAGGTATATTCAACATTCTTCTTCAGCACCACAGCTCAAAGGCATCAATTATCTTTCTATCATTCCTAGTCATTGTCCAGCTCTCTGACGCATAGCAAGCAACTGCAAACACTATGGCCTGGATCAGGCGCACCTTTGTCTCCAAACTTGCATCACTGCTCTTCAGTACTCTGGAGCAGTCTCTGACAGTAGACTTTCCCAATGCAATTCATCTTCTGATTTCCTGATTGCTACCAAGAAGTGTTGATTGTGGAACAAAGCAAACTAAAGCTGTTAACAATCTCAATCTCTTCACTATCTATCATAATGCTGCCAATCGATCCAGTGGGGAGAATCTTTTGTGTTCTTGATGTTGAGCTTTAATCCAAATTATACTGTTGCAATAACTATATCATAAATATGGCAACTGTCCAACATAGAGTGAGACTTTTTATTAGCAATAAACCAACATAAATATGTCAGTCTCATGGGCATTAGGATACATCACTATGCAATCAGGCAGGTCCAGCTATCACAGTGAGCAAGCTCCCTTCTTCAGAGTTCCAGAATTCTTAGCATTTTAAGGACATCCATAGCTTCACATGCTGGTCCAAATGAATATTCAATAACTGGCATTTCAGTTTGGCTATTTTTAGAATTTACCTAGGGATAAAGGGAGAAAAAATTCTGTAAATTCTGATTCTCAGTGACCCAAGAGGGCAGAAGAGAATGGCCTCGGTCTGGCTTTCCTGTGCTGCAATCCTTGTGGAAGTGGATTGCCTCGGCTTTACTCCCTGCAGTGGCTGGTAGGTTAGAACACACTTTTTTAAAAAAATTATTATTTATTTTCAAGAACGTTTACAGAGATTTTGGATTTCCAGTCATTCATTGTTGCATTTTTCTCCCTGCCCACCCCTCCCCCTCAGTTCGCTCTAACTCTTCGAAAAGTAAAAGAAAAATTCTTTCATTGGTATACAATCCATCCTTCCCTTCCTTCCCCCATCCCCCCTCCCAGTACACTCCACTATGCAACCTTCATTCTGGACTCTTGTCATAACCATAATACCCAATCATATATAGCTTTTAAACTGTTCTCTCCCTCCTCTATTTCAATGCAGTATACATAATTTATCCAATTTTTCTCAGCCTCACCCCAACCCTGATATCAGTCCCGTTCTACAACAGTGGCACTATGCAGTATTTGTCCTTTTGTGACTGAGATATTTCACTCAGCATAATGTCCTCCAGGGTCACCCATTTTGAATAATATTGCATGGGTTCCTTGCAATGTAGCGTAGTATTCCACTGTGTGAACATACCAGTGCTTATCTATCTCATTCATTTGTTGATGGGCACTTAGGTTGTTTCCAACTCTTTGCTATTGTGAACAAAGACACAATAAACATGGGTGTGCATATATCTGCCTAGGTGGCAGTTATGGTTTCTTTAGGGTATGTTCCCGGTAGAGGAACTGTTGGGTCAAATGCTATTTCTATTTCCAACTTTTTGAGAAAGTGCCATACTCCTTTCCATAGTGGTTGCACAATTTTACACTCCCACCAACAGTGAATAAAGGTTCTAGTTCCTCTACAACCTCGCCAGCATCTGTTGTTTGCTGCTCTGTTAAATTTTGCTATTCTTACTGGGGTGAGATGAACTCTCATAGTTGTTAGAACACATTTTTGTCAAGAATGAATACTTGACCACTGAGCCACCAGGATTCCTTGAACAGGAAAGAGAGGAACACCAAAAAGACCAAAACTTATGGTGATTCTCTCTTAGGGATGGAACTCCAAATATCTTTTTTTCTTCTCTGTGCCTTCTTTTATGGTGCTCAAAATTTCTACTACTTTTTAAAATGCTTTTATTTAAAAAAAAATCAATTGGTTGCAGTCCTGGATAAACTTCATAGAGTCTGAAGAGATATTTCTCCTCTTTAGAAGTAGTAGGTTCTGCTTGATTACCCTCACCCCTTTTCCCCACAGACAGTTTAATGCCTGCTATTCACAGCCTAGTTAGATATCCAGGGAAGAGGAAACAGAAAGACCAACCAGCTGCCCAGGGGATCAGAGACAGTCTTACTCTCGTCCTGCCCCCACCCTCATTGTAACCCCCTCCCTCAGCTCACTTCTGCTGGGCAGGGTGGGTAGGGACAGGGAGACCAGGGCACTGGTTACACAAACACCTCAGTGCAGAGAAAAACCATGCTCCCCAGAACTCTCCTGTCCTCTCAGGTGACCAGAAGCACAGAGGCAGATGTTTTTCAAAGTTCCCTAAGTGGTAACCCATGCAGAGAACCACTGTCTTAGCAAGTCTCTAACCTAACTAAAAGGCACGCCCAACCTTTCCCACCAAAAATGAGATGGAATTTCAATCCTAAAATATTCATTTCTCACCTATCTGAAAGAGGGCAAAGACAGACTACTCTCAACAGCCTAATAAGACATTCTTTACAGATTTAAAAAAAAAATTAAATTTACCTTCTCAAATCTGTACAGTTATTTAATATAAAGTTTGTTCCTGCCAAAACTGAAACATCAATTGTATAGTATAATTAATAAAAATGAGGCTTTTAGGATTATAAATTACTCATTTCCAACCAAATTTTTGAATGAAGATTAAACCTGAAGGCTTAATTAGCTTTAAAAGAAATCTTAAAATTGTAATTATTTACTCTTGTAAGCCTTCATCTTCCCTTCTTCCAGCTTGTGTGGACTGAATATAGGTCTGTTTTCTTTTTACTTATTTTTCTTAATGCAAATATTAAAATAATTCTCCCAGTGAGAGTATCAGTGAGAAGACCACACAAACTGACCAAGTCCAACAAATAAGGATAAAGAATGACATCCTAACACTTCTGTGAAAGTATGAGTAAACACAAAGTTTTAGGAACAGAAAGGATACTTACAAACACAAGTAAAATGCTCCAGTAAATTAAGATGGCAATCACTTAAAGCCAGAGAAATAGAAGAACAGAGAGTGGTTAGCATCATCTATTCAAAACATAATCAAAGGAACTTGCATCACTTACCCATGACCAATAGTGTAAAATCAGTGCTATTCTGACACTATTGGAACAGGGTTGAGTCATCCTTTCATTTTCCTAAACTCTGAGTAATGTATCACACATATACACCCACACACTGTGCACCCCTCAAAAATTGCAGATTTAAAGATATGCACATGCTGCTGTACAACACACAGCCCCAAGCAATATTACAAGAAGAAGGAAGTGTGTCAGGGATCCTATCTCTATACCTTTCCAATCTATATGCAGAACAGATGATTTAGGAAGCAGGGCTGTATGAGGAGGAATGTGGCATCAGGATTGGAGGTAGACTTATCAAAAACCTATGTTATACAATGACACAATCTTGCTTGCTGAAACTGAAGAAGACCTGCAGAGGGTCAAGGACTGTAGTCTTTAATATGGATTGAAACTCAACATCAAGAAGACAAAGATTCTCATCACTGGGCCAATTGGCAGCAACATGATAGAGGGAAAAGAGATTGAGATTTTTAACAATTATTGCTTTGCTTGGCTCCATAATCAATACTCTTCACACATAAGATCAACTCCTTGCTTTCCTTTGTACCACAGTCAGGAAATCAAAAGACAAATTGTATTGGGAAAATCTGCTGTCAGGGACTTCTCTGGAGTTCTGAAAAGCAACAATGTCAGCCTAGAGACTAAGATAAACCTAATACAGGCCATGGTCTTTGCAATTACTTGCTATGCATCAGAGAGCTGGACAATGACTAAGGATGACAGAACAAAAATGGGTGCCTTCGAATTGTGGTGCTGGAGAAGAGTCTTGAACAGACCACCAAGAAAACAATTGTGTCTGTCTTGGAGAGGGTGAAACCAAGCTCCTTCTTGGAGGATAGGATTTTGAAGCTCCATCTCACATTCTTTGGGCACATGACCAGGAGAGACAGGTCCTTGGAGAAGGGCATCATGCTCGGAAGGGTGAATGGACAGCATAGGAGAGGGAGAACCCAGATGAGATGGATTGATATAGTAACAGGGCAATGGGGGTTGGTGAGTTGTAATTAGTGAGACTGGCTCAGGACAGGGCAGGGTTCAGAGCTGCTGTACATAGGGTCGCTATGGGTCACAGGCAAGTCAACAGCACATAACAACAACATAGGTATTTAAACAAATTATTTTCTTTTTTCAATTTATTATGATAATCTCATGAGGAGTCCTGGGGATACAACAGTTAATGCTGAGCTGGTAACCTACTCAATGTCTCTCTGTATGAGAAAGCCTAGGTGGTCTGCTCTCATAAATATTACAGATAAGAAAATACAATGGATGGGTAGGGACACCAAACCACAGGGTTGCACAGTTTGGTGGGTAGAGGGAGGGAGTGAAGGAAATGGGAAGGATCCAGCAGGGACCCGAAAATGGTGCAGCAAGGTCCAATGGTGATTGAACTTATAAAACATAATGCATGGGAATCATTGTATGAAACACAATATGAACAAAAAATAGTGTGAAACACAATGTACATGAACTTTGTGAGCCAACCAATATAAAATAAAACACCACGGAGCAGTTCTGTGGTGTCACACAAACTTGCTGTAAGTAAAAAAACAAAACTGTCTCAATAACATAACAATGTGTCTGCTTATTACCCTTATTTACATATGACTCAACTTACTGGTGCTTTTAGTTTGCCATCAGATCAACTCCTGGCTTTCCTGTGTACCAAAGATCAAAATCCTACCTGATCCTGAACCATCCTCACAAGTTCTACTGTGTTTAAGTTGAAAGAAACAAAAGTCATGAAGGTCAATGTAATAGAAATCTCAACTGTAATAGAAATACTCAGAAATAATACCAAAGAAATAATAGCAACTAACTCAGAACACTGGCAGAGTGATTCATAGGGTGCTACACTTTTAATCAAAGACTCCAGCAGCACCATGAGAAAGACGGGCCATCTCCTCCCATTAAGATTTAGAATCTTCAGAAACCCAACTTAGGGTCACTCTGAATCTGAATCAAGTGGATGGCAGTGAATTTGTGAATATTAATTTATCATCTAAAGACGACAGAGCCAGGAATGAGATAATGTGTTTTGGGCAATACCCTACCACACATCCCCTCCAAAGCTTCCCTCCCCCCATATTTATAATTTTTTTTAAATTTTACATTGGTTTGCATACAAAATTCATATACATCGTGATTCACACTTTTCCTTCATTCACACTGTGTTTCATAATATCATTCTCATTGTTGTTATGTGCCTACAACTCATAACAACCTTATGTACCTACAACTCATAACAACCTTATGTATAATAAATAGCTCTGAACTCTGTCCTATCCTGAGCCAATCTCACTGTCTCTGACACACCTGCCCCTATCACCCGAGACACTGTGTAAATCCATCTCATCCAGGTCTTCCTCTCCTGTACTGTCTCTACACCCTTTCAAGCATGATGTCCTTCTCTAAGGACTGGTCCCTCCTGGTAACATATCCCAAGTATGGCAAGATAAAGCTTCAAAATCCTTGCCTCCAGACAGACTTGTTTGTTGTCTTGGCAGTCTCATACATTGAGTTTTATAAAATTAATTCCTATTGAATTATGCCTATCATTACCCCATCTTTTCTAGTTTCCACTGTATCTTTCCCATTTCCTTTAACCCTTTCCTCCACCCATCAAATTGAATGACCTTGTGATTCCCCCCTGCACACACTCGCCTCCTACTCCCACCCTTTCTCCCTCCCCTTGCACCTCCATAGACATTTCACTAGTTATCCTTTTATTTTTTACAATCATGGTCTTAATCAGTATTCCAAAGCTTATTATACTAAATATTTGAGGTATATAAAATGGTTCAAAAAACAATGACTGTCACTTTGCAACATATATCAAAACACTATTATTAAAGATGTTTTCATGTTTAATGTTCTTTATACACAGAAAAGTACACTATGGACATTTTAGACTAGCTGATGCTGGACAGGAACCTTACCTACCTGTTTCCACTCACATACAAATTCTACCTAAACAAAGACTAAAGAATGGAGCACATTCATAAGCCAATGCTGTACATAATATATCTAAATCACCTAACGTCCTATTTCATAGGACATAGGCTGAATGTTAAGCAGTGCAGGACTATGTACCATTCATTTTGACATGCATAGTGAGATTTCTATTAAACAGTTTTGTGTGTTCCATTTAAATATGTTGGTATACTCTCTGGACCAAATAGATGGTGACAACCTGAAAATTTATCAAGTAAGAAAAAAATAAATAGAATCTAGAGTAAAGGTTAACCTCCAATAGTCCAATGGAGAAGGGGGGCAACAATTTGTAAGTGTCTGATAATATTCAAAGTAGTCAGTGCTGGTCCTCAGTCCATGTAAGAGAAAGGGGAGACTCAGTGCAGATTCAAGTCTTTATGTAGGCCTCACTGGCTTTGGCAATGAACTTTAATGGTTTTGGTTTTTCAACTTCTCCAACTGGTTTATGGCATTTTACAAAAGCTTATTCTATAGTTTGAAGATACAGTCATTAACTGTGCTATCTGTGAAACAGCATTAAGCAATTTATCCATATACTTAACTATGTGAAGCAAAGGTGCCTTTAAGATGGGATGGGGCAAAAGAATGATTTTGGGGATTTTAATGAGTGAAATGACAGAATTCTGAAGATGGACATTTGTACTTCAAGCATCTCACTCCACTCATTCCACTATTAGCAATCCAATGTAAAACTGGACAAGAGCCTGTCCTGTTTTCAATGAGATTATAATCTGATTAGGAAATATAGTAACTGACAGAAGATGTTCAACAGGGACTTACTGAATGACCAAACTAATAAATGAAAGAATTGCCATTAAAATGGTAAGATGACATAACATGGGTACATTCTACCACATAGATTTCAAATCACTGGTTCCTTTTGTGTCATATACAACTATTCTACAGGTCGCCAGTGGTTAATATTTTACAAGTAGACTACCAGGCCTTTTTTCCAAAGTGCCTCTGTCTGGACTTAAACTGTCAACATTTCTATTAGCATAGAGAACTAAGTAGGCTGGAAGTTTGGAAGATGAAATCCAGAAGACTTATTTCCATAATTTTTATTTGACTGACTTTCAATCTGAGATCTACCTCTGAGAAGCAATAATGTCAGTTTAAGAACTAAAGTGCACCTGATTCAGGCTATGGTTTCTTCAATCACTTGTTAGGCATATGAGAGCTGGAAAATGAATAAGGACAAAGAATTTAAGCCTTTGAGCTGTCGTGCTGGAGAAGTGTACTGAATATCCCATAGATTGCCAAAAGAACAAGAACAAACAGATATATCTTAGAAAAGGTAAACGCGGAGTTCTCCTTGGATGCAAAGGTGATAAAGCTTTGTCTCACATACTTTGGGCATATTGGTAGGAGGGGCTATTTCTTGGAAAGGGACATCATGTTTAGAAAGGTGGATGATGGTGAAGGGGGAAAGACCCTTAAATAGGTAGACTGATATAGTGACAGAAGCAATGAGTTTGAGTATATCAGAGATTGTGAGGATGGCACTGGGTAGGACATGTTTTAGATCTGCTGTTCATCGGGTCGCTATGAGTCATACTTACCTCAAGAGCTCATACCAAAACCACCAATACCATTTCCCAAAAATCATCCACTGAAATACTGAATGGAGCACAGTTCCACTCTGACAATACGGGGACACTGGGAGTCAGAGTCCACTTGATTGCAACTGGTTTGCTCTACTGTAGAAGCTTGTGCTTTTCTGTGATGCTGGAAGTTTTCTTCCAGTATTTCTAATAGCAGCAGGGTCAAAGGAGACAAGTTTCAGCCAAGCATCCAAATTGGGACAGACTAGGAAGAAGTCTTTTTTAATTTAGAAGTTCTGCTGAAAAAAAAAAAAAAGAAGAAGTTCTGCTGAAACAAGTCCACCATTAGTGGCAGACTAGGAAGAAGAAAGGAGGCTTTTGGGGGCCTACAAAGGAGCTGCACCACCAATCCAAAGACAGGCAGTTCAAATCAGCCAGTAACTCCAATGGAGAAAGCTGGGCAATCTCTTCCTCTGTGATTTACAGCCTCTGAAAACTCAGGGAGAGTCAGTCATGAGTCAGTTCTAACTTGATGGCATATAGTAACAACAACAATAGAAAGAAGGACCTGGCAATCTACTTGTAGGGAAAAATGAAATATTGGCCAGTGAAAACCTGAAACAGATGCTTTTGTTAGGACTTGATCTAAAACAAACTTCATGCACAGGAGAACTTTTAAATATCCTTTCCTTCTAGAAAGCTGGCAATAAAATCTCACTAAAATAGAAACTAGCTTCTCAATTTTCAAAGCTACAAAGGATTTAATACGGTGCTTTTAAAGAATTCTCCAGCCATATGTACAGGTTGTCCTTGAATCATCATCTGGGAACTGAGAATTTGCCTTTGGAATTCTACTCCTTAGAGGCTGTCTTTAACCAATCTTGAAAAGGCAGGATTACTCCATGTGTGTTATGCCCTGTTAATTTTTATTTACTCATTCAGCAAAGCCAGTTCAATTTAGTTCAACCAATCTTATAAAATGTTACAGCCTTGCACGTCAAAATCTCACAATGATGAAGACGAGTCATTTAACACTAATAGATACGTAATTGCTACGCAAGCAAATTGGCACAATTTTCTTCTTCTTTAAGATCTCTATCGGTTGCTCCAACAGAATTAGAACCTAAAAGAGCAACAAATTTAAATCCTGGGAAAAATTCTAAGGCGCATTAGGATGCTTCCTCCTGGCTCTCCCCACTGTGCCTCTGCTGCCTGTTAACAATGCTGGAACAAAAGAGGATGTCCATAAACAACATTTCCTGAAAGGAAGACAGAAGACATTCTGGTGCATATTTTAGGAACAGATGTTTTAGTGCATCTTAAATCCAATAGTCAAGGAAGCAGGGATGATATACCTCATTGTCACACAACAAAAATAGATTATCACTTATACTTGATTTGCTTTTCTTCATAATAGCTCCTCAGAGTCAATTTAGTTCAAGTTTATCATTCTTCAGCTCCTCCTTGCTGTCACCAAATATAATCCACCTTGGAGTCTGACAGCTGAACCATATGAAATGGAAATAACTTCTCACAGAGTCTGTACTTCAATGTACTGGAATACACTCACACTCACTGTACATATCCTCATGGGATCAGAGGATACTAGCAATTATTAAGTCTAGTTTCACTTTACATCTATGCCAAACAGCAAAAGCTGTAAACAGCAATGATACACCCAGGACCAAGGCCAGACTTGCAGAATTTCAGCTGGTGTAAGTAACACCACTCGACACTGGCTGTCCAAGCCAGGACTACCAGTGCTTTCCTGATGAGGATTCACTGCTGTCCGTCAAACAAAGAAATCTTGACTAATATAGACTACAAAACTCCTTCAGTTGACATAAAAATGAGAAAACAGACAAGTTGTTGATCTTTTTGCTCTTCTAAACTATTAAAGCATTTTGTGATGGATGTTTGTTTCAGAGATGGGTTTCAAGACATTTATAAGCAAATCATTTGGAGGACATACCTGATGAGTTGGCACGAATATTCCTACTCATCATGGAACTACTACTCATAAAAACAATTGCTAGATTTAATAGTCACTTGAGTAATGGGCATTTTGCTAAACTAAGTAACTCCTATTTGACTGCAGTTGTAGCATAAATAGTAGTTGTGGGGATTCATTTAAAAAGCAAGCAAACAAGAGTTGCTGTCTAGTCAGTTCTCCCTTGTGGCAATCCGAAGTAATCCCAAGTAGAATGGAGCTCCAGAGGGTGTTCAACAGCAGACTTTTTTGGAAGGAGACTGATTGTCTTTTCTTTCAAGGTTCCTTTAGGTGGACTCGAACCATCAATCTTTGAAGTAAGCATGTTAACCACTTGTGCCACCTAGAAACTCCAACAATGAAGAACTAAAACGGCAAAAGTAAACATGACGCAGCACTTCCTGTGCCCAATACTCTTCTGAGGACGCTACATACATTTAATGCTTTAATCCTGCAACATTGTGGTATTTTCCTTAGGGAAAAATGCAGAAGCTGAAGGAAAAAGAAGTAATGTAGCTCATAAATTCACTTGGAATATACTCTATCCAGAGTAACGGGGTATTACTGGAACAGAGATGCTGCATTTCATGGTAGAATTTAATTTAGGTGTCTGCTATATAATACTGAACTCTGGTGGCCCAGTGGTAAGAAGCTATGCTACAATCCTGAAAGCTCATGGTTCAAATGCGGCAGCTGATCCTCAGGAGAGAGATAGGCAATCTCCTCCCGTGTGATTCACTGCTTCTAAAAACCCACTGGAGGGTGATTTATAGGTTGGTTCCAATTCGATGGTACATCACAAAAACAAGGTCTATCCATATTGAGGGAACTCCTTTTAAATGCAGACTTTGGTCAGGTCTAAATGACTGCAGCAATGGGCTCAAGCATGTCGATGCTGATGAGGATGGAGCAGGGTAGGTAGGGTTCAGATTTCTTTTTCATAGAATTACTATAACTTGTACTTGACTATATTCGACTCGATGGTCCCTAATAACAACAAGACGGAGCCTGAAGTTCCACATTTCTAACGAGCTTATTTTCTGCTGCTGGTTGACACAGTCGCTGAGTAGTGAAGGATCCAAGTATGAAAAGGGTTCTAGAGAAAGCATTAAGTCTAGCATATAAGAGGAAAATACAGTTGGTGAATGACAATATTAAATTGTGAATGAAATGAAGGTTTTCAATGAGATGGGCTGACATAGTATCTGCAGCAAAAGGCTCACGTGTGTCAGAGATGATGAGGATGGCACAGGATAGGACAGCGTTTAGATCTGTTTTTCACAGAGTTGCTATGAGTCATACACCTAACAACAACAGCAATTTTGTGGGAGAAAGACCTAGCTAGTTATTTGCTCCTGTAGAGACTGTTGTTGTTGTCATTATGTGCCGCCGAGTCACCTGCAACTCACAGTACAAGAGTCCTAAACCCTGCTCTATCCTGTGCAAATCTCACTGTCTCTGACACACCTACTCCCGTTACCTCAATCACTGAATCAAACCATCTCATTGAGGGTCTTCCTCTTCTGCGCAGTCCCTCCACCCTCCCAAACATGATGTCCCTCTCTCAGGACTGGTCCCTCCTCACAACATGCCCAAAGTATGTCAGACAGAGCTTCAGAATCCTTGCCTCCAAGGTGCATCCTTGTTTTACCCTCTCCAGGACAAACCACTTTGTTCTCCTAGCAGTCCATGGTATATTCAACACTCTTCTGCAGCACCACAGCTCAAAGGCATCAATTCTCTATCATCCTTTGTCACTGCTCAGCTCTCGGATGCATATGTCACGACTGTGAAGACTATGGCCTGAATCCGGCACACCCTGGTCTCCAGCCTGGCATCGCTGCTCTTGAGTACTCTGAAGAGGTCCCTGACAGCTGACTTTCCCAATGAAATTTGTCTCTTGCTTTCCTGGCTGCTGTTACCAAGACTGTTGATTGTGGAGCCAAGCAAACTAAAACTGTAAACTATCTCAATCTCTTCACCATCCATACTGATGTTGCCAATTGGTCCAGAGGTGAGAATCACTGTTGTCTTGATGTTGAGCTTCAATCCATATTGAAGGCTGCAGTCCTTGACCTTCTGCAGCAAGCACTTCAGGTCCTTCTGAGTTTCAGCAAGCAGGGTTGTATCATCTGCATCACATAGGTTGTTGATGGATCTTCTACTAATCCAGATGCTACATTCTTCCTTGTACAGCCCTGTGTCCCAGATGATCTGTTCTGCATACAGATTGAAAAGGTATGGAGAAAGAATACATCCTTGGCCGGAGCCCCACCAAACTCACTAACAGAGTCAATTCCAACTCACAGTGACTCTCCAGTGGGTTTCGGCGGCTATATATCTTTATGGGAGGAGACTGCCTGCCTTTCTTCCCAGGAAAAGCTGGGAGACTCAAATCCCTAACCTTGCAGGTAGCACTGCTACACTGAACGCACCACAGCCTAGAAAATACTAGAGGGCTGTTCTACTGTTACCTGGGGTCACGATGAGTTGAAACATTGACTTGACAATGTAAATCAATAAGCAGAGTTCAGTGAGAACTCCTATTTCCACTCACCAGTTAGGAACCCTGGTGGCACAGTGGTTAAGCATTCAGTTGCTAACTGAATAGTTAACAGTTCAAACTCACTAACTGTTCTATAGGAAGAAAATGTGGCAGTCAGCTTCCATAAAAATGTACAGGGTGAGAAAGCTCTATGGGGTTGTTTTCCTCCATCCAAAAGAGGCATTATGAGATGGGATTAATGGAATAGCTGTAGGTTTAGACTCAGCAGATGGGTTTTCAGGAGCCAACTTGACAGAGGGATGGGCACATGTGAAACATTGCTGACGGCTGGGCTTGGACTAATAGCTGCCTAATTAACTTGGCGTAGAACATGGATTATTTACATTTTAAGTCTTACAAGTTTGTTTTTCCCCTTATAAGAAGAAATCCTGTAGCTGGCAGTTTTTTATGACACCTTTTAATTGGTTAAAACTTAATCTATGTTAATTCTAAATCATCAAAGAAGCTTTAATTGGTCTTCAAAGGACAAAACCCATTCTGCTACCAAATATATTACCTTCCTAAAACCCATTAAGAAGCTGGCTTACTCTCACCTGAGTTACAAATAGCCTGGTTCCTGGCACTGTGTTCTAATTATAATGGGGGGGGGACGGGAAACAAAGTCAAGAACATACAAATCTCAAAGCAAAGACCTTGACTTTCCGGAAAAAACTCTAAATAATTGAAAAACAGCTCATTTTTTTTTTATTCTCCAACCAGGATAAAATGCAGAGGCACCAAACTCTCCATAAGATTCAGGAAAAGATGGACTGCAGGCTCCACCCACCATTACAGAAGAAGTGGAGCCTGCGCTAATTATGAAAATATAAATATAAATACAGCAGTCTTCAATATGGATTGAAGCTCAATATCAAGAGGACAAAGATTCTCGCCACTGAGCTAACTGGCAGCATTATAATAGATGGAGAAGAGACAGGATGTTAACCATTACAGCTTGTTCAGCTCCACAACCAATACTCTTGACCCAAGTGGCGAGGAAATCAAAAGGCAAACTGCATTAGGGAAATCTGCTGTCAGGGACTTCTCCAAAATTCTAAAGAGCAATGATGTTAGTCTAGAGGCGGAGGTATGCTTGAGCCAGTCCATGGTCTTTGCAATTACTTCAGAGAACTGGACAATGACTAAGAATGATAGAAGAAGAATTGATGCCTTTGAGTTGTAGTGCTGGAGAAGAGTCTTGAACATACACCACCAAGAGAATAAATAGGTCTGTCTTGAAAAGGGTGAAACAAGCTGCTCCGAGGAGGAAAAGATTTCGAAGTTCTGTCTCATGTACTTCGGGCAGGTGGCCAGAAGGTACCAGTCCTTGGAGAAGGACATCATGCTTGGAAGGGTAGAAGGACAGTGCAGGATAAGACCCTGTACTGGAGTAATGGGAGTAGGTGTCTCAGAGATAGTGAGACTGGCTCAGGATATGATAAGGTTCAAAGGTATTCTACATAGGGT
>NW_006399820.1:13946536-13985651 GCF_000299155.1 Elephantulus edwardii | reverse complement strand
AAGTCTCATCATTCTGCCTCCAAAGAACACTCTGGCTTCACTCTCTCCAAGACATATCTCTTTGTACTTTTGGCCATCCATGGGAATGTTCAGTAGTCTTCTCCAACACCACAGCTGAAAAGCATCAATTCTTTTTCAGTCATCCATATTCACTGTCCAGCTTTAAAATGCATAGCCAGTGATAGGGAAGACAACAACATTACAGTTGCTAAATTACTTCCTTCTCTACACACTCAAGATGCACATGATTCTATGCCCATATACTTATTCCTATTCATTGACATTTGGGCTATTCCTCTGACAGAAGAAAAATGTCTTCAAACTGTGGTGTTGGAGAAGAGTATACACAATGGACTGCTGAAAAAGCATACAAACCTGTCTTACAGAAGTGCAACTGAAGTGCTCTGTAGAGGCAAGGATGGTCTCACTTTGGCATATTTTCAGAAGAAACAAGTAACTGGAAAAACGCATCAAACTGAGAAGGGTAGAGAGAGTCAGAGAAAGAGAAGACCACCTTCAACATGATGGACTGAAACAGGGACAACCACTCAGGCTTGAGTGGGACAGAGATCATGAGGACAGCACAGGACAGTATAAAGTTCAGATCTGTTCCTAGAGTCCCTATGAATCACAATCAATTTGATGATATGTAACAAAAACAACATGTAAGATTGTTACAGGAGGATTAAAGGTAGAATGTAACACTCCCTAATCACATCATGATCCTAATCATATTTAAGGGGAACTGCTCGCTAGTGTGGGCTGTAACACCTTTTATGTCAAAGGAGAAAAAAGAGGAAGGAAGTGAGTTGAGAAAGGACCATTACTACTACCAAGAAATAATCTGTCTTTTGGACCCAGACCCCTGTATGACAGTGAAGAAGGTCAGAACCCCTTGAGGTCTTCAGATAATGTGACACCTACAGAAGCTGATTTGGTCAATTTCAGACTGCAAAAGTTGGTAGAAACTCTCAATCTCTTCCTCATTGGCGTTAGCTATAGGAGCATAGATTGGAATAATAGTTGTAGTAACAGGTCTTTCATGTATGTGCATGGATAATATCCATCACTCACAACACGATATACTTCAGGACAGAACTTGAAATTATCTTTTTAAACTATGAATACAAGACCATTCTTCTTGTTTTTAATCCCCATCATGTCTGATTCACAGCTAGTCCATCTCATCTCACTAAAGCTAGTCCATCTCATCTCACTAAAGCCTAGAATGTCAATCTTTATGCATTCCATTTTATTTTTCGCAACTTTTAGTTTTTCAACATTTGTGCTTTATACTTTTCATCTCCAATTATTAAAGGATGTTTGCAGATGTTTCTACTCATTGTGAATGACTATCTCTTTGGGTTCTATGTCTAATAATGTAACTACCCATGCTCCTTTGTTCATGGGTATTTCAGAGGCCTCTTTTTAAGAAGAGGATGGTCAATCCTTCTTCCTAGTATGTCTTAATCTAAGAGCTCTGTTGCAATTTTTCCACCATGGGTGACCCTTCTGATGCCTGAGACAATGACGGAACAGATAGATGCCAGAATCAGACCACCACGCAAGTTACACCAGTATAGCAAACTGACAGACAAGTGTACAAATAGAAGCAAATAATATCTATATTATACCTAATAATACCTGTTGTTGTGCTGTTATGTGCCATCGAGTCACTTGCGACTTATTTGCCTATAACATTTAAAAGTAATTGGAAACATGCAAATCATTCCCAATAAGTAAACTGATAGATTTTTGTTTCTTTTTATGATGAGAAAAATTTTTCTTTAGAATTAGCCAGGACTCAGTTTAGATGATCCCAATTTTTGGCAACATCCAAAGCATCATAGTCAGGAGCAAGTCACTCCCAATACTTATTGTTGTTATGTGCCATCGAGTCACTTGTGACTCATAGTGACCCTATGCACAAGAGCCCTAAACCCTGCTCTATTCTGTGCAAACCTTACTGTCTCTGACACACCTACTCCCATTACTCCAATCACTTAATCAATCCAACTCATTGAGGGTCTTCCTCCCTTGCACTGTCCCTCCACTCTCCCAAACACGATGTCCCTCTCCAAGGACTGGTCCCTCCTTGCAATATGCCCAAAGTATGTCAGACAAAGCTTCAGAATCCTTGCCTCCAAGGAGCATTCTGGTCTCACCCTCTCCAGGACAAACATATTTGTTCTCCTAGCAGTTCCTGGTATATTCAACACTCTTCTTCAGCACCACAGCTCAAAAACATCAATTCTTTTTCTATCATCCTTAGTCATTGTCCAGCTCTTTGACGCCTAACACGCAACTGCAAAGACTATGGCTCAGATCAGGTGTATCTTAGTCTCCTGCCTGACGTCGTTGCTCTTCAGTACTCTGGAAAGGTCCCTGACACTGACTTTCCCAATGCAATTTGTCTCTTGATTTCCTGGTTGCTGGTACCAAGAGTGTTGACTGCTGGAGCCAATCAAACTACAACTGTTAACTATCTCAATCTCTTCACCATCTATATTGATGCTGCCAATTGGCCCAGTGGTGAAAATCTTTGTTTTCACATAGGAGAAAAAAAAGAAATGGGCTAACAACATGTATATGGCTTTCTCACATCCTTAGTGGGGCTTTTTCTCACTGTACAGGATCTCAGGCTGAAGGTCTATTACTCTACAGTGATCAATACAGCTTTAATTTATAGGTATACAAATTCTTTATTAAGACTTCACACATAAACTTTACTGCCTTATCACTGGCATCCTTTTAGAGTTTTTTATCCAATCGGAATCAATTTTTTAAACCTCCATCCAACTGGAGCCAATTCGTAACTGACCACAGAGCAGGTTTTCAGCGGCTGTAACTCACATGGGAGGAGATTGTTCATCTTTTTCCCATGAAGATGCTGACAGATTTGAACCCCCAGAGGGCTGTCATCTTTGGGTTAGCTGTCCAATTCCCTAAAGACAGAGCTTCCTCATCACATTAGAAGTTACAAGACAAGTCACAATTCAAGCAATTTTTTTTTAAACAAATTTTACTTATCTTTTAAAGCTTCACCTTATTTTCAAGGAGGAATTTCAACTGATCCTTACAAATACAGAGCTTGGACAGAATTTCCTCGTACCCCTCTGGGTTCAAGATGCCCCAAAGGTATTCCCATTCATCCCACTGCAATAAGCAACACACATGCTAGAATGCCAGTTACCACTCACCACAATCTCTTGACACCCCACTGCACTGTTAAACCAGGGAGAGAGTAACCAAATGTGACAGTTTGTCAAGACTATGAAAGAAATTCATCTCTAGCTGCACAGACGTGAACTGGAGCCAAGTATATAAAGACACTGCCATCCCTTGTCTACTCCTCCCCCAAACCTAATTCTTCTCTCCACAGAAACACTGAAAGTCAATCCAACACAGGGGGATATAATACACTAGGCATTACACTTCAATTTCACTTTTTCTAAAGTCTGAAAAGGAAAAAAAAGTCTACCTTGCCTATAAAAATTATATATATCCCAGTATATTAATAATTGTATAAAACACAAAGTACAGGTACAAAACATGGTATAAGAATGATTGAATGAGATACATATTTTTAAAAATTTTATTTTATTAATTCTAATGAACATTTACAGAGATTTTAGATTTCCATTCATTCAGTGTTGCTTCTCTCCCTGCCCACCCCTCCTTGCCCAGTTCGCTCCTCTTTTTGAAAAGCAAAAGAAAAATTCTTTCATTGGCGTACAATCCCCCTGCACCACCACCCCCAATGCACTAAGTACACTCCACTATGCAACCTTAATTCTGGACTCTTGTGATAACCATAACACCCTATCATATATCGCTTTTAAACTGTTCTCTCCCTTATCTGTTTCAATGCAGTATACATAATTTATCCAGTTTTTCTCAGTCTTACCCCAACCCTGATGTCAGTCCCATTCTACAACAGTCACATCATGCAGTATTTGTCCTTTTGTGACTGAGATACTTCACTCAGCATATGTCCTCCATGGTCACCCATTTTGAATAATATTTCATGAGTTCCTTGTTTTTCAATGCAGCATAGTATTCCATTGTGTGAATATACCACAGCTTCTCTATCCATTTGTTTGTTGATGGGCACTTAGGTTGTTTCCAACTCCTTGTTATTGTGAACAAAGCCGTGATAAACATTGGTGTGCATATATCTGCTTGGCTGTCAGTTATGGTTTCTTTAGAGTATATTCCCAGTAGTGGAATTGCTGGATCAAATGGTATATCTATTTCCAACTTTTTGAGAAAGTGCCACACCACTTTCCACAGTGGTTGCACCATTTTACACTTCTGCCAACAGTGAATAAGGGTTCCAGTTTCTTCACAACCTCGCCAGCATTTGTTGCTTGCTGTTCTGTTAAATTTTGTTATTCTGTCTGGGGTGAGATGGTATCTCATAGTTGTTTTTTATACAATTTTTTAAAAATTGTATATATTCCGCCATTTCTGCAAAGGAAACCCTGTACTCAATGGTTAATCACAGAAAAAGGTCAGTAGTTTGAATCCACCAGCGATCCAAACAAAAATAACATGGCAGACTGATTCTACCTTGGAAATTGTAAGAGGCCATTTCAGCACAGTGTCCTTTTGGGCATGCTGTCATTGGAGGCCAGTCACTGGAGAAGGAGATCATGCCTGGAGAGGTGGTGGGTCAGTGAAGGAGAGAGAAGACCCTCAACAAGATGGATAGACACAGTGACTGTATTAATGGTCTCAAGTATATATAGAGATGGGGCACAATATAGCGCAGGGTTCAGAAACGTTATTCACCAGGCCACTGCAGGTATATTTTGAGAGAAGTTGTTGTTGCTGTTAGATGCTACTGAGTCAAGTACAACTTACAGCGACCCTAAGAACATATCTGAACACTGTTCTATCCCGTGTCATCCTAACCATCTCTGACATACTTGAGTCCACTGATCCAGTCACTGTCTCAATCCAGCTTGTTGAGGGTCTACCACTCTTTGGCTGACCCTCCACCATTCCAAGCATGATGTCCTTCTCCAAGGAATAGCCTCACCTAGCAACATGCCCAAATTATGAGAGAAAAGCTTTTCCATCTCTGCCTCGAAGCAGCACTTTCATTGTTCTTTTTCCAAGATACATGGGAAGACAGCCACATTGCTGCCCTGAGCCTGAGGGCGCTTGGGGCCTGAAGCAGGTCAGACCTTTACGTGCACAACTAGAAAGACTATTCTGAGAGAGATAAGCTTAAAGAGGAAAGAAGGAAATTCAGCAAAATTTAATCAATTAAAGTTAACTACTTTGTTTTTGTTTTCTGTTTCCTCAACTTTAAAATTTGGAACTTCAATGTTTGTTTCATTTTCTAGATTTTGTTATATTCATAGAAAATGCACAATAAATATTAAAGGCCATGGTCCAAGCAACCTATTCTCAAAAACTCCAAAAATTAATTTTATGTATCTAGATCTGTATGTCTAGGAAGTTCTGGTGGCCTTGTGGATAGGGAGTTGCACTGTCAATTAAAAGGTGAGTGGTTTGAATCCACTAGCTGCTCCACTGGAGAAAGACCATCATTTCTTTTTGTGCAATTTACAGCCTCTGACAACCCACTGGAGGGTCAACGAGGAGTCAGTTCCAACTGAATACCAATGAGTACAGTTGTTGTTATTAATGCAGAATTGGAACCAACCCATAGCTGACCCTCCAGCAGGTTTTCAGAGGCAGTTAATTGCACAGAAGAAGACTGCCCATCCTTCTCCTGCAATGAGTACAGTAGTAGGTCTACATATAAATGAAGATAAAGGAGCTCGGATAGCACAGTGTTAAGGAGCTGCACGGTCAACCCGAAGGCACTCGGTTCTAGTCCGTTAGCAGCTCTTTAGGAGAAAGACAGGTGTAACCTCCTCCTGTGCCTCTGAAAATCTGCTGGCAGATCTGCTGTAAGCCAGTTCTGACGGCAACAGCACATAACAACAGCAATAATAAAGATAATGATAAGAGGAATGTTATTGTTGGGTGTCAACTCCAACTCACAGCAGCCCTATGCACAACCGATTTGAACCCTGATGGATGTGGCACTATCCTCACTGTAGAGTTAAGGGTTTATGCAAAGTGGCTTTCCTGGCAATTGCTTAACTTTGTCATGCAGATAGGCAGGAATCTGTGAGTAGGGTGTGTTAGCCTATCCACAAGGCACCTGGCTAGTCTTGCCATTAAATTGAGAAATCAAGAAGCAGAAACCTCACCACCAGCAAAGAACAAGTAAGAGAATGCAACTTGTCCCTCAGGACCAGAGTAACAGCCACAGCAGCCACAGGGGGAACCAGAGACCTGACATGAGACAGCATGGACCTGGGGACTGCTGCCCACCACCCCCTCAGACAGAACCAGAGTTAAACTAAGAACCTTTGCCCAGGTTTGTTGGACAACTTGGGGGTGGGCTTTGGGGGAGAGCCAATATTGCACTTAAAAACTTCCTAACTGGCCTAAAGTCTTGAGGTTCAAGGCTGAGGCAACTGCATGCACATTTTGGGAGCTGTGCTGATTGTATTCTGTTACTAACCTGGATTATACCTTTTCACTTCCCCAAAAGGTTCTGTGTGGTCTGTGAGCTATCGCTTTGGATTTTAGACCCAGTAAAGCAGAAAGATTGGTGTGGAGATGAGTAGAAAGAGGTACAGGAACTTGGGGGACATGTCTGACTCCATGGGAATTGGTTTTTACGGTATTCATGCTATTGACAGGGACAATACCCTTTTGTGAAGCTGATAAAGGTCAGATATGGCTGTCCCCACAAGGCCCTTGCTCTTTTTACACATGACATGACTGACCCCACCACTAACGTCACCATGTCAATCCATCTCAACAAGGGTCATTCTCTCTTTGCTGAACTACTCTCTACTTTTCCCAGTATGATGTCTTTTTTCAAGGCGTGACTCCTCCTGACAACGCACCTAAAGTATGTGAGATGAAGTTTCACCATCTTCGTTCCTAAGGAGTAACCTGGTTATCTTTCCTCCAAGACGGGTTTGTTTGTTTGTTCTTGGGGGGTCCACTGCAGAGTCAACACCCTTCACCAGCATTGCAATTCAAAGGCAAACGTAGCCAAGGTTTAAAATGCATGAATTTGCTTGTCTTGCAACTTTTCCATAAGCATGGTATATATATATATTTTTTCAAAATTAAAATTCTGCTTCCTGAGGAAAGATTGAAACTTACAGGAAACCTCGTTTGACAATGAGGACAGCCTTTCCACACAACCCCTGTTGTACATAAGGTTGCCAAGAGTTGGAGTCCACTAAACAGAGCCTAACAAGAACATATGCACCCCATTCTGATCATTTACAGTGTAATGAATCATATGCTCCAGAGATCATGAGGCGCTGCAATGGTGAAAGCATCAGAACAGGTCTGCCTCAACGGGATTCATTATGAAGAGTGTCCTAGGTTAAAATGATTGTCATACCGAACTGAATGAGCAGATGTGGCAGGGTCTTGAGGAAGGACATTTTATATCCACAAATCTCAGTAACATTCAACTGTAAGACTTTTACCCAAATTAACACTTGTAGAAACTCTGAATGGTGGAGTTGGAGGAAGTGAAAATTGTACTTTTGAAACAATTTTTCTATAAACCTAAATCTGCCCTAAAAAGTAAAGTTTAATTACTAAGACATAAGAAGTGCAAGTAGTTAAACATCTCGCAGCTTTGGAGAGAAGTACAGATTTTCATGTATGAAAATGAGTGTATGAAGTACAATGTAAATGAAGGAAAGTATGAACACAATATACATGAATGAAACACAAGGTATATGAATTTCGTATGCAAACCAATATAAGAAAATAATTTTTTTAAAGTACAGATTTTCTAAGAGCAAAATAAGTTATGTTGCATGAATATTAAAGGGAAATATTTTTGTTTCTAAATAACTCAGTAACTATTGACTATCCACCCTCTTTTATGGCATAAAATAACAAAATATAAACTTTTTAAAGCAAATCCAACACATACTTTTAAATTGTCATCTTTTCCAAATATAACTACCCACGTAAATAATGGATACACACAGGGAACACAGAGGAAGCTCTGGCAGCCAAGTGGCAAGAAGCTGCGCTGCAATCCCAAAGGCACATGGTTTGAATTCACTAGTTGCCCCATGGAAGAAAGATGGGAATCTCCTCTGTGTGATTAACTACCTCAGAAGACCCACTCGAGGGTCAGCTATGACTTGGTTCCAACTCGATAGTATATAACAACAACAACAGAGAGAATGTATGAAGAGGCTGCAAAGCTTGCAAATAAAAATGTAAAATGCATATAATACAGGGTGACAAACAGCCTCCCATTTTACTACATTCAACTTGATAATACAAGTCAAATGTGTATTATAATACAACAAGATCTCTAGACTAAGAAGCCCAGAGAAGAATATACATTATCTCAAAAGAGATGCTGAAACTCAACTATAACCAAACACTGTTTGTGATTAGAAATATACATTCTTTTTCCCCTGGGTCAAAAAAGATACTCTGCATAGAAAAATTTATTATGCCCTGGCTTACTATAAGTATAAATCTTTCAGAAAAAATTAACCAGAGTGTACCATAGCTCATTGATAAGTTAATTACTAGAGAGAAAAAGCCTGGTGACCAAAGGCTTTGGGGAGGTCTTGGCTGAATATTTATTTCAGCAACCACAAAGGCACAGCTTTCCTGTGATGACTTAAAGCCATCCTACAACATTTTCATCCCAGTGACTGAGTGATTATGAGAAATAATAAGGAGCTGTTGATATCTGTCAGTACATCAACATAAACATCTGTGACAGTCTGAAGACACTAAGGTACAGTGGGGTTTCAAATGTGTTTTGTGGTTTTGTGAAGGTTTCCTAAGGAGGGGAAAGCAGGGAAGACGGTCAGTATAGGAAAGAAAACCTTGGTTCTAAACATAGCTACAAAATACACCTGACCCCAATGTTCTTCAACGTCTAGAGTTGTGGAAACCTTTGAAATGTTGATCAAAGATGTGAACTCTCACCCTTCGAAATGACATATGAACACACAGCACTCAGTTTACATTTCATTTCAAGCCGTTCACTGACCCCGTTACAATGTGTCCTGCACCTCACAGACTGTCATAACACCACATGCACGCTAAAGGAATGAGTGCCAACCTGAGCTGTTATGCTGAGAGATTTGACAACATGAGAAGTCAAAACTAAGTTAAGAGGTGACAAGAACACTACTAGCAGATTTTCAAAGTTGTAATTAACTATACTGGCTTTTATACTAATAAAACACACTGATTAACTAAAATGATACACTTCTTGTGAAATGAAGCCCCAAAATTATTTTAGCTCCCTTCCCCCTAAACAAAGATCCACATTAAAGCAATTACTAATCACAATCAATTTACTGGACACTCACAATAAAAGAGCTGGTTGAAAACAAGAACTACTGACCTAAATAGTTTTTCTAGGATATAGTCTGTAGCATACTGCTCTAATTGTTTAACTTAATCCTTGTTCTTTTGAAAAGCCTTGTTCAAATGTAAATTACATCTGGCAATGTCTCAGAGAGTGGGGTTTCTAATCTTCCTCAGTTCATCTCTGTAAATACAAAATTACAAATCTTTTTACTTCTGATTGTGGAAAGAGAAGAGCTGAAAAAGATTCTGCTTCAGGTATGGCAAACAAAAAGGGATTTGGAAAAATCTGAGTGCAAACTTGATAGTTGACTAGAGGAATAATAAATCATTAAAAAACGTAATTACTATAAATACATGCTGTTGTAAAAATGACTGATGACTGGATTACCAAGTAAAGTACTGTAATTATGAATTTCACCGGTCAAATTTACCTTCTTACATGCTTTAGCCCTAGTAGAGGACATATGTACACGTACACACATTCTTATAGCCCATTTTCTGGATGAATGCCCCAGAGATTTTTAACAAAAGCTTTATTTATTCAACAAGTTGAGCTTCTGACAAAAATTATAAAGCAACAACCATCTCAACATCTTGGGAATTTATCTTTGTCTAACAGTCCTCAAATACACTTCTAATCGTGGCTTTCAAATACGTTTCTAGTAGTGGCTTTAAAAATAAAATGATATGTTAAATAAAAACCCTCAAAAACCCACACCCCACCAAAAACACTTAAAAGATTAGAAACATCCCTTTAATCATCCACCCAGAAAAACCTTTAGGCAATTACTAAAGAGTTTTCATCTTTTTTTTTTCCTTAAAAGCAAAATAAAACCACCCCTAAAAGACTAGTAGCTGTTGTTATGTACCCTTGAGTTGAGTACAATTCATAACAACCCTGTCCTATCCTCATCTCTGACACACTTGCATTGCATGGCTGCAGTATGTGGGGACATCACAATGCCACTAAATTCCTTTTTACGGAGCTTCACAACCCTAAACTAATGACTGAACCTGTCTGGCTGTTCAAATCCACCAGCAGCTTTGAGGAGGAAAGAGAAGCAGTCTCCTCCAGTCTGACTCACAGCCTCAGAAACCCAGTGGAGAGGCAGCAAGGAGTTGGTTCTGACTCCACAGAAATGAGAAGAAAACAAGGAGGAGCTACACATACCTACACTGCCAACCACCTACTTCCTCTTATGTTTAAACTGGTTCTCATGCAGTTGCATCTCATATTTCATTTAATTTTAATACAGCTTTACTGAAATATATCTTATTGATGGCAGAGTTCATAGTGGGTTATGGTACTAATCAAAAGACCTTGGAGATCTGAATTCATCGCTAGGTTGAAGGGGAAAAGACAGGCATTCTCCTCCCTTTAAAATTTACAGCATAAGAAGTCCAAAGGAGGGTCAATGATAATGAACTTGTGCTTTTTGTTGGAAATTACTGATATTCATCCACCATGGGTCAGATGGCACACAACAACAGCAGCAATAATCACAACCAATTCTATAACATCTTTATTATCACAAAAGAAACCCCGTATTCATCAGTAGTCATCCTCCATTTTCACCCAACCCTTCTCCACACCTCAGCCTTAGGCAACTAGCAACCTACTTTTTTTGTCTAGGGATTTACCTATCCTGGACATTTTATATAAATTTTAGTCATACAATATATTAATCATACAATATCCTGGATATTTCACACATACTGAATCATATTTTTATGACTGACTTCTTTCATTAATATTTTAAAGATTCATCCCATGTTTTTAGTTCAGGCATGAATCAACATGTTATTTTATTGCTGAACATTCTGTTGTAAATATACGTTGTTGCTGGTAGGTGCCATCGAGTCGTAGATGACTCATAGTGACACTATGAACAAAAGACTTGGGCACTGTTATAGAGTTTCTGGAGGTAAGCTATTTCGGAAGTTGATGTCATTCCTGCTTCCAAGCTTGTTTTAATTGGAAGGTCCACCAAACACTGTCCACCATGGGTAAAGATATAGCACATTTAATTTACCTACTCATTAGTTGAGAGATTTACTTTGGGGCTTTATTATTTTACCTTTTTTTCCTAAAAGAAAATAAATAAAAATGTTCAATCTTAGATTTGTAACAATGACCTAACCCATGAGGCTGAAAGTCAAACGGCCTGTGAGCATGTCTGAGACATTGCCCTAAAAACTGTATCCTTTTGCCAACTTAACTATAACCCATTAAATTTCCTAGTAAACTCCATAACATGACTATGTTTCTGTGAGATCTGTGTGGCCACTGCAATGAATTTTGGACTTGCGGAGTAGTATAACTATTGCTGGAATTATCACAGATTAGAATCAACTTGATGACAAGTGGTTTGAGTTTTTTGTTCATCTATCACCTATTTTGTACCTAGTATTGTTGTTGTTATGTGCCGTCGAGTCGCTTGCGACTCACAATGACCCTATGTACAAGAGCCCTAAGCTCTGCTTTGTCCTGTGCCAATCGCACTGTCTCTGATACACCCATCCTGATTACCCCAGTCACTGAATCAATCCACTTCATAGAGGGCCTTCCCCTCCTGCACTGTCCCTCCATCCTCCCAAGCATGATGTCCCTCTCCAAGGACTGGTCCCTCCTTACAACATGTCCAAAGTATGTTAGACAAAGCCTCAAAATCCTTGCCTCCAAGGAGCAGCCTGGTTTAACCCTCTCCAGGATGAATCAGTTTGTTTTCCTAGCAGTCCATGGTACCCTCAACACTCTTCTCCAAGACCACAGCTCAAAAGCATCAATTCTCCTTCTGTCCTCCCTACAGTTAAAATGAAAGCATGCAATCCAAGAGAAGATTCCAGTTTGCAATAAGCTTACAATCCAATGATGGAAGAAAGTTATGCCTAAATTAAATAATTAATGAAAGGGTAGTGGAATATTTCTCTCTTAAATATCTAAAACTTGAAGTATATATAAAAATTCAAGTATAGAAAAAAAAATTCAAGTATACGTAAAACTTGAAGACATGGTATATATAGAATATAGAACCAGGTGGGCTTCCTCTTCCAGGTCCTTTTCACACTGTCACAAAGTATGAAAAGATGTCATGAAGCTTGATACCACAAGAGCACTCTAAAGTCTTGAGTCAACACCCAGCAAAGATTCACAGAGAACTTCCCAGTGGTAAAGCATCTCTAAAAGCTGTCGTCAAACTCTACTATTGAATCTCCCTTCTGTCCAATAACCTAACAGAAATAGAGCCACATGTAATAGACACTACAAGCCACTATCTTTCATCTACAATGACAATTATACCTCAAGCACAATAAGGAGTTTAACCAAAGGATAATTATATACCATTCTAATCAACTGAATTTTGTCTCAGTGACATGAGTTTGATCTACCCTTTCCAGCTGATCCTCATCAAATCAGCCTAAATTCCTCTGAACATACTCAAGTGGCTTGCAAAACCTCTTCACTACTGCTGTAGTCCTCCACTATTCTGAGCAAGAGTGTTTCTTTCTTCCAGTTACTTTTTAAGCGTCCCCATACGCGCACAGGGTGTTTCATAAAGCACCACATCTAGCTCTATGTAGTCTGTGAAAATGGAATGTATTAGACTTAAGAATATCTAAAATTAAGTGAAATGTCTATAAATATCCCCAAACATAGTTTGTTGCTTATGACATTTGCTCAAAAGCTATAAATAGTAAAAAAAACTATTCTCTATAAATGTGGTACAGCTGTTTGGTGGGTTGTGTGGTGTTTTTTAAATTATTATTCTGTAAAGCAAAGACTACAACAACTGGGGATTCTAATAACAACATACTTATGGGGGTTCCCCCCAAATCAACTAAGTACCCTTATATTTCACACTGGAAAAATTGTTCAGTTCCTTCCTTTTTTTTTTAGTGTATAACACAACACTGTCAATTCCTGATTCGTGATTTATTCTTCTACTTTAATTTCACTTAGTCCATCTAAATCATTGTTGTGGTTTTATTCAGAGTTAAATTATTTCATCCACTTCTTTTTTTAAACATAGTTTTTTAAAAAATGTTGTACACACACACATTGTTGTTGATTGCCTCTGAGTTGAGCACGACTCACAGTGACCTATGAACAAAAGGCCTGAAGCCCCTCTACAAATATCAACATTTATTAAAGTTCATAGAATTTCCAAAGCCACGTTATTTAAGAAGTGGATGCTACTCCTGCTTCCAAACATACATATATTATATACATACATTATATATAATAGATATAGATGATATAGATATAGATGCTACAGATAGAGATGATAGATATAGATGAGAGAGAGAGAGAGAGATAGGAGCCTTAGTGGACTATTGGTAAGAAGCTGTGCTGTAATCTCTAAAGGACATGGTTCGAGGCCAACAGTTGCTCCATGGGAGAAGGATGGACAATCTCCTCTTGTGCAATTAACTGCCTCTGAAAGCCCTCCAGAGGGTCAGCTATGGGTCAGTTCTGACTCTATGGTACACAACAACAACAACATTATATGTTAAACATTTGCCACCTCAACATGTATTGTCTACAATTCAATGATATTTTGCTCACTCTGCTGAATGACTATTGCAATTACCCATTTCCCACTTTATATTCTAGTAAGAGACAATAAACAAGCATATAAGCAAAGATGCAATAAACAAAAATATTACCTATTTAACTATTTCCTCTCCCTTAAAAGAAACTCAGCACATACTACATATTTTTTAAGTATTTAAAAGTCACTCATAAAATTATTTGCACATTGCTACTATTCTTGTTCCATTTATGTCTAAATAAAAATTTACTATGTCTATAAACTACTGGCCTATCACTGTTTAGATGCTAAATACATGTCATCATTCATTCAATATTAATTAAAGCCTTTGAGGTAGAGTACAATGGCAAACATAACTGGCATGCTGCCTGAAGCCGTATGAGGCTTACAAAGTTCTCATTCATGTTGACAAAGCTTTCATGGAAAACTTAATCATACAAGATCATGTCTTTTATATGTGTTTGCAAATTACTCTTTCTTTATTAATGAGGTTACATTATGTTTGAAAGACAGAGTCCATAAAGAGTTTTGTAAAATATTCAGCTGTTGACAAAAGCAAAAAAAAAAAACAACCAAAAAACTCATAAAACCAGATGTTCCTCTGTAATTAAGAGTCAACAATTAGAAAGCACACACACACACACACAAAAATTGTTGAAATTAATTTATTAGTAACAGGTAATCATTTGAAAAGAGGCACTAGTGGTACAAATGTTAACAAATCCAACTGTTAACCTCTTTAAGTGCTAAAGAGCAAGGATGTTACTTGAAGGACTAAGGTACACTTGCCCCGAGTCATGGTATTTTATATTGTCTTATATGCATATGATAAGGAAGAACGATTGATGCATTTTAATTATGGTATTATGATGTTGCAAAAATGAGAAGGTAGCAATTGATACAGTGCTATGAAAATAAGCTATTAAGATATATGATGATTTAAGTGCAATCAGTGAAGCCAAGGTTGAAAACCACCATACTATTGGCCAATTAAACACCAAGCACATTTAAAGAAGCATCATAGTATCTTGTATGGCTGATCAAAAAGACATTAAGCAAAACAGTCCCTAATAAAAATTGATTTACAGAACAGATGTTATTAAGGATACTGTTCACTACATGACACTCTAACAGGGAGTTCAGTCACTACAGCTCTGGGTGTTGTGTTTTGGGTTTTTTTCCAGCCTCAAATTAGTTTTCTTTTTATACATACAATGAGTTTTGAGCTTCTAGGACCCTCCATCTGTTAAATATGATCTCTTTCCTAACAAGGCTAGGGACTTTGTAGTATATACCTCTAGTTTCAAATGACTTCTCTTATTCTCCCTTCACCCTGCTATCCTCCCTCGAAGCTCTCTCCTCCAATCTTGCTCAGTGTGTTCAATGGTTGGCTGCCCTATATTCCCCCCATATTTTGACATTTTCAAATTAGAACAAGTTCTGCACTCAAAGGCTCAGTGATTCAAATGGCAGCAGTTCTGTCCCTATTTGTGGCACTTACATAATGACAATATCTTATAACATACAGTATCTTAGAGTCAATGAAAATAGAGAAATTACAAAATGAAAGAACAGGTTTTAAACAGTTGAGCTTTTCCTATAAAGGCTGATGAGAGAGAAAGCAAGCCAGCCACAAGGAATGTATTTTTTTAAAACACAAAACCAAAAAACCAGCAGGAAGATCTGTGAGGTACCTTGAGAAGGCAGCAACCAAGAATGATGACAGGGCAGCAAACAGAAGACAAGGACCAAAGCAATAAGTGAAGACAGGCAGGATTCTGAAAGGCTTTGCTCAGGAAGGGCAGAACTGGACCTGACATACGTATCCAGGGCCTGGCAAGTGGGACTGAAACTAGTGTCCAGGCAGGCTGCGTAGCTGCCCAAGTCTATAAGTCATCTTCAGAAAAGCACTGGTGGCACTGTCCATAGGGAACTGCACTGCTCACCCAAAGGCTGCATCTCTCTGGCAGCTGGAATCCATTAGGCTCCTCAGGAAAGAGATAAGCAATCTCCTCCTGGGAGACTTAGGGCTCAGACACTCATTGGAGGGTCCATTATGAGTTGATTCCAACTCAAACACAATGGCCAACATCTGAGAGGCCATCCTCAGGTATACTCAGGTGCCCCACCCACAGAGCAGTTTTTCTCCATTGTGGCCAGAAAAAGCCCCAGTTGTCCTCTCCCTGCCATTTCTCTGATATATTGGAGGTATAATACGATTTCTGGAAGCGGGAGCGGCATCCACTTCCAAAATGGCTTGCCTCCGGAAACTCTATGACGAACAGTGCTCAGGCTGTTCGTTCATAGGGTCGCTATGAGTCGTCTACGACTCGACGGCATTAAACAACAACAACAACATAATACAATTTATTTATCCCTTTACATTCGTGGCAATCTTTCTTATGTTTGAATTAAATATGATGTTTCCGAATAGCTCTAGTTTATGACTAACAACACAATGATTAGAATCAAACTTGATTCAACAGTTAGCCCTAGAGGTTTTTAAAGATATGCATTTGGTTTTGTTTGATTTCATTTCATTTGAGTTTGACTCATGGTACTCCCATATGTACAGAGGAGAAATGCCCTACAGGGTTTTCAAGTCTGTGAACTTTCAGAAGCAGGTCATCAGGCCTGAGTCTGAGGCATCTCTGCATACGTTCATTCCAGCTAACAATCGTCATAAGGCAATCTCTCCAAATGCAAAGACAACATACTTTTCCACTTCACTATCCTGACTTTGTTAATCACATGACACTACCTCTCTGATCATAGTTACCCAGAGCTGGATATTTATAAGTCAAAGCTCCGTCCTTTCATCCTCTGTTGCCTCACTGTTCCCTAAGGGTGCATTAATTATTTATAATGGCTCACGAAATTCACAGAGACTATTATCTACACTTATTTCATCCCCTCATTGCCCTGGAGTTGGAATCGGAAATGGAACTGGAAGCATGGTCGTCAATCACATGGGAGGAGATTGCCCATCTTTTGCCTGCTAGTGGATTGGAACTTACAGAGAAACAGAGCCTTCTCTAAAAAAAAAAAAAGAATGTAACTTCTTATGGACTACAGAATCAGAACTGGAAGGTTTACAATACAAAAAATGTATTACTGATGGCTGCAAAAGTGTACAAGAGAACTAGTTGGGACAGAAATGTGCCGCTTCTTGAACATTTCCACCAAATGAGTGGCTGCATTGGTTACACCGTTGTAAAACCTCAAGAAAGCATATGCACAAAACAGGTGCAAATTATATCTCAGTGACGTTGATTTTTCAATACATTATCTAGAAACTATTCTATTTGGAGAAAATGAGTTCCAGTAACTCTATTTTTCTCGTTTAGCTGCTACTCATAATCACTGCACAAATTCTCATGAAATATCCTTGAAAAATGCATAATAGCATGTAAATGATATTCAAAGCTGTCCACTTTTCTCCTACTTTTTAGAAGTTATGAACAATCACAGTCTTAAAAAGATGTTTTAATAAATCTTACCTGTAGTTTATAATCATTGACATCTAGGAACCATGCCTTATTCTCTATTGCCCTCAAAAGTAGAAACAGGCAAGATAAAAGCAAAACAAAATAAAATCTGAATTCCATATTAAGGTAAAATATCATTATTTGAAGGCATATTACATACATAAAAATAATGAAAAACCCAAACTTATTGCCATCAAGTTGGAATCTACCTGTTTCTATCCTCCAGCAGGTTTCCTGAGACTGTAAATTACATAGGAGGAAATGCCCATCTTTCTACCATGGAGCAGCTTGTGCATTTGAACAGCCTGTCTCCAACAGCCTTTCTCTGGGTTGGCAGTACAACTCGTTACCTACTAGGACACCAGAGCTCCCTAGTAGAAAAGTAATAGGGCAAAATCCATGTGAAATCCTGCCAAGTGGAGCATGCTCTGATATGGCTTTCTTTGAGAGAAATTCAGAACTTTGAGGGTTTCTTTTTTGATAAGAGCATGTTCAATAGGACAAAATAATGCCAGTTTCTATATTTTCCTGGGTTTAGAGGATGGCCATCTACAGGGTTTCAAAGTTGGTTTATTTTATCCCAGATAAACGTTCTCAGAGTTCAGAAAGGTAAGTAACAAAGAAAACGTGTAGCCACTAAATCAAAAGTCAACCACCTTTCCTAGGTTGTTGTTGTTGTGTGCCATGGAATCAGAACTGACCCTCCAATGGGTTTTCAGAGGCAGTAAATCACACAGGAGGAGACTGCCCATCTTTTTCCTGTAGAGCAGCTGGTGGACTCGAATTATGCATCATTGTTGTTGTTGTTGTTAAGTGCCGTCGAGTCGCAGGTGACTCATAGCAACCCTATGAAGGAGAGTCCTCAATGCTAGGGTGTCTTTCATCCTCTCTCCAGGTTCATAGGGTTTCCGGAGGCAAGCTATTACGGAAGTGGATGCCACTCCTCCTTCCAAGCTTGTTTTAATCGGGGAGCTCCACCCCACTCTCTGCCCACATTGGGTAGCCAACCATTAACGCATTTGACACATTAGTGTCACAGTGTTCAGCCTCACAGCAATCACAAGTGACAGCAGTATGGCAACTTGTACACCAGGGCTATACGACCTGGAATGTCTGAACAAAAACAATGAAAGACAGGCCCGAGGGCCATGGATTAAAAGTCACCCACCTTTGGCTTGGTAGCATTGCTGTCTGTCCACTGGGCCAGCTGATCTCTCTCTCTCTCTGTTGCTATTATTGTTGTTAAGTGCCGTCGAGTCACATAATTGCATAGGCAGCATAATTCCTTACCTCTAAGCAACCAAAAGGGAGCTCTGGTGGCCTAGTGGCAAGAAGCTGCACTGCAATCCCAGAGGTGAGCAGTTCGAATCCACCAGATGCTCTGTTGGAGGAGGGACAATGTCCACGTGTACCAGTCAAATCTGATTTGATGGGCCACACAAATTATTTAAAAAAAAAATGGGGGGAGCTCTGGTGGCCTAATGGAAAGAAGCTGCTATGTAATTCCAAAGGCATGAGATTCAAATCCACTGGTGACTCCATGGGAGAAAGATGGGCAATCTCATGCGATTAACTGCCTCTGAAAATCAGCTGAAGGGTCAGTTATAGGTCAGTCTGACTCTATGGTATACAACAGGCTACCAGAGTTCTCCTTGGGAACCTGCTTAATTTCCTGTAGGTTTTAATTTCAGTCATGTTTAATCTTTAGCTATAATCTGTCTACAAATTTAATCTGGTGATAAAAAATGATATTTTCACCAAGATCACTCACATAAGTCACCTAAAATGTGGTGGAAACTAGTACATAAATATTAAAAACAATAGATCAAGAAGAACAAGACTTCTGTTGTATTTGCTTCAAATCTTGTGAAAGTCTTTATTGACCAATGGCTCCACTGTTTTACTGTGAAAAACTGTGAGTGTATGTAGAAACTGGTTCTCTGGTCTTTGCAAAATCTCACAGAGCTTTCATGGAGTCAAAAATTCCATTCTCTTTTTAGCATCAGGAAGGAAAAATTTTTTACAAGTGACTCAACACAAAGTCATTTAACTAAGCTTCATTAGTAAGATGGTTTCAAAACATCGTCACTGAAGACATTTGTGAAATCGAATCTTCTGTATTTAGTACCTTTCTCACCAGTGCTGATACTGTCATTGTTCCTTAATTTTCATTTTGTCACTATGGTGGTCAATCATATTTTAGCTTTAACCATAATTTATAACTAAGACATAACCATATATCATCAAATTAAACAGTAGCACAGTGTTGGTTTGAGTGAAAGATTAACATTTTTTAAGATAGTTGGTAAGACTGGAATGAAATTAATCAATGTCAACTCATAAAAATTGTGTGGTGTGCTAGTGTGTGTTCATCCTCTCTCTAAGGTGGGATATCACAGCAATATTAGTAGCCATGAGAAATGACCTTGTGCAATCATTAGATTTCATGTCTTGAAATGACCCATTTACTAAGTCCAGGAATGTATTTTTGCTAGTGAGCAAGGATTCCTCGCAAAATTCTGAAGAGCAGTTAATACAGCTAAGACTTTCAATCAAGACATAACGATTTCAGCATTCAAAAAGGAAGGGCATCTAACATCAGATCCAAACAGCGCACAATTCCCAACCGTTTCCATATGTTAAGGCAGAGGTAAATCTGACTGCAAATTCTCCATCACTTAAGTTTGAGCAACTACCAAAAAATATTTTTATTCTTGTCATTACACATCATACTATTTGACTGCCCTCCTTCCTTGTGCCTGTTACTAGTGCATGAACAATTATACCCCAGGGATGTTAAGTTGCAGCCAAAAATTACTTCTGAATAACTCGGTCATTGAGGGAGACAGCTCAGTGGTAGACCATCTGACGGCCAAAAGCAAGTCACTCAAGACCCCACAGAGCACTCAGCTCCACTCTAACATGCACGGAGTTGCCACAGTCAGAATTAACTCAATGATGACTGGTCCAGTCAGTAGCAAAAGCAAGTAAACATCACTAAAAACTAAGGGAAGAAAAACTGATGGTAAAAGCATGATTATTTGTGCTGTCAAAACGAGAAGGAAAGCTTCACGTCTCTCACTTCCCCTTGGTGAAGTGACCGAGTCATGCAAAGCTTGGCAATAAGTCCCTAAAAAGTCAGTCACACAGGCACTTGCATGGCACAGTGACAACAGAAGCCAAGTTGGGTGGTACTTTGAGAGACAGCAGGAGTCCATCTCACAATCAACTGCTCAAGGATGGATAAATGAAATTTGCTGAAGGCACAGAAGAGCCAAAATCTTTCTAGAAGACTGCAGCTCTAATCCAGACTGACTGTGAAGCTATGAGTCACAAAGTAGTACCACCATACACACAGCCATCTGCAAAACTTCCCTAAGCTGCGCCCATCCTTCACTCCATCCCCAAGCCCTCCCTGCCATGTGGGTTCTCGCCTGCTCTCAGCTGGCTTGTCACTTGTTTCCATAGCCTCCTGCTTGGATTCTTATATGAACCACTGTTTGGGTAATCACTGTGAGACGTACCACCAGAGATCTGCTAATTAAGTGCTGATATCTAGAAATGGCTTACTTAAAAATATTAAATCATCCCTGTGAAACACGCTTCTCACTGTACCTCCATTCCTGGATAATAAATGTGCATTCCTGGACATCAAGCTGCAAACTGCCCATAGCTCTCAAAACCCCTGAGGGAGAGACATACTTGGAAGCATCATTTGACATGTGAGCTGCAGAGGAAAACTAGGCACCAGCTTCTGCAAGAACAAGAAGATGCAGCATCAACGCAATTAAGATTTGGGAGCCAGAGAACCCAGAGACGCCTACACTCATCAGAAGAAAAACCAAAATGCATCAGCCAGCAGCCCATCCACTGAAGGCTTTATCCTAGATCCACAGGTCAACTGACTCCAGGTAAAGGACAATGCAATAGCAACCTCTCAGCAGCTTCCTTTTCTCTCAACTCTTCCAGCCCACTGCCACTTCTAACTCCTCCCCATAGACTCCACGCAAATCAGCGGGGGTGAAGGCCCATACTTAAGCCTGGGGATCACACACTGCTATCTAGGCTCCATGTTCCCAGCAGCCTCTGAGACAGACAATGGTTCAGGTCTTATGGGAACTTCCTGAGTTTATATGAAGTAGATCTCTCTCTCCCACGCAGTTATTGTGTGGTCAAAGGCTGAAGGTTGGAATCTTAGTAGAAAGTCCTGGCAATCTACTTCCAAAAATCATCCAATGAGAACCCTAGAGAGCACAGTCCCACTGTGACTCAGCAGCAACTGAATTTTTTTGAAGTCTTCTACAATAAGATTGGCAAGGGATAGAGCAGGGTTTAGGGCTGTTGTACATAGGGTCGCTATGAGTTGCAGGCAACTCGACGGCACATAACAACAACAACAAATGTGAAATTTACTACTGGAGTTATAATACTATTTGCGCATCAGCCATTAAACATCTGCATAGCTCCTTGAGGCAGAATCAACCATTAACTAGTTTAATTGTTGTTAATTTGTATACCATAGAATCTGAACCAACCCACAGCCGAAACTCCAGTGGGTTTTGCAAGGTAGTTAATTGCATAGGAGGAGACTGCCCATCCTTCTCCCATGGAGCAGCTGGTGGATTCGAACTGTGTGCCTTCAGGATCACAGTGCAGCTTATTGTCTCTAGGCCACCAGACCTCCCTAGAGATTATTCCTTAGAAAGGTGGAGGGTCGAGTTGTACTTGACTCAATGGCACTTACCAATAACAATAACAGTGCTAATCAGGAACAGATGAGGGTCATGGAGGTTCAATGGTAGAATCTTCTAAGCAAGAATATCAAGAAGCAATGATGTCTGTTTAAAGACTAAGGTGCACCTGACTTAAGTTACGGTCTTTTCAATGACCTGCTATGACTAAGGAAAGCAGATGAACAGATGCCTTTGAGTTCTATTGTTGGTAAAGAGTACTGAACAGCCCATGGACAGCCAAAAGAACAAACAGATCTCTCTTGGATAAAGTGCAACCAGGGTGCTCCTTGGAGGCAAGGATGGTGAAACTTGATCTCACATACTTTGGGCATGTTGTTGGGAAAAGGGCAGTTTGTGGAAAGAGACATGATGCTTGGAAGAGTGGAAAGTCAATGAAAGGGAGGAAGACCCTCAATGAGATGGACTGGCACAGTGACTATAACAAAGGGCACAGTGTTATCAGAGATGATGAGGATGGCACAGGATAGAGAAAGGTTCAGTTCCATTGTCTGTAGGGTCACTATGAGTCGTGATTGACTCAACAGCACTTAACAACAACAACACGTACTTCAACAACATGCATATCTATGGCCTGTTTGATGGCAGAGGCATGCATGATGCTATTGATAATGCTGAGCACTGACACTACCAAACGAAAAGATCAGGAAGAAAGGGTTCATCATCTATTCCTGAAAATTCAACAATAAAAAGCCTGTGGATTACAACAGCCTAACCCTGATGGGTTACATGGGTTACTATGAGTAAAGGGGAAACACATGGCAACAGTAAACAATGGCCAATTTGATGTCACACAGCTTGTCAGCTATAGGCAATCATCGTCAGAGCCACAAGCAGCCAGAGCCACACTTGCACCAACCTGATCACAACATACCACATGACAGTACAGAACCCATCATTATGTAATAATCTAATGCGGAAATTAGAGGTCTCGCAGACTACAAGCTGAAAAAGTACCCATGAAGTGACAGGCAGAACCCCAAGAGCAAATAAAATCACCCCAACCTCACACTCCCAAGCACAGTTCTTCTGATAAAAGGTGTCTGCATCCCTTTCATGGCATCCAGTCACAAGACACCCAGAGAGCAGCTTTACTCTGTGCAAGGCATGTGCCACATGGATGGGGAAGAAACGAGACAGATAAGCCACCGAGCTCTGTCCTAAAGGAGTTTACAGTCTATGAGGGGCAGTAAGCCAGCTGCAGACTCATCAGGGACATGGAGCTAGACAACATCCTGCACTAGAGTCCTTGGTACTCCATGAATGAATGACAGGAGCAACTCACAAAGAGAGGTCAGTCAATGGGTATGAAGCACTTTATAAGTAACATTCTACAAATAGATTTTCTAAAGCCTCTAAGGACATAGTCACAACAAGCAGGGCTGCAAGTCTATAAAACACCCAAAAACTTGTGGAAAAGGAACAGCTTGTCATGCGCTCAAGCTGTGTTCAACAGAAGCCCTCAGAGAGCATCTTCTGAGTAACCCTGCCCAGGTGAGACTGCCCTCCCAAGAGTGTTGGGGTTTTTTTCCCCCCTTTAGTGTGGAGATGGCAAGTGTACCTGGACAAAGCTCCCCGAGGGAATGCCATGTGTGTTCCACCCCAACCTCATCAAGCAATAAAAAAGTACCAACCCAGTTGCCTTCAAGCTGGTTCCAACTCATGGCAACCTGATGCGATTAGAAATACACTTCACAGCATTTTCAGGGACTGTTTTTCAGAAGTAGATCCCCAGGCCTTCTGAGTTCTCTGGGTAGTTTTAAATCAACAACATTGTGATTAGTAGCTGAGAACGTAACTGCTTTACCACAAAGCCCCTCAATTCTCAAGGGAGACAGAATTGGATAGTCTGTTAAAATGAAAATGTGACGTTCCCCCTGCAAAAGTCCAGTTCGTTATTATGACTATCAAAGTTCAAAGTCATGGTCATCACGTCAGAACCAACTCTCAGCTGACTCTCCAGCAGATTTTCAGAGATTATAAACTATCTAAGAGGAAACTGCTCATCTTTCTCCCTGAGAAGCTGGTGGATTCAAACTGCAGAGACACACCAGCTTTGGGTTAGCAGCGAAATTCCATATGGACTATGCTACCAGAACTAGTACTTCTTCATGATTTTTTTTTCTTTCCATTAAGACTGTGGACTCTCCAGAGTACTGAAGAGCAACAACATCAGTCTGGAGACTAAGGTGCACCTGATCCAGACCATAGTCTTCACAATTGCTTGCTATGCATCAGAGAGCTGGGCAATGACTAGGGATGACAGAAAGAAAATTGATACCTCTGCACTGGGTGCTGGACAGGAGTGCTGAATATACTATGGACTGACAGAACAAACAGGTTCATCCTTAGAGAGGGTAAGACCAGGCTGCTCCTTGGAGGCAAGGATTCTGAAGCTTCGTCTGACATACTTTGGATGTGTTGCAAGGAGGGACTAGTCCCTGGAAAGGGACATCATGCTTGAGAGGGTGGAGGAACAGCTCAAGAAAGGAAGACCCTTCGTAAGATGGACTGTCACTGGGACAATGAGGGTAGATTTTTCAGAAACAATAAGGTTAGCACAGGATAGAGTAGGGTTTAGGGCTCTTGGACATAGGGTTGCTATGAGTCACTGGCAACTCAAGGGCATGTAACAACTACAACAGTCATGTCAAAATGAGACATTAAGTGCTTTAAGTTTAAAAGATGAGATTCTACAAAGATCATTAGCTGACATGGTGCAGAGTCGCACTGTGCCCTCTGGCCATGTGTTTGCTAACCCAGCAGAATGACAGGCAGTGTCCACCACAAAACAGCCTCCACATACCAGCACCAGAGCAATCAGTGCCAGGCAAGGGCTTGGGCTTCTGTCCTGCTGACCACATCCAGGGTAGTGACATTCACAGTTACAAGGTTCTACCACGTGGTTCTGAACACTGATGTAATAGCATTCCACTATGAAATGAGAAGTCTTTATTAAAAGGTACATCTGCAAGTGAGAAGCCACAATCTCTTATGAGAAACAGGTTTTCGGAAAATAAGAAACATGAATGTAATCGTTTCCCCCTCATTTTCTAGGCCTAGGATGCATCATTACATAAACTGCAGTCTCTGTCAATCAGGGCTTCACAGTCATGCAAATCTATTCCATTCAAATTAGTTACGGCTACTGGAGAGACACCAGAATGGAAGCAAATTTATAAAATAATGTGTGTCCCAGGGATGGAAAAATTACAGGTCAAAGAACTGGAATGGGAGACTCAAAAGAGGCATAAGGGGGTCAATCTGGGACCCTGATGAAGGGAAATGGAGTATTGCCAGGACTGTGGAGTGATATACTTTCAAAGAAGACTGGTTGAGTGGGACATCACT
This sequence comes from Elephantulus edwardii, assembly GCF_000299155.1. Classification (NCBI taxonomy): domain Eukaryota; kingdom Metazoa; phylum Chordata; class Mammalia; order Macroscelidea; family Macroscelididae; genus Elephantulus; species Elephantulus edwardii. The sequence goes on along the minus strand of NW_006399820.1, from coordinate 13,960,094 downwards.
GCATTCCACATCTACCAGGCAAGATTTCAGCTGCTAGGCAAAACAATACTCATTGACTTTGTTCTCTAACAGACTAAGTGTCTAGTGTGGACATCTTATTTTTCCAGTTATCATTTCAGCATCCAGATTTTACAAATGTGGGTCTGTGGTGGTATCTGAACCAGGAAGAATTAGCTGGAAGCCCTGCTCTTAACTTCACCTTGACTCATGAAAAGGGCAGCCCAAGAGGAAGAGCCCCAGTGAGCAGTGAGGGGAGGTGTCACAAAAAAAGACCATCAGGGCAGCATGCACGCTGTACCCCAAACTCATTAAAGAAACAAGAGCATGTTAATTGTGCCTCGTTACACCCAGCGACTTGGTAAAATAAAGGAAACAGAGGAAAAAAGGTCAGCTTCAGTTAGGTTAAACCGCCACGTTCATGCTAAATAACAGTAAGAGATGCCACTCCACCACCCCCCATACGACATTTACCCAAACCTCAACAGACCAAGAATGCTGCCAGCATTTGTACAGCAGCCCATCTTAGGCAAGCACACGTAGAAAAGCTGGCCTTCTGCAAAACTTATTTTGTCTTTATTCAAGGCAACAACTTTTAGCTTCGAGGTAGGGGAAGGACACCACGATAAAAATAGGGGCAAATTCAAGCTATTTAAATGGGCATAATCTGTTTCTGTGGGGCCCCAACGGCACAAATAATTCAACACTCAACTACTAACCACAATGTTGGTGATTCTACTCAACAGGTTGATGATCAGCTTGCATAACTCTGCTACATGGAGTTGCTATGAGTCAGAATCAACTCTGTGCCATCTAGCAATCTGCTTCTGTTCAGTACTCCTACTTCTGACATCTCCATGGGGAAATATTCACTAAATAAGGAACTTAGAGACAGAGAGTTTACTAACATTCACAGCCAGGGCTATCCAAGATCAAGTTGCTCAAGTCAAAGATTGTATTCTAAAAAAAAACCAAAAAACAAGAACTCACTGCCTTCAAGTTTGAAGGGACTCATAGCTGACCCTCCGCTGGGTTTCTGAGTCTGTAAATCTGCACTGGAGGAGACTGCCCATCTTTCTCCTGAGAAGCCTCTACTGCTGCTATTGTTGTTGTTACGTGCCATCAAGTCACCTACAACTCATAGTGACCCTATGCACAACAGCTCTGAACCCTGTCCTATCCTGAGCCAATCTCACTGTCTCTGACACACCCACCTCCATTATCCTAGTTACTGAGTCAATCCATCTCCTTTGGAGTCTTCCTCTCTTGCACTGTCCCTCCCCTCTTCCAAGCATAGAGAATGATCCCTCCTGGCAACATGCCCAAAGTATGTGAGACAGAGCTTCAAATCTCTGTATCCATGGAGCAGCCTGGTTTCACCCTCTCGAAAGCAGACCTGTTTGTTCTCTTGGTGGTCCATAGTATTATTCAATATTCTTCTCCAGCACCACAATTCAAAGACATCGCTTCTTCTTCTATCAGCCGTAGTCACTGTCCAGCTCTCTGATACACAGCAAGTAATTGCGAAGATCATGGCTTGGATCAGGTGCACCTTAGTCTCTAGACTGGCATAATTGCTCATCAGTACTCTGAAGAGGTCTCTGGAGCGGTCCCTGACTGGATTACAATAAAATTCAATAAAAAGTTTTAAATTGCCTTTTAATACTCAAAACAACTCAAACTCATAAACTCACTGTCATAAAATCAGAAAGGACTCATAGCTCACCCTCCCTCCAGTGGGTATTCAGAGGCTGCAAACTGCACAGAAGGAGACTGCTCATCTTTCTCCCACAGAGCTGCTGGTGGAATTGAACCACTGGAGAGGTGCCACTTTTGGGTTAGCTGGGCAACTCCCGAGGAACTATGTCACCAGAGCTACTCTACGTGGTAACAGAAGCAAACTGCTGTGAGCACAAGTAACTGATCTAAAATCTACCTGCTTTCACTGCCATTTGATCTACTCTCAGAATCCTCAAGTAAAAAATGTTCCTACATGGTTCCTTGCAAAGTTAAGCATGGAATTTTCTTACAACATGGCACTGCCACCCCTACATGTATAGACCCCAGTGAATTAAAAGTAGAGATGCCAAGCGATACTTATACATCAACGTTCTCAGCAACATTAGTCACAGAAGTCCAAAGCAACAAACAACGCAGGTATTCATCAACAAGAGAAAGAATAAATCAAATGTGGCCTGTCCATACAAACGAATACTATTCAATCACAAAGAGAAGGGAAAACCTGATACACGTAACAACATGGATAAATCTTTAAAACAGACTAAGTGAGATAAGACAGATACAAAACACAAAAATGGTATACCTTTATTTAAATGAAATGTTCAGTATAGGTAAGTCCACAGAGACAGAAAGCAGAGACTTAGTAATTAGCAGGGACAGAGTGTGAGGGAAGTTATTGCTTAATGGGTCAGATTGCTCAAAGTGCATGTCTGCTGCTGGAAGTGATGCTTTTTAAATGAAAAACAACTGAGGAAACAGGTAAGAATGATTAGTTCTGCAGCACTAGGTGATTAACATCCCTGGAGTGTGCACTTGTCAGCAGTTAAAATGGCAAAGCTTATACTGTGCATATTTTATTATAATAAAACAAAATTAAATGGCCCTAGGCACCAACTGTCATACACAGAACTCTCCTTTCTGACAGAACTGGACATATGCTTTCAATAGCTGTCTGAAAAACAAGCCTGTCTTGGAAGAAATGTATACAGAAAGCTCATCAGAAGTGAGGCTGGTAAGAAATCGTCTCTCACAGGTTGGTATAGTATTAGGAGGGGCCGGTCCCTGGAAGGAAACCATGCTTTGTAAAGCAGATGTCCAGTGAAAAAGAGGAAAGCCTTTCATGAGGTGGATTGACACAGAGGCTACAACAATGGACAGAAATGGTATCGACTGCGAAGATGACACAGGATCGACTAGGGTTTTGTTCGCTGTAAGTCAGAATCAACAGCACCGCACTGAACAAACTGCATTCTGGCAGATTTGACAAGTGAAAAGGCTTTACATTGCCTATTTTTAATGGTCTGCAGATAATCTAATACCAGACACTTTTAAAAAGCTGTGGAATGAGACCACAGCCTGTTTTTGTCTCCCCTCCAAAAATTATCAAACAGATTTGTTAGCACGAACTGGGAGCCTGAGGCATTAAAATCCAGATATTCAGGCCCCAGTCCCATTTCCCCTCCTCCTTCCATCTCATCCAGAGCTTCAACTTCTCTTCTAGCCTCCCTATCAAGTTTTTTACCCCCAAAGCTGGAAGAAGGGATAGTCCTGAGAACGCTTTTGAGTTCTTGCTAACAGAATCTGAGATCACAGCTGGGAGCAGGGAGAGGCAATTAGGAGAATGGTGGGTGTCTTTTCCCCTCACAAAGCCGTGACCTTGAATGGTTGACCTGGTTCTTTGACTGGAGGCACACTTGTCTGCATATATGATGTAAAGTGCAAATCCTTACCTCTAAGCCACCAGAGTAACCATTTATCCAATTAATGTGTTGCCTCAAATGACAGTAATACATCGAAAAAAAAAACAACAACAAAACACACAACAGATCATGCGAGATGCTGGGCTGTACGAGGAGGAATGTGGCATCAGGATTGGTGGAAGAATCGTCAACAACCTACGTTATGCAGATGAAACAACCCTGCTTGGTGAAACTGAGGAGGACCTGAAGCGCTTGCTGCAGAAGGTCAAGGACTGCAGTCTTCAATATGGATGGAAGCTCAACATCAAGAAAACAAAGATTCTCGCTACTGGGCCAATTGGCAGCATCAGTATGGATGGTGAAGAGATCGAGATAGTTAACAGTTTTCGTTTACTTGGTTCCACAGTCAACACTCTTGGTAACAGCAGCCAGAAAATCAGGAGATGAATTGCACTGGGAAAGTCAACTGTGAGGGACCTATCAAGAGTACTTAAGTGCAACGATGTCAGGCTGGAGACTAAGGTGCGCCTGATCCAGGCTATAGTCTTTGCAATTATGTGCTATGCATTGGAGAGTTGTACAGTGAATAGGGATGATAGAAAGAGAATTGATGCCTTTGAGTTGTGGTGGTGGAGAAGAGTGCTGAATATACCCTGGACTGCTAGGAGAACAAAGAGGTCTGTCCTGGAGAGAGTGAAGGTGGAATGCTCCTTGGAGTCAAGGATTCTGAAGCTTCATCTGACATACTTTGGGAATTTTGCAAGGAGGGACTAGTCCTTGGAGAGGGACATCATGTTTGGGAGAATAGAAGGGCGGCGCAGGAGAGGAAGACCCTCGATGAGATGGATCATTTCTGTGAGTGGAGTGGTGGGAATGAATGTGTTTGAGACAGTGAGGTTGGCACAGGATATAACGGTGTTTAGGGCTCTTGTACCTAGGGTCGCTATGATTCACAAATGACTTGATGGCACATAACAACAACAACAAGTATGGTAGTCAATTTAAAAGTGTGCGGCAACGTGTTAATATACCAGATAAATGGCAATATAACAAACATCTATTGACAACATGCAACAGCTGTTAAGTATCTGTTGCTGTTGTTTTAAGTTGTTATCAAACTGACTCCAATTCAGGGTGATCTTTTGTACAGCAGAATAAAATGTTTCTGGTCCTGTGCCATCATCATGGTTGATGGTGCAGTAGTTCAGGAGAAGAGTCTGGAGGACGGGAAAGGAGTAAGACAAGCCTCAATTTCTAGAGGACATAGTGGAAGTCTCTTTAGAATTTGGCCTCTATAACCCAGAACTGACCTAAAAGTAGATGGCTTAGTGTTAAGGAATTGTAATGCTAACAAAAAGGTCTAAAGTTCAAATCCTCCAGCTGGTCTGCAGGAGAAGAATGAGCCATCTCCTCCCATGGGATCTTCTGCCTCTGAAAATCTACTGGAGGGTCACCTATAAGTTGGTTCTCACGGTACGCAACAGCATGTTAAAGGATTCCACTTACATGAAACAACCAGAAAAGACAACTACACAGACAGAAAAGCAATGAATGGTTGCCAGGGACCAGAGAAAAGGGAGTATGGGAATAATTACTAATGGGGCAAAGTTTCCTTGTGGGGTGTTGACAATGTTCTAAGACTGATGTAGTGGTAGTTGCACAACTCTGTGGATGTACTAAATTACACAAGTCAATGGTTTCCAGGGAAATTGTATGGAATATCAATTATATAAGAATAAAAACATTCTTTCAAAACTTTTTGGGTTTTGTTCACTGAGGCAATTTTACAAAGGTAAGACTCCAGGACACGCAGCAGAGTGGTAGTGGAGGCCTCAAAAGTTTTTTTTCCATAACTTGGAATGGGTAAGAAGCCATGTTAGAAATAAGGCCCAGGTAAATTATTTCCATATTCCACGGTGATCAAAATGATCAAGCTACCAGCAGTTAGTGAATGCATGTGCCAGATTCCATGCTGATCCTCACAACTCTGTAAAATCATACTTAAAAAAAAAAATCTCATTTTACAAATGAGGAAACCAAGGCACAGAGGACTTGCCAAAAATGTTATTGTTAGTAAGTGGTAGATTCAAACACAAGCAGTTTGGCTTTGTGCTGCTGGCAACTACACCATTCTATCCCAATACTTGATGGTATGTTAAAAACTATTCACACCCAACCGATGTCCACAAAAGGAGTCAGGGTAGCATAATGTGTTACAAGTTAGGCTGCTAACCAGTAAGTCAGCAGTTTGAATCCACCCACCACACTGAAAAACCAATCATGACTCAAAATCATCTAAACAGCAGTGGGTTGGAACTTCCAAGTCCTAGTTAAGGTGCAGTGGTTAAAGTGCTCACTGATAAAGAGGTCAAGTTGGGTCAAGAAAAGAAGACGTAGCAGTCGACTTTACCAAAGATTCTCTACCTGCAACAGAATAAATGAGAGGGGAAAAAACTGTCCAAAAGGACTATATTATTTGACATTTTATGTATGACAATAATGTTGAATAAGCAGTGGAACAAGGAACATTGTGGGGAGGGGGGCTGGGGGAGGAGGAGGGGGAAGGGTAGATAGAAAAATGTGCAATAATTAATAAAACAAAATTTTTTTAATTCTCTACGTTGGAAACCTAGTGGAGTCTTCTACTCTATCATACAAAATCTGAATGAGTCAGCATCAACTCAATAGCCAGGGGTTTAGTTTGGAATTGGGATGTCCATTAAAACACTACCAGCAATAAAATATTTTCTTTTGTACAAGTGTTAACTCAGATAAGTGAGATAATTTCCAATACTCATGAAAATCTAAACTTCACATATGCTAGCCCTTAAGTTGTTGCTGCTGTTGTTGTTGATTGCCTTCAAGTCGAGCACGACTCATAGCGACCCCATGAACAAAGGGCCTGAAGCCCCTCTACAACTATCGACATTTATCAAAGTCCATAGGGTTTCCAGAGGCATGTTGTTTAGGAAGTGGAAGCCACTCCTTTAAGGAAATTATTGTTATTGTTAGGTAACTTCAAGGCCAACTAGACTTATCACAACATTAAATTGGAACCCTGTCCTTTCCTGTCCCATCTTCAAGATAACAGCCATGCTCAAGCCCAACACTGCAGTCACTGTGTCAACTCATTTCATTGAGGGCTCAGGCCATTACACTATGAGAGCAACAATGTAGCCTTTCACAACATTCAATCATATCTATAGGGAGCTGTGGTGGCCTAGTGGTAAGAACCTGTCCTGGAATCCCAACAGCATGGGGTTCCAGGCCACCAGCTTCTCCACAGGAGAAGGATGGGCAGTCTCCTCCCAAGCAATTAACTGCCTCTGAAAACCCACCACAGGGTCAGCTATGGGTCAGTTCTGACTTGACAATACAAAACACCACATTTGTTCCATTCTAAAGGGAAGAAATCCCTTAGGAGTCCAACAAGTAATAATGTACCACAGACACGGTGACAAGCATTCCACAGTCACAGAGTCATCTGTGGTGATGTGGTATGTCTGGGGGTACTTTTTTTGGTGGTGGTTCTTCATCAACCCTCAAGAAAAGAGAACATTAACAATGTGCAATGAGTTTTCCACAACACTAAATTTATTCTACATATAAATTCTAAGATTGTAGGCAGCCATCTTTGATACAATGACTGGTCATTCCCAGACTGGAGAGATGAGTGGGGGATGGGAGGGAGAGTCAAAGGAGCCATTAGAACCAAAGACAAGAGATCACCCAAACCATAGCCTCCACACCCTGAGACCAGACGAACGAGATGGTACCAGCCCCACTACCAATTGTTCTGACTGGAAAGGTCCTAAGCAAACAAAGACTTACTAGTCTAACAGAGACTGATAGGGATTGTGAGACTGTGGTTTTTGGACACCCTTAAAACATGGAATTGAATCCACCCCACAGATCACTTTGCAATCAAGCAACAGACAAGCCCCAATAGTGAGAGTAACATTCAGAGAACACTCACCACCAGTGAAAGCAGCCTTTGCCCCAAAACAGAAGAACCAAGAAAGCAGGAAGGAGAAGGGAGGAAGGGCAAAGAAGTCAGGCAGACATAGGATGAGTTCTGTTACACAGAGGGAACTGCCACTGTTGATGTTGTGTACCATTGAGTTGGAACTCACTTGTAGCCAACCCTCAAGTGAGTTTTCAGAGGCCGTAGAGCACACATTGCTCATCTATCCTCCCTCAGCGCAGCTACTATATTCACACCACATACCTTTGGGCTGGCAGTGCAGCTCCTTACCACTAAGCCATCAAAGCTCTCTGGAATTGCAACCAATGTTGAAAAACAAAACATGTTTAAATTGAATGGAAAACTAATTTCCTTTGTGCACTCTCACCCAAGCTACAATTTTAAAATAATTCTTAAAAACAAAACACACACACACACAAAAAAAAAACCAAAACACTGAGCCAAAGAATGACAAGTAAATTTTTATGAAATTTTGTCCTCCCTATTTTGGTACTAAAATGCATTTTAGTAAATAAAGTATTGTCGGTGGTGCAGTTGTTTGATTTTGTGTTAACGTGCTTAGTTGGTATATTTAAAACGAGGAGGAAACTGTTCAACTAGGTTATTTGTATCTACTGTTTTAACTAGGAGTTTGTCAGGTTTTTGGGTGTTGTGTTATTTTTTCTTTCTCTTTTCTATCCTAAATCTGAGAACTGACAAGCAAATTCAGCTAGAAGTCATCACTGAATAAAAACCAAAACAAAAAACATTAGCTAACTAATTACCTGGCTGGGAGTGTGTGTGTGTGTGTGTGTGTGTGTGTGTCTGTCTTAAAAGTACAGTAGGGAAAAAAGTATAGTAGAAAAAGGACAAATACTGCATGGTGCCACTGCTTTAAAATGGGACTGATATCAGGGTTGGGGTAAGCTGAGAAAAACTGGATAAATTATATATATATGGCACTGAAACAGATGAGGGAGAGAATAATTTAAAAGCGATGTATGATAGGGTATTATAGTTATCACAAGGAAACAGATGAGGGAGAGAATAATTTAAAAGCGATGTATGATAGGGTATTATAGTTATCACAAGAGTCCACAATTAAGGTTGCATAGTGGAATGTACTTGGGGCGGTGGGAGGGGTGCAGGGGATTGTGTACCAGGGAGGGAGTTTTTCTTTTATTTTTCAAAGAGAGGCGCAAACTGGAGGGATGTGGGGGTGCGGGGGTGGCAGGGAGCGAAGTGCAGCAGTGAATGAATGGAAATCCAAAATCTCTGTAAATGTTCATTAAAATTATGAAAATAAAAAAATCATGTCACATATTAAAAAAAGTACACTAGATAAGTCTTTTTGGAAATTATTCTCCTTGCATAATTCATTATAAAAAATATACACTAAACTTGTTGTCCTTAAGCAAATACTATTTTAGCTATGGAAGCCTGAAATACTTCAAAGCTTCAAACACCCTTAAAGATACATTACCATGCTAATGTTACCTACTGGAACTGGAACTCTAGATCAAAAAAGCAGATGTTTAAAAGTGGATAAGCTGCTTAAATTTGACACCATTATCTTGATAAGCCTTCCCTACTATTACACTCTTTCCCACTTACTCAGAACATTGCCCTTGAAACAAGTAATTTTAAGGCTCTTCCTCACTGTGATAATGTAACCAATACTTGTGACAATGTATACAGCGAACACTAAACTTTAATTAATGATATAAGTAGAAGTAGTTAAACACAGAGAACAAAAGGGAGGATGGGGCCCTAAAAGCCTGTTACAAAACCAAAACAAAGGCAGTTACACTTCTAAGTTTAGCTACACTGGCTCTGTAGCAGGGACAATTAATAAGTGGGCACTAAGTGTGAGGACTACCGAACATGAAGTGACAGAATCAAAGCTTATTTGAAGGTTTTTTAATCTGCTAAACAAATGAGCTTCTTAAATGTAGCACTTCTGAGGTCTGGGCTAAACTTGCACAGACTTGCAACAGAGTGTCTGTGCTGTTCAGAGTGTACCCTCTCTTATTTTCCTCCCTGGCTCCCAGATGGAGAAGCAGGAATATTTGTGGTCATTCTCAGTGGGTGTATCAACTAGGGAGTGTCATCTGAAGACAACACAAAGAGCCAACAGCAAAAAGTAAGCTTCCTTTTCCTCAAAGGCTTCCTTCCTGTGCCCTGTCTTTTTAAAAAAATTTTTTTTCTAAACTTCTTCCTCTAAAGGAACTGCAAACAGAAGCCTCTTCCAAAAGCAGTAAAGCTAATCACACCTACGGATCAGACTCTGAAAGGCTGCAGAGAATCAAAAAGTCCATTCTGCTTTCCAAAGACATGATGGGAAGACATAAGCCTGAAAGGAAATATCCATCCACACACTCTCCATCCTGGGTTTGAATGAATATTGGGGATTAATTGGAGTATAGTAGGTTTTAGAGACAAAGTAAGCTGCTGAGTGAAGGCTTTAAGCTAACAGCTCTGGAAATGCCATCTCTCCACCCCCATGCATACTCACTGAATAAAACAGCTGTACTCCTATGAGAGAAGCCTTGGGAGAGTGGGGGATCACAGGTTCACAAAACAAAAACAAATGCATGACAGGAAAACTAAGAGACAAATCAAGTGACTCTGACAAAGTCCTACATATGACAAAACCAAAAACCAAATCCACTGCCAGTAGGTAGATCCTAAGTCCTAGCATCCGTATAAAACAGAAGAGGGGGGAAAGCCCAGAGTGTTGCCAGCGCTGTAAATCTTTATGGGAACAGGTTGTCTCATCTTTCTCCAGCTGGTGAGTTTGAACCACCAACCTTCTGGATAGCTGCAGAACTCTTTAACCACTATGACACCAGGGCTCCTTTGATGATATCCTGTTGCTATTAGGTGTCACTGAGTTGACTATGACTCATAGCGACTCCATGAACATCAGATCCGAACCCTGCCCTACCATGTACCAACCTCATCATCTCTGATATACAATCACTGTATCAAATTCATCTTGTAGGGGAACTTCCTCTCTTTCGCTGACCCTACGTTTCCAAGTTTGACATCCCTCTCCAAGGACCAGCTGTTAAAGAACAAGCCCAAAATATGTGAGATGAAGTTTTCATCCTCCTTGCCTCCAAGGAGCACCAGGCTACACTTTCTCCAATATATATTTGTTTATTCTCTTGGCTCTTGAGATCTTTGGTACTCTTCTCTAACATCACAACTCAAAGGGTGCATGCAAAAGCTGCTGTCCGAGTGGGGGTGGGGGGGAGGCAAGAGGCACTCAGGATGCCTGCAGGGAGCCCAGGCTCCCTAGCTAGCTGATAACAAGTTCTACTATCTGGAACTAACAGCTCTCTTATTTCACCTGACACCTCCAGTTCTCCTAGCATCAGCTACTGCTGGAAAACAGAGCCTCCAAGATCCGTGACCCTGTCCACCGCAGTGCTCAAATGCTCTGACAAGAAATAAATTAAAATGTAAACCCTTACAACCCCTAGAAAGGTTACCTATACACTCTCTTTGACTCAACTCTGTTTAAGTAGTATTTGTTGTTACACACCATTGAGTCAGAATCAACTCAGAGCAGACACTCCAATTTTCAGAGGCAGTAAATGCCATGGGAGGAGACTGCCAATTTTTTTCCTGCAGATCAGTAGGTGGATGTGAACCACATGCCTTTAGGTTGGCAGTGCAACACCTTACCACTGAACCACCAGAGTGTCCTCGGGTGAAGGTGAGCTGGGAACAACTGGATAAAATGTTACAGATTATTATCTAGTCTGGTCTACTGCTTTAGAAAGGAAGAAACTTGGGTCCAAAAGGATGAAAGACAAGGGACACAGATCAAGTCAGTGGCAGAACGAGACAGTCACCAGGCATCAAGTCCAGATCACTATGCCATGTTCATCTTCACAGCCCAGATGTCCTCCTGCATGTGCTGGGGTCCCCTGGGCTCTGCAATGGTGCTCAAGTGGGAAGCTCGGGTTGTTACACAGTGACAGGGCTCCAAGCAGGTAACCGTGGTTACAAAGCTGAGACCAGAAAACCAAAGAAACAGTGTCCGCCAAAACATCAAGATCAGGAGAAATAGCAAGCAAGAAACACAGTGACACAGTCCAGGCAATTTTGTGTCCCTCAGCTGCCAATTCAAGTGAAAAGCAAATAACCAGTGGCATTTCATTAAAAATATCTGGACGGAGAGTCCTTAAGTTGTGACATCTGACCTTGAGACATCATTTGTTAAACAAGACCAGTTATTTTCCACCTTGACTACACATTAGGATCAATGTTCAATGTGGTGGAACCTTCAAAAGGCTCCACCACTCCTCAACCCAGTGCTGACCAGGCTTCTGAGATGGGGCCACTGAGATAGGGCAAGTCTTTCCATTTGTTCTGTCGAATTCCTGTCCCACAGGATCAATGGACCTAATGAAATGGTTGTTTTGGACCATTAAGCTTTGCAGTGGTTTGTTAAGCAACAATAATAACTGGGCTACCCAGAGAGCTTTTAAAGTCCCACTATCCATGCTATAGATCACTGAAGCCAGAATTTCTGGAGTGAGAGCCAGGCATCCATTTTTAAAGGACCCCAGGTAACTCCAATGGTAAGTCAAGCTGGGGAAGCACTGTTTGGACTTGCATTGTACAATACAGTGGCCACCTGCAATCGAGAGCTATTTAAAAATGAAGATTCAACCGCAGTCCTGAATGCAGCAGCAGCATCACCTGGCTAGAAATGCAAATCCTGAAGACGTACCTTAGAACTACTGAAACAGAAATGGTAGGTCTGCAGTTCTAGATGATTCCAACATAACCTCAACTTGAAGAACCATCAATGTGCTTGCTGCCCATACACAACTGTGTTTCTCTTCCTATCTCATATTTATAGAGAGCACATGTGGCCCAGTCAACGGGGTAGTGTGCTGTTAACCCAAGGAACATGCTTCTGTTGCGGTTCGAATCCATCTTTAGCTTCGAATGAAAAGATGGACAACATCCTTCAATGTGATTCATAGCCTTGGAAAATCTGCTGGACAGCCAGCTATGAATTGATTCATTCTAGATGAACCATCTGCCAAGAATGGCATTTCCACCCCAGGTATATTAAATCAGAAGTTACTGACAAGATGTAAGAAACTCTTACTGAATGTGGACATCTTTTTTCAAAATGTAGATTCCAATTCAGCATATCTAGAATGGAATTGTAAATTCTCAGTGGGAGTGAGGATGTGTCAAACCTGAATGAAATTTCAAAACCCTGGAAGACAATAAATGCATGAAACAAAAGTAGAATGTTATATTTGGAGGAGGAGGGGAAGGGAGAGGAAGTCAGGAATCAGGAAAAAAAGGATTAAATACAACAGCATAAGTGGAAATTTACATTTGGGGGGGAAAAGTAGAGAGTATTTTCCAGGAGGCAGCATAATAAGACAAATGATAAAGCAAAGAAATTGGGAATTTAAAATAATGGGGGGAGGGAATCAGTTCAGGAATTCTTGCTCTAAATAAATGTTCCAGAAAATAGCAGAAATAAAAGGTAAGGAAGAATTCATAAATGGACACATTCAAGAATTGTTTTCACAACTTAAGGACATTTTCCAAACCAAAAAGTCCCATCATAGTGATTCCCCAAAACAAGAAAGAAAACATCCTACGAAATTCTAGAGAGGAAAATATGAGCTCACTTCTAAATAACTAGAAATTCAAATTGTTTAGAGTTTCTCAGTAGAAACAATGATAAAAATTTTAAAAAGCTGTTATTCGGATAGAATGGCTATCCATACAAATTTACCAATGTGGTAACGTAGGTGGAATGAAGCTAGTTTCATGGCTTCAAAAAAGTTTGCTTTCTTAAGAATCTACTGTAAGAAGCTCTGCATTGTTGACGCAAAGGTAGAACTGTGAATCCATGGCTGCTCCACAGAGAAAAGACAGGCAATTCCCCTCCCATGTGATTTACAACCTCTGAAAACCTGCTGAAGAAGGGTCAGCTATGAGTTGGCTCTGCCTTGATAGGATGTAACAAGAGAAAAGCTACTTAAAGATGTGCTCTTAAAAAGCAGTCACAACAGAACAGCAAGCAACAAATGCTGGCGAGGTTGTGGAGAAACTGGAACCCTGATTCACTGTTGGTGGGAGTGTAAAATGGTGCAACCACTGTGGAAAG
>NW_006399820.1:13937579-13945901 GCF_000299155.1 Elephantulus edwardii | reverse complement strand
AATGAATGAATGGAATCCCAAAATCTCTGTAGATGTTCATTGAAATGAAAAATAAACAACCTAAATTTAAAATTAAAAAAAAAAGATAATTGTAATGGGAAAATCCTGAAGATATACATGAATGATAGATAATGTAGATGAAAAATTATATAAAACACAATATACATGTAAGGAAAAAAAATGGGCTTTTTAGAAGGGAGGATTGAAAAAAAGAAAAAAAGAGGAGAGTTTAAAAGTGCATGTATTGTGCATTTTTAATATGAGTTGTCAGCTTGCCTTGGCCTTAAGCTCTGTCAATGTGTAGACCCAGCAATAATTAAAGAGCATGTCTGTTTCCCAAAAAAAAAAAAAAGCAGTCACAATAAAAAAAAACCCCAGGTGGAATATAAAGGAGATGGATGTACAAACAGAAGGCATCACAGAAGGGAGACTAGAATGATCCCCCCGAATGATGGTGAAGGAGAAGGCCCAGGGTGACTGATCACACAGAGAAGGCTAGCAGCTCACAATGGAGCAGGTTAGAGTGTGGAAAAGAGAATTTTATCTTGTGTGACAGATACACTCACAAAAATAACAATAAGTGCTGAGGCTGTTTATGTAAAGCCAACACCTCATGGGATTTGGTTTCTAGATTTGGAGGTAGACTGTCATAGTTTCACAGGAAATCTTGGTTAACTGGCCTAAAGCACATTTAGTACCTGTGTTCTAGCTCCTAGTACACTACACAGTACCTTTTCCCAAGGTACAAGAATTAGTCTCTATTCACCTGGAGCAACAGTGGAGGAAAAGTGAGGAATGAAAAGATATGGGTTGTGCAACTAACTGCCTCCGAGATCAACTGCCTCAATTGTCCTGTTATCAGAACTGGATGGTGTCCAGCTACTATGATGGAATACTCAGATCAAAGATTCCATAGACTAATCCTGATCAAAAGGGGGAAATTCAGAAAAGAATTTCAAATTCTCATAAACTTCAGACTTTATGGAGGATTTGGCAGGGTGGCTAAATCTCTGATAATATTGTCTTGAGATAATCTTTAAACCAAAAACTAAAAATATCGACTGAAATCTTCTTCAAGACTTCAAGATGGTTTTGTGCTTTTATAAAAAAGCTCTCCTTCAGCATTGTTGCCACTGTTATGTGCCATCAAGTCAAGTACCACTCCAAAGTGATCCTATGAACAAGAGATCTGAACCCTGTCCTATTCTGTGCCATCTACCAATTCCAACATTCTTGAACCCATTGCTGCAGTCACTATGTCAATTAATCTGGTTGAGGGTCTTCCTCTTTTGCTGACCCTCCCCATTTTCAAGTATGACGTCCTTTTTCAAGGAACAGCTCCTCCTACCAATATGTCCAAAGTATCTGAGATGAATCATCTTTGCCTCCAAGCAAAGATACACTTTCTGCAATAACTGAACTGAAAGGATATTAGATTTGAACCCAGCTACTGCTCCTTGGGAGTAAGAGAAGGCAGTCCACTTCCATAAATATCCACAGCCTCAGAAACCCTAGAGGTCCTAAAAAAAAAAAAAAAAAAAGAAAGAAACCCTAGTCCTCTTGGGTTACTATGAGTTAAACTTTATTAGATGGTCGTTTCTTCCACATATTTATAAATATAAGGAGAAAGTACAGAATTAGTTTTAAAATCAGTAAAAATATTTCCTCTGGGAAAGAAATGAAAAGGATTCTTTTTCGATCAGAATCTCTACAAATAACTGGTCTGTACTGTAAACCATGCGGTATGCATGACAACTTAAAAAACAAAATCACCAAAACAAAGAATCCAAGTCTTACCAACTGAGCCTATGCTTTTCAAATTATAAGTTGTGACCTATTATTGGGTTTTAGGATCAATTCAGTGAGTCATGGCATTATTTTTTATGAGTTAGAATAAGACAGAATAACAATAACAGGAAATGCAGTATTTTTTAAAATAAAATTTTGCACACACATACTTAGTAAAATACATTTTGAACTGTGGAATGTGACAAAATAATTTAAAACTCATTTTACCCTTCTTTACAATTACTTTCACAAAATATTTCAATTTAACTTTCTTTTAAAACAAAGCAAGATATTAAGAGCTAATGAAAATATGTCACTACAATGCCCTTTAAAAGCCCAAATACTCTTTGCTCCTTATAATCTGTCATACTTGAGCCACAGAGAAGAACAGCGAACGGAATTCAAAATCACACAAATTATTTTTTAATATGTAATGTTATTGCTTCTTAGGGGATTATACTTTGAAATGTTATATGACTTTGGTTAGTATTTCAATGTCTAGTCTGGTGTCATGGTCCATAAGGAGGTGTGCTGCTAACCTAAAGGTGGTGGTTTGAATCCATCACCTGCTTCAAGGGAGAAAGATGGGCACTCTCCTCCAGTATGATTTATAGCCTCAGAAAAGCCACTAGAAAGCCAGCTATGAGTCCATTCCAATTCAACAGCAGTCTGGTTTTTAGTTAAGTCTATGCAGACTTGAAGAAGCTCTAGTGATGTGGTGGTTAAAGCAGTAGCTGTTGTTTTGTGCAGCGGAACTGACTCAGACCTAGTTTTCAGAGGCAGTGAAAGTCAGAGGAGGCGCTGCTCACCTTTCTCCCAAAGAAAAGGTAGTGGATTCAAACCACATGCCTTTGGGTTGGCTGCACAACTCCTCATCAGTGGGCCACCAGAGCGCCATTAAACCAGCCAGGGACTAACAGAACAGCTGCTCTGTGGGAGAAAAATGCGGCAGTCTGCTTCCATAAAGATTTACAGCCTTGGAAAATGTATGGGGCAGCTCCACTCTGCCGACCGAGCTGCTGACTCAAAATCAACTTGACAGCAAAGGGGAGAGACCTGGACAAAAGGAATCACTTCTGAAGCCTTTGCAGTGACTGGGAAGCTTGCAAATAAAAATTTGAAACATATAATACACAAACTAGGAAATATGTTTGTATTTGGCCAACAGGTAGCTGACCTTCCCTCACATTTTGCAAGGCACACTATGTACTTACAGCATGGAAAAAAAACAGAAAGTTAAAAGCTCTGATGCTCTTTTTCTTTTTTTTTCTTTTTTTTTTTTTTGCTCTTTTTCTTAAGAGTCTGAAGCTAGCCTGGTATTTTCTAAGTTAGAGATATACTTGGTTTTAGATGTTTTATCATGTAATTCACTTTCATATAATAATCAATAACAAAAATTTCTGCAGAAAACAAGTCCCCAGGACATTTTTTATGATAAAATTTCACTTTCTAGTACTTATAGGTATGTGATTCATCAATTCATATGTAATTTTTTGGCTGGGGAAGTTTAAGACAGAGGAGAGTTTATTAAATAAGAGAAATACTATCAAAAGGAAGGAGTGGGCCCATCTCAGGCTCAGAGGGGAGAGAAATGTTTCATCAATTCATATTTTAAAAATCACCAGCACATTTCAAACTGGATGTCAAAAAGCATGAATGAATGCATTCTTATTTATGTTCATATGGAAAGCTATGGTGCTGGAGAGAAGAGTACTGCACATAGCGTGGACAGCTAGGAGACCAAACAGGTTCTTCCTAGAGAGGGTGAAACCAGGCTGCTCCTTGGAGGCAAGGATTCTGAGGCTTCATGTGACATACTTTGGACATGTTGCAAGGAGGGACCCGTCCTTGGAGAGGGATGTCATGCTTGGGAGGGTGGAGGGGCAGCGCAGGAGAGGAAGACCCTCAATGAGATGGATTCATTCAGTGACTGGGGTAATGGGGGTAGGTGTGTCAGAGACAATAAAGATTGGCACAGGATAAAGGGTTCAGAACATTTGTACACAGGGTCTCTATGAGTTGAAAGTGACTCAACAAGAGATGATGACAACAATAACACTTGAAAGTTATCAGAATACAAGTTAATACTTCTATAAATAATGAATTATTTATGTACGTGTGTGTGTGTGTATGTACTCACACATGAGTATGGAGTAAGGGATGTGGATAGTAGGAGTCACAGGAGGTGGGAGAAGCAGCTTTCTCCTCTCTTATCTCTTCAAGAGCTGTCATTTGATTTTCCCACCTGAACACATCCACTCTTACTTCTACATCCCACTCTACACTCCATGGAGCCTCTCCACACATAACCATCTACACACATAATCAACAGGCTATATTTATAGCAGGTATACTTTCACTTGATTTGACAAAGGACTATCTCCAGCTCCTGCAAAAAGTGAATCTACATTCTGAGCACCTGTAACACCAACACAGATGCCATCTGTCTCAGCAGGCTGCCAGGATCTAGGTCTGTCCTACATCTCCCCTTAGCACTCCCACTGATTGTACTTGGAACTCAGTACAGTGAACTCAGACATTCGCAGAGCACCTGCTATGTGCCAGGCATCAAGCAAGCAGAGCCAGACACAAAACAAGTAGAACTCAGTACCTGTGCTGCAGAGCTCACCCCCTTAACAGGTGACAGAAAAGGAAACTGGATATCTCCCAACAATATGGTATGGGCAATGACAAGTTATACTCCCATACAATTTACCATATTGCTTTAAAAATTTTATCCCTGTCTCTTTTCACACCCGTGGAAGGCAAGAACACTAGGTCTGTATCTCTGTATCCTCTGTGAAATCATGCCATAAACTGAATATAAACATCTTCCACATAAATAACAATGCATTTAAGAAAAATATGTCTATTTTTTAAAAAAAATATTAATTTACATTTCCTCCCTCCCCCTTTATTCTCCTTTTCCCAGTCCACTTTACAAGGAACCTCTTATTCCAGATTGTTGTCATACACATAATGCCTTATATTCCTTTTAAACAGTTCTTTCCCTCATTTATTCCAATGCAGTGCTCATTGTCTATTCACTCCTTTCCTATCCCCCCTATAATCCCCCAAGTCAATATCATGTCTTCACATGTCTATTTCTTCATGCAGCCACCAACCTGGACCTATGTGGTATATTGTAAACCTAGAGTTTCAAATCCAAAACATTTTTAAACTCAGAATCCCTATAATCTATTAGTCCTCACCAGGTTCTTTGGTTTTCAGTTCCCAAAAGGGGAAAATTCTTGAAAGCTAAGTCTGTTTCTCTTCCTGAAAATCAATACACTCTGCTTGCATTTACCGATAAGCCTGAGAACTTTCACCCAGTAACTTTGAACTTCTACCTCTGGTTAAAACAGAAGTAATTTCTTGCTGTTTTAGGAAAATAATAACACTCAACCAAACTCTATATTAAGGACGTCTCAGATGTCAATGGGAGCTGTGGTAGTGCAGTGAGGGGCTTGTGCTACTAACACAAAAATCCACACCTCTCTGGAGGTTTGCACCCACAAATGGTTTCGCAAAAGAAAGACGGATAATCTTCTCCTATGTTGTTTGTTACCCCTAAAAACCTGCTGAAGGGTCAGTTATGAGTCAGTTCCCACCGGAAGGCAATGAGTTTTATATGTCAAAGGAACACTGGAGGCACTGTGGGTAAAGTATAGCACTGCTAAACAAGAAGGTTGGCAGTTTGAATCCATCATCTACTCTGGTGGGAAAAACAGGAGACAGACTATTTCCATAGATATTTACAGTCTTGGAAATCATAGTGGAGTTCTACTCTGCTCTGCAGGGTGGTCATGGCAGTGGATTTGGATTTTGGCCACACTTCAAATTTTTATTTCTAAGTAAGGAAAAAAGATAATATCCTCAGTATTCTGCTCATCTACGACTCTCTGCCCTTCCTGCATCACAAAACAAATAGCAGAAATAAACTGCAAGTATATTATGAAGCACTGCCACAATTAATCAACCAGGAGCCCAAGGGAGCAATTGTTTCTATTTTTAAACACACTTGCTTTAAAGGAATCACCAGTGGAGAAATATGAAACCAAAGGCATCAAGAAAATTCAAAGGCATTTCATGTCTTCATTCTTGCAAAGACAGTAATCCTAATCTACACACAGGACTGTTGTGTTGTTTCCACTTGGTTTGTCCATGGCTGGGGCATAAGAAAAATTCCAAGAAATACAAGGGTTAGGACAAGACAAGAGAAGACCCACATTTCAGTGCCATTCTTATCACTCCCGGTAAGTGACTATTCCAGCAACCAGGCAGGTGGATAAATCTGAAAAATCAGTTCGCGTGTCTTTACTTACTAGCTCAAGATTAATAACGACAGTGGAAGCCCTAAAAAGGATTAAGTGACTATTTCTAATCATTTCTAAACAACTGTCCACAGTTAGAAGTGCTATTCAAACTCCACAAAATCAAACCTGCTTCTTTCCACAAATGGCAAAGCTTCATTAAACAGCAACCGCCAGTAGCATTCATGGTTAAGAATGACAAGGAGCAAGTGTCCAACTAGCAAGGACAGGACCCCCTCAGAGGCAACAGCCAAACAACAGGTGTTAAATCATTCTACCTATTTCCTAGACACAGAAAACTTTTTTCAGAAACAATAATTTCTGGTTTGGGGGGCACACTTTGGTGAAGTATCTAATTTGTAAATACTTTTATTTACACAATTAGTTAATTGTTACTATCAAATACAGCCATAGTTCTAGAAATGTACCTCAAAATAACAGTATAATTGTACTTTAAAACACTGTCCAAGAATACATCTTTTCCTAAGAATTGTCTAGCACATTTTCAATACAATTTAGCTATTTAATATACCATAAGATAATTATAAGTGGTAACATTTTTGTAAACTAGATACAGATTTGTAGGCATGGCACCAACGGAAAAAAAGAAAACTCCCTTGTCAAGGACATTTATCTCCCTCAAGTTTTTTTCACCACATTTGTAAAACTGTGCCCACCCACCACATGCTTTGAGTCAGTTACAAATACTTCCTTTAGCAATAAAGTAGCAAACTCTACTTGAATTTCTTCTAGTGAAAATCTCTTAAGAGCAAAATTCACTAACCTGGCACATTAATCAACAGGTGAGTTTTAAAAACATTCATGATGTTTCTCACTTCCTAGATGGATTAATTGAGGAAAAAAACTCCCTTTTATTCTTTTTATACTTTTGCACACTATTGCTCTACTATATTGAAGGAATTGCAAGCGTTCTTCTTAAGGGCTTACCAGAAAAAATTCCAAATATTCAAATTATTTTAGGGCATTTTCCCATACTGATGCATGGAACAGAGCAGAATTAATAAGGATCCAACAGTTACACTTTTCAAATGCAAATATGTTGCCATCAAGTAAGCGCAGCTTTCTTTTAAACATCCTTCCCTCCGACTCTACATAGTTCATGGCACCACTTTTGTTTCCTTGAAAATCAAAATTCCCGCATTACATTTAGGCATTATCTCAAGGCAGCACCAACTAAAAAAAAAAAAAAAATAGGTTTTCAATGGTCCAGGCCTGAGCCTGCAACGTACAAGCCTGTTTGCTTATTTTTCCCTCTCATTTTATAGATGAAGTCTTTGAGCAATTCTCCTGAAGGAAGCAAACAGTGCAGGGGCGGGAAGAATGAGGGACACCGGGTCCCTGAACCAATAAGGACTTAGGCCTGCAACTTGCTCGCTTCTTAGCCTCAGTTTTCTTATCTGTAAAATGTGACCTCTGGACTAATCATTTCTGTGGTCCCACGGAGCCCCCGATTCTGCATATGCTGAGGCACATAAACAGCACAGCTGATGGACACAATCTAGACTCTGGTTCTGGCCCCGGGTTGCCCAGCCAGATGTCGCTCTTGATGGGAGGGCAGTAAGGGGGGATGGGGGAGAAGACAGAGGGAGGAGAAGAACTTGGACTTGCAACAGCTTCTCACAGGAGCGAGCGACAAACTTGAAGCCGCCCTCCTAACAATAGGAATGAGCATTACTATTTTCCGGGCTCCAACTTGTAGGACCTTCTCCCCTCCCTCTCTGCACCCGCGTTTACCTTTCTCCCTGTTTGGTGTTGGAAGGAGGCGGGTGCAGGACCGTTTGATTCCCTTCCATTTCTACCACGCACTTGGTGTTCAGTTCCAGTTCTAAAAGCAAAAGGGAAAAACCAACGTTTGCAAAGTGCGAGCATCGGTCCCTCCAGGCGCCTGGGCGCGCAGCGCTCGGCTCTCCCCCGGGAGCTGGAGCAGGAGCCGGGCGATGGGAGCCGGGCAGCCCGGCGGCCCCGTCTCCGAGCGAGCGCGGGGGCTGCCTCCTCCCGGCTCCGGCCCCGGCTCCCCTTGCACCGCTCCAGCCAGCGCCCAGCCTCACGGCCCCGCGCCCTTGCAGTTGCCAAAGTTGCCCCCGCCCTCAGCCCCTCCAGAAATAAAAACGAGCGGAAAGCAGCTCACCTCGTCGGTTCATGGGCCGGACCCGGACTGCAACTTTTACCTTGGTATCCGACATGTTGTCGGCGCTCTGCC
>NW_006399820.1:13933386-13937101 GCF_000299155.1 Elephantulus edwardii | reverse complement strand
GCCGAGGGACGCGAAGGGCGCGCGGCGCGGGCTCAGGGGCCGTTGGCAGCCGGGGCGGGAAGCATTGTTTCCCCAGGCGAGGGGCGTCGGGCCAAGCCTGCACCAGCGCCTGCGGGGACCCTCGGGGCGTGGGGGGGGGTGCGCTGTCACCAGGCCTGGCGCCCTTGGGCGCTATGGCGGACTCTGGCGCGCCGTACCAGGTGGGCAGGCCTTACCCACGGAATGAAATACGCCTCCACCGAAAATACCGGCGCGCCGCCCCACTTGGCCGCACACGGAGCATGCAGCAGTATTTTAAGATCATTGTGGTGAACCGAGGCTAGAAATTAATCTGGGAATCTACCGCGAGAGATTGTGCATTTGTAAACAGTCATCGCGCTTCTCCTTTCCCTTCCCTTCCACTTCTCTTGTCGTGGGAGGGATGTCAAGAGGGCTGGGAGGGTCATTAACTCTTACATAAGAATTTAACAGCAAGGAATTCTGGAGTCCTGCCAAATAAGAGTCAGTGCTGCCAGGGCGGAACTGGGCGAATCTGATTTATTCTGTTTGGTTCAACAAGTGCTTACTGAGCACTTGCTATGTATCAGGCATTTTGAAAAGCACAAAAGAACTCTGAATTTCAGAGTTCAGGGCTGGAGAATTTATTTGCTCCAGTATGGAAATTCATTCCTCGATACAGTCATTCATTCATTGACATTTGGAGAGAGGGCCTACTGTGTGCAGGCTATGCAGAATGCACACATGAAGAACTGAATACTGTCCTTCACGTGCAAAGACTAGAAATGTCGTGACCACACAATGCTGGATGGCCAATGTGGACAGTATGAGAGAGAGGTCCCTTTTGTCTCCAACAGGTGCCACAGGCTAGCAGTGATTTTTAAGTGAGGCTCAGTTGATACTATTCCTTCACCTCTATGCTTTTGGCGACCAGTTGAAACCAGCTACCTGTGAAAGCCTTGTTGCACTTTGGTTTTTTCCACCCCTCCCCTCTGACAGATAGAGATTGAAATTGTCAACAAATTAATCTTACTTGGATCTACAATCAACACCTGTGGTCAGCAGTCAGGAGACATATTTCATTGAAAAAAATCTGCTATCGGGCACTTCTCCAAAGTCTTGGAGAGCAATGGTGTCAGTTTAAAGACCAAGGTGCGCCTGATTCAAGCCATAGTCTTTCCAATCCTCTGTTATGCATCCGGCAGGAGGATAATCAATGCCTTTGAGTTGTGGTGTTGAAGAAGAGTGCTCAATATCCAGACAACTGCCTAAAGTACAATGAAACCAGAGTGCTCAATATCCAGGGGCCTAAACAACAGTAATACCAGAGTGCTCCTTGAAGCAAGGTCAGAGAATCACTATCGCATGTCCTTTGTGTACTGTAGAATCAGAACTGACCTATAGCTGACCCTCTGGTGGGTTTTCACAAGAGGAGATGCCCATCCTTCTCCTGCAGAGGAGCTGGTGGCCTCAAACCAGGTGCCTTCAGGATTGCAGCACAACTTCTTGCCACTAGGCCACCAGAGCTTCCTTGTCTTGTGTACTTTGGACATGTTGCCAGGAAAGGCTATTGCTTGGAAAAGGACATCATGTTTGGAAAGGTGGAGAGTCAGCAAAAGAGAGGAAGACCCTCAACCAACGGATTGACACAGTGACTGCAACAATGGGCTCAAGAGTGTCAGATGATGAGGATGGCACAGGATAGGACCGGGTTCAGATTTGTTGTTCATAAGATCACCATGAGTTGTGCTCAATGGCATTTAACAACAACTTCATTTCTACTGCTGTGAACCTCGTTAGTGTTTCTATTCATCTTCTAGGGAGCTCTCGTGGCCTACTGACAAGAAGCTGTGCTGCAATATCAAAGGCACATAGTTCGAATCCACCAGATGACCATGGAATAAGGATAGACAATCTCCTCCCATACAATTACTCTGCCTCTGAAAACCCCCTGATGGGTCAGCTATGAGTCATTTCCAACTTGATGGCACACAACAATAACAATCATCTTCTCAATAAATGTGCACTGAGCACCTAGTGTGTGACAGGCACTGTTCCAGGCTCTCAGGATATAGCACTGAGCAAAAGACATGAAATCAGCCCCCTGGATAGATGCACACAAACCACTTCTGTGCCTACATTCTCTGCAAGCATCTACCTAGCTGTACCTCTTTACAATCTTTCTTCTGTATCCAGTTTTCTGGTAGAGTTTTATGAAATTAAAATTTACTCTTTGAACATGCATCTTTTTCCTCTATTGAAAATATGATCCCAACAATATATACTATAGTATATATCCCATATCAGAGATAGTGAGAATTGCACAGGATAGAACAGGATTCAGGTCACTGTGAGTTGTACTTGACTCAATGGTACCTAACAACAACATAGTATAGTACAGTGACTATAACAATGAGCTCAAGAATATAATGATGAGGGTGGCACAGAATAGGGTATGGTTCAGATCAGTTGTTCATAGGGTCCCTGTCAGTTGTAGGCAACTTGAGGCTACCTAACAACAACATATCTTAGTCCATAAAGAGTTGAACTGCTAATCCAGCAGCCACACCAGTGACCAGAGTCCACCAGTCACTCTTCTGGAGAAACATGGACGATCTTTCTGTGTAATTTATAGCCTTGGAAAACCCACAGGAATGAGGGTCAGTTATGACTTGGTTATGATTTGACAGAAATGATTTTGAGTTTTTATTGTAATCCCTGGGTTGTGCAAATGGTTGACTGCTTGATTGCTAACTGAATGACTGGCTATTTAGATCTACCCTGGGTACCTCAGAAGAAAAGCCTGGCAACCTTTTTTGAGAGGTCACAGCTTTGAAAGCTTTGGCAACTGTTTACCCTGTAACACATGAGGTCACACATGAGTCAGAAACAATTCAATCTCTATGGACTGTTGTTATTTATTTGGGGTTTTTAACATTTAATATTAACTGGCACTCTTCTTGATATTTGATCCTTTACCCAGGGCAGTTTCACAGGTAAGACTTCCTCTTTATGGTAAGTTATTATTCCAGCCAAGAATCATAGTCAACTAAGTGTGTTCTCAACTTCCCAACTCGCAATGTGCAACACACACACATATCCTAATCCCTGGTGGTCTAGTAGTAAGGAGTTGTACTGACAACCCAAAAGCATTCAGTTAGAGTTCAATGGCTGCTCCAAAAGAGAAAGATGGCATTCTCCTCCTTGTGTGATTTACTACTGCCTCTGAAAATCTGCTGGAGGTTCAGCTGTGGCTTGGTTCTGACTCAACAGTACACAAAAATGACAACAATCCCTGGTACTTTCAACGTGACTTCATTTGGATAGAAGATCTTTGCAGATACAATAACGTTAAAATGAAGTCTTACTGGATTAGAGGGGGCCCTGAATTAAATGACTTGTGTCTTTACAAGAGAAAGGAGAGAGCAGCTAGGACACATGCAGAGACAAAGGTGATGTGAAGACATAGATAGAAATTGAACTGATAAATCTACAATCCAAGTAACATTTGAGCTCTTGTAGCTGAGTGTTAAGGATTAGCAATGCCAACCCAAAGGCCTGCAGTTCAAATTCACCAGCTGCTGCTGTTGTTGTTTGTTGTTATGTGCCGTCGAGTCGCCTGCGACTCATAGCGAACCTATGTACAACAGCCCTAAACTCCGCTCTGTCCTGTGCCAATCGCACTGTCTCTGACACTCCCATCCCAATTATCCCAGTC
>NW_006399820.1:13902048-13931859 GCF_000299155.1 Elephantulus edwardii | reverse complement strand
ATAGCAACTCGAGGTTTGAATTTGTTCTTCAGTTCCTGCTACAAAAGAAAAATGGGCTATCTTCTCCTGTGCCATTAACAGCATCTGCAAACCTGCTGGAGGGTCAGTTATGAGTCGGTTCCATCTTAACAACGCATTACAAGTAACATTTGTCAATGCCAGAATGTAAGAAGAGCTTTGAAAGGAAATATACATTTTTAACTTCTACTACTAGAATAGAAAGTGATCGCTTTTTTTTTTATTGGTCATCTTTAGCAACCCTGTTTGTGATAATTTGTTCTGACAGCTCTTCGAAATACAGGAATCTTAATAGCTTTAACTCTCTCGCACATTCTGTTAGGTAATTAAAGCTTTAAATACTTAACGAAGATATTTCAACTTCATTTTAAAGGCAATGGGACTGAAAGAAGGTTTTGAAGTCAGGAATTGGCATGTTCAGAGGATTTTTTTTTCAAGTTAGTATGTGACAGGTTATGACAGAGAGCTCTGGTGGCCTAGTGGCAAGAAGCTGCGTTGCAACCCCAAAAGGCACACAATTTGAGGCCAGTTCAAGGGAGACGGTCGGGCAGTCTCCTGTGTGATTAACTGCCCCTGAAAACCTTCTGGAGGGTCAGTTATGGGTCCGTTCTGACTCTATGGTACACAAAAAAAACATGTGACAATTATCTTGATACAGAAGGTCAAAGATTGCAGCCTTCCTTATGGATTGCATCTCAACATCAAGAAAAGAACCCTCACTATTGGACATACAACATCTTGATAGATGAAGAAAAAATTCAAGTTGTGGACAATTTCATCTTACTTGGATCCACAGTCAAAACACTTGGTTCCAACAGTCAGGAGGTCAGGAGACATATTGCATTGAGCAAATTTACTGTCAGGACCTCTCCAAATTGTTGAAGAATAATGATGTCACTTTTAAAACTAAAATGTGCCTGATTCAGACCATGGTCTTTTCTCACTTACTATGCATGTGACAGCTGGACAATGAATAAGGATTACAAAGGAAGAATTTATGTCTTTGAGTTGTGTTGGAGAAGAGTGCTGAATATCTCATGGACTGAAAAAAAAAAAACCCAAACAAACCCAAATAGATGTGTCTTGGAGAGAGTTCAGCCAGAGCACCTCTTGGAGGCAGGGATGGCAAAGCCTTGTCTCACATGCTTTGGGCATGTTGCTCAAAAAGGCTGTTCCTTAGAGAAGGACATCCTGTTTGTAAAGGTGGAGAGTCAGCAAAAGACAGGAAGACCTTAGATGAGATGGATTGACACGGTGACTGCAGTAATGGGCTCAAGCATGTCAGCGATGATGGCCCGGATAGACAGGGTTCACATATATTGATCATAAGGTCGCTATGAGTCATACTCGACTCAAGCGCACCTAATAACAACATGTATGAGTGAGTTCGGGTGGCGTTGTCTGTAGGGAATTACACTGCTAACCCAGAGGGAGTGCCTCTCTGGCAGGGCAAATCCATCAGTCGCTCTGCGGGAGAAAGATGAGCAATCTCCTTCCACATGATTTACAACTTAAGAAAACCTGCTGAAGGGTCAGCGATGAGTCAGAGAGCTGTGGATGCATGCCTGGTGAAAGAAGGTCCAGAGGGCTGATGGAGTCATCCAGATGGGAGGCAGTGGTGACCCAAACAAAGGGGCTGAAAAAGCAAATGGGACAGAGGGAACAGATAGAGAAGTGACTATAGAAATAAAAGCAGAATGCCTGTGGGACTGATAGGATACAAGCACTGAGGGGAAAGACAAAATTGAAAGAAACAAGAGGTATGGGAATTTCAAGTGTAAAGCAAAATAAAAGAAAATTTAAAAATATTTGAAAATGACTCAGAACTAGAATGGTCAAATCATGAGAATTACAAACCATGAGAGGGTAAGAAGGAGAATGGGTCTTTGTGATGAGATGAAATGTTTCATTTTAAAGTTTTGGTGATAGCAAATACCTCCTTTTTACTAGATGATTCTTTCATCTTCTTTTCACTGAGTCGACAGGACACAACAACATCAAGACTCTTCCACCTGTTCAGAAGAACGCAGTAACGTCAATAACTTAACTTTCCAGTGCTGCCATAAGTTAATGAAACCACGGTGTCAACTATGCTTTCTTTTCAGGCATTTCTTTTTTTGCTTCCAGTGACTGTGCACAATCCCAGGTATTTCTTTCTGTCTAAAGATGTGTCTGTCTCCATAGTCATATCACATCTTCCACTTTGTGCCTCTTCGTGTCTGTTTACCCTTTTCCTCAGACACCATTGATGGTGGATTAGAACCACCCTGCTCCAATACGGCATTGGTTACTGTTGTTAGGTGATGTCGAGTAGGACTCATAGTGACCCTATGAACAACAAATCTGAACCTTGTTCCTATCTTGAGCCATCTTCATCATCTATGGCCTTAGGTTAACAGATAATATCTTCAAAGATCCTATTTCCAGGTACAGAAGTTAGACCTACCATATATCTTTGTGGAGGACATGAGCCACGTAACACTCACTCTCAGGCATTTGGCAAGCAGAAATGAAAGTAAACCAGGGATTTTAACTAGATAGAGTTTTAAGAATGTGTGATTGTTAGGTTCCTCTGAGTAGATTGCAACTCCTAAGGACTATTAACAACAGACATGACCCTTGCCCTGTCCTGCGTCCTCACTGTCTCTGCTGTGCTCAAGTCTGCGGCAGCAGTCACTGTGTAGATCCAGCACATTGCAGGTTTCCCTCTTTTGCTGACCTCTTTTCTTAGCAGGACGTCTTTTTGTCAAGGACTGGTGCCTCCTGAGAAGACGCACAAAGTTTGTGAGATGAAGTTTGGTTAGTTTTTGGTTTTCATTTATTAGAAGTTTCCTAGG
Source organism: Elephantulus edwardii (assembly GCF_000299155.1). Taxonomy (NCBI): domain Eukaryota; kingdom Metazoa; phylum Chordata; class Mammalia; order Macroscelidea; family Macroscelididae; genus Elephantulus; species Elephantulus edwardii. The sequence continues at coordinate 13,929,004 of NW_006399820.1, read as the reverse complement.
ACGACCTTAACAAATTACTATAAAATTATTGCTTAAGATATCTCACACACACACACACACACACACACACACACGAGGGAATCTGGAACCTTATCATTCTCCCTTACGCTTGGTATCTTTCTTATCCTTGCCTATTTATTTGAAGTGATCAAAAATTTCTTTTCAGGGCATCAAGGAAAGTTCTGGAACATGGACAGATAATGTTCCTTTCTGAGGTTACTCTGAGGCAAATAAACTGAAGCCTCAGCTAAGCAGCTTGTTGAGGTCATGCTGTGTAGGTATAAATGTCCATCAGAAGGCTGATCCAAATCTGAGAAGAGGTCCTCAGGGTTTCCCTGACAACCACGATGTCCTTTAAACTACCTCTCCAATCCCCCAAGACCTTTGTAGTATGGCCGTCTTCCTTGGTCACCAGAATATACCCTGGTCTGTGTACCTTCCGAACATGCTCCTTTGTTGAGAAGAGTTTGTTCTTTAGAAACTGGAAATATCTTGGATTCTCCAGAAATGGGAAGACAACTAACTACGAACATCCCAGGGATTCTAGAATTGTCCGACCTTGTGGGAGATTACATTCCAAAGAGAATTTTGTCTGAAGCAGGCTGTCTAGCTAAACTGAAGGGTTTATGTTTGCAGGAGATACTGGTGACTGTAGTGGATAGTGATTGTAGAGATAAGAGTGCATGAAAAATTAAGTAATGAGCTTTCTATACATCAGGTTTAAAAACCAGATCAATCCATTTTGTCCCAATTGTGCCCCCATAATAGTTATGGGTTAGGTTGTATCCTTCCAAAATATATGTGGAAGTCCTAATCTCTAGATCCTGTTTGAACATGACTTTGGAAATGAGGTCTTTGAGAATGGCGGCTGTTGTTAGGTGTCATCAAGTTGAGTATGACTAATGGTGACCCTATGAACAACAGATCTGCATCCTGTTTTATCCTGTGCCATCTTGACACTACCTGACACACTAGAGCCCACGGCAACACTTACTGTGTCAATCCATTGGTCCAGGGTCTTTCTCTCTTTCGCTGACCCTCCACTCTTCCAAGCATCATGTCCCTCTCCAAGGAATAGCCCCTCCTAACAACATCCCCAAACTATGGAAGGCGAAGCCTAATCATTCTTGCCTCCAAAGAGCACTCCATCTGTACCCTCTCCAAGACATATTTATTTGTTCTTTTGGGTCTCTGGGGGATGTTTTGTGCTCTTCTCCAATACCATGCCCAAAGGCATCAGGTCTTCCTCTGTCATCCTTATTCATTCTCCAACTCTCAGATGCATAGCGATTGATAAGAAAGACCATGACCTGAATCAGCACCTTAGTCCTCACATTGACATCATTGCTCCTCAGTAATTTGGAGAGGTCCCTAACTGCAGATTTTTCCAGTGCAATGCATCTCCTTATTTCCTGACTGCTGGTACCAAGGGTATTAATTGTGGATACAAGATTAAGTTGTTGACAGTTTCAATTTCTTCTCCATCCATCATAATGTTGCCTATTGGTCAAATGGTATCTTTTTTTTTCTTCACATTAAGATGCAATCCATACCAAAGGCTGCATTCTTTGACCTTTTGCAACAAGTGTTTCAAGTCCTTCTCACTTTCAGCAAGCAAGATTGCCATCTGCGTAACACAGGTTATTGATGAGACTTCCTTCAATCTTGATGCCACGTTTCTCCTCATGAGTCCAGCTTCTTGAATAATTTGCTCAGCATAGAGATTGAACAGGTACAGAAAGAGAATACAACCCTGATGCACATCCTTCTATTTTTTTTATGGTGAGAAAAATTTGTATTTATAATTAGCCCGCTTGACTCAGTTTAGATGATCCTAATTTTGTTGGCAACATCCAAAGTATCATAATCAGGAGCAAGACGAACATAGGCCTTCTTCTCTCCATCAGGCCTAATCAAAGTGTTGACCTTAGCCACATCAATGTCATAGAGCTTCTTTACAGCTTGTTTAATTTGGTGCTTCTTGGCCTTGACATGCACAATGAACACAAGTGTGTTGTTATCTTCTATCTTCTTCATGGCTGACTCAGTGGTCAGGGGAAATTTGATGATGGCATAGAGGTCAAGCATGTTTCTCCTGGGGGCGCTCTTCTGGGGGTATTTGGACTGCTTTGGAGTCTCAGTGTCTTAGGCCATCGGAAGGTGGGTGACGTGCGGATCTTCTTTTATTTTTTTTTTACTGTGGATGCCCTTCAGGATGGCCTTCTTGGCCTTTAATGCCTTTGCTTTGGCTTCAGTTTTGGAAGGGGCAGGGGCTTCCTTCTTCGCTTTCGGTCCCATCTTCATAGAAAGGGCACCCTTCTAAATTTTAAACCATGCAGTGTTCCCCTACTTTGCACAACAACCTTCTGATACAGGTATCAGTTTTGCATAAGCACAATTAAGTGTTCTGAGACACCAATTATTCTCAATGTCAACCACAACTTTTATGATCCACACAGTCAAATGCCTTTCCATAGTCAATAAAGCACAAATAGACATTCTTCTGGTATTCTTTACTTTCAACCGGGATCCATCTGACATCAGCAATGATATATATATCCCTGGTGCCATGACCTCTTCTAAATCCTCCTTGAACTTCAGGTGGTCCCTATCTATGTACTTTTCTAGCTGTTTTGAATGATATTCAGCATTATTTTGCTTGCATGTTTATTAATGATATTGTTCAGGGAAGTCTGGTGGCCTAGTGGCAAAAAGTTGCACTGCAATCCTGAAGGCATGTGCTTTGAATCCACCAGATGCTCCGTTGGAAAGGCAGGCAATCTCATTCTGTACCAGTAGGATCCGAGTTGACTGTACACACACACACACACACACACACACACACACACACACACACACAAAATAATGAAATGAAACAAAAAAGAAATAAAAAATATTATTCAATAGTTTCCATATTCAATTAAATCACCTTTCTTAGGAATGGGAACAAATATGGATTTTTTTCAATCCATTGACCAGAGATAGCTGTCCTCCAAATTTCCTGCCATAGACTGATGGATGAACTCATCCAAGGCTGCATCTATTAACTGAAACACGTCAATTGGTATCAAATCAATTCCTGGAGCCTTATTTTTTACAAGTGCCTTCAGTGTAGCTTCCACTTCCTCCTTCATTACCATTGGTTTCTTTTCATATGGTACTTCCTGAAATTTTTCAGTGTTAATCAATTCTTTTTTTGTATAGTGATTCTGTGTATTCCCACCATCTTCTTTTGATGCTTTCTGGGCCATTCAATATATTGCTCATAACTTCTTTCGGTATTGTGGTTTAAATTTAAACCTCAAGTTGAGGATGGTATCAGTTAAATTAAAATAAGGTTGTAGTGGAGTAGGGTGAATCCTAATTCTATTTGAGTGGTGTCCTTTTTAAAAAGAATAGACACACCCAAGAGACATGGCCACATTCAAACAAAGGCCGAGATTAGAGTTTTTCTACCACAAATCAAGGAGTGCTTGGGGCTACCAGAAGCTGGAGAAATAAGAAAGGAGTTTCCCCTAAAGTCTTCAAAGAGAACCCAGCCTTACTAATGCCCCAAGTGTGGTCTACTGGTCTCCAGAACAGGAGGGGAGGGGGGAATAATTTCTAATGTTTTTATCCAGCCTTATGTATATAAGCAGCCTTATGAAACTAGTGGAGTGACCCACACACAGTCTTGGAAACCAGCAAAACCAAAGCTTTATGCTTCACTCAGACGATCTCTCCATCACAGGTTATGACTCCTAAGATTCCTAGAAACACTTCTTGTCACCTCTGCTCAATTTTCATTAAAAAATTCAAGTCATAGAGCCAAGTCTAGCATCACTGTGGCCGGGAAAAATAATATTCTTTTCAGGGAAGAGAACCAAATCATCTACTGTCAGAGCATTCATATTTTACAATAGTAACAATCATTGTTCTTAGTCAAATATAATTCATAGCAACTCTATGAACAACAGATCTGAACCCTGTTGTATCCTGCCCTATCCTCATCATCTTTGACACATTTGAGGCCATTGATGTAGTAACTGTGTCAACTCCTTGCACTGAAGGTTTTTCTTTTTTTTCCCCCCGACCCTCTAACTTTCCAAGCATGATGTCATTTTTCCAAGAAATAGCCTTTCTTAGCAACATGCCAAAGTATGTGAGATAAAGCTTCAGTTTCCTTGCATCCTAAAAACATTCTGACTGTACCCTCTCCAAGACATACCTGTTTATTCTTTTGACAGTCAGTGGAATTATTCAGTACTCTTCTCTATAAAGTTGAAACAAAAGTAATCCAATTTTACCTTCTGATCTTAATCCTGTGTTCCAAGAAACAGTAAATAATCTTACTAATCCCCCCCCCAAAGAAAGTTTTACGACCCATCCCAGGAGATAGTTGACAGTTAAATATTAGGGAATTCTGAAAAAATGGAAAATGGTCTTTGGCCATTGACTAGTGTGACCATCCACAACTAGCCAATATGGATGGATAAATTCCCTAGTCTTCTTTTTGTTCAGCACTGATGCTACAATGAGCCTCAGACCATTTTCACCAAAGCACACATTTTAAATAAAGCATATTTGTTATACACTGGGCTAATATTGCTTCTGGACTTTTGAGCTGGGTTTGGACCTTTCATTTTCCAACATCACAACTCAAAGCATCAATTCTTTTTCTGTCATCCTTATTCAATGTCCAGCTGTTAGATGCACAGCAAGGGATGGAAAAGACTGACTTAACTCAGGCTCACCGTAGGCTTCAAACTGATAACATTGCTCTTGAGTAATTTGGAGGACTCCCTGACAGTGGACTTGCCCAGTGCAGCATGCCTTTTGGACCGTGGCACAAGCAGCATAGTCTTGGTCTCTCCTTGGGTGAGGCGGGCATCATGTGCATGCAGGCCAATTAATAATTATTGTTAGGTGCAGTTGAATCTAATATGACCCATAGTGACTAGAAGCTATGCTACTGGTGTTTCAAATGCCAGAAGGGCCACCTATGGTGGACAGGTTGGAGCTCCCCTCCCATGTGATTTATTGCCACTAACAAACTGGTAAACTAACTCAATGGTATACAACAAAAACCAGAAGCTGATTTGACCATTCATTTCTGTTACAACAGGCCTTCAAAAACCCTATGAACCCATAAAGTTAACAATAGTAGACATTTATTAAGTCAAGAAAAAGAAAAATCCTTGACTGGACTGGTAAGTAACATAATGATGGACAGAGAAAGGATTAAGACTGTTAACGACTTCACCTTCCATGAATCCACAAGATCAGGAGACATATTGCACTGGGAAAGTCTGTAATCAGATGTTGCTGTTGTATTTCATCGAGTTGTCTGTGACTCATAGTAACGTTATGTACAATAGCTCTGAACTCTACTCTATCCTGAGCAAATCTCACTGTCTCCAACACACCCACCCCCATTACCCCAGTTACTATGTCAGTCCATCTTATTCAGGACTTCCTCTCCTTCTCTGTCCCTCCACCCTTCCAAGCATGATGCTCTTCTCCAAGGTCTGACCCATCTTGAAAACATGCCGAAAGTAGATGAGACAAATCATCAACATCCTTGCTTCCAAGGACTTCGCCAAATTATTGAGGAGTAATGATGTTAGTTTGAGGTCTAAGGTGCACCTGATTCGGGCCATAGTATTTCCAGTCACTTTCTATGCTTCTGAGAGATGGACAATGATTAAGGATGACAGAAGAAGAGTTGATGCCTTTGAACTGTGGTATTGGAGAAGTGTACCAAAGATTCTACGGAGTGCCAAAAGAACAAAAAGGTTTATCTTGGAGAAGGTGCAGCCAAAGTGCTCCTTGGAGGCAAAGATGATAAGCTTCGTCTCACGTACTTTGGACATGTTATAAGGAGAGGTTATTCCTTGGAGAGTGACGTCATGCTGGGAAAGGTGGAGAGGCAGTGAAAGAAAGGAAGACTCTCATCCAGGTGGTTTGACACAATGACTATGCCAGCGGGCTTGAGTATGTCAGATATTGTAAGGGTGGCATGGGATAGTACAGCATTCAGGCTGGTTGTTCATAGGGTCACTATTAGTTGTGCTCGACTTGATGGTACCTTGCCTCCAGAAACCATATGAACCTATGAAGAAAGGATGAAAGTCACACAAGTGTTGAGGACTTTAGTTCATAGGGTCACTATGAGTTGCCTATGACTCAACAGCACTTAGCAACAACAGCAATGATAACAAACTTACCAAGTAGATTTCTAGTGTCCTATTCAATCTTCACAATAACCTCTAGATTGCCTCCAGGGAGCAACTTGGTTTCATCCTCTCTAGGATAGATCTGATTTTTCTCTTAGCAATACATCGTATGTTTAATACTCTTCTCTAGCACCACAACTCAAAAGCACCAATTCTTCTTCTATCATCCTTAGTCATTGTCCAGCTCTCTGGCACATAGTAAGTTATGTATTTAAAAAAAAAAAAACATTACCCTACATAATTGGAATGTGTATATGTGTGATTTTCCTAAGGGTAATAATAAATTTGCCCTGACTTATCTGTATTTTCTTTTGTAAAAAATAAAATTTTATTTTCATTGTGATTTTAACAAACATTTACAAAGAAGTTAGATTTTCATTCATTCATTCATTCATTCATTGTTGCACATTTTATCTTCTCACTCTCCCTTCCTCTTCCCTCAGTTCACTTTTTTGAAAAAATTCATTAATTGTTGCACTATTACCTCCCCACCCCCACCCCCATCCTCATTGCAATGATATATCTCTTATTCTGGGCTGTTGTCATATGTATAATGCCTAATTATATATTGATTTTAGATAATTCTTTCTTTTGTCTGTTCCAATGCAGTGGCCATTATCTATCTACTCTTATTCTGTTCTCCCAAACCCTATGTTAGACCTGCTTTATAATGGTGGTGCTATGCTGTATTTGTACTTTTGTGACTGAGATATTTCACTCAGCATAATGTGCTCCAGGGTCTGTCATGCTGTGTAATGTTTTACAAGTTCATTGTTTTTCCATGCTGTATAGTATTCCATTGTATAAATACACCCTAGTTTTTCTATCCATTCATTTGTTGATGGGCACTTGGGTTGCTTCCATCTCTTTCCTATTGTAAATATTGCAGCAATAAATATGGGTGTGCATATATCTGTTTAGATGGCAGTTATGGTCTCTTTAGGGTATATTCTCAGTAGTGGAATTGCTGGGTCAAATCGTATTTCTATTTCCAACATTTTAAGAAAGTGCCAGACTGGCTTCCATAATGTTGCACCATTTTACAGTCCCACCAGCAGTGAAGAAGAGTTCCAATCTCTCTACAACCTTGCCAGCATGTATTATGTGCTGCTCTGTTGAACTTTGTGGTTGTTACTGGGGCGAGATGATATCTCATAGTTGTTTTGATTTGCATCTTTCTGATAGCTAGGGATTTTGAACATTTATTCATGTATTTGTTTGTCATCTGAATATTTTCTTTTGTGACTATATTTTCAGACACAAAAAAGTATGGTAAGCCATATAATGACAAGAGGCCTATATTTTGATTTACAGATTTGTGTAATATATTGTTGCACCATTAAGTTGTGACTGACTCATAGCTGACCCTGAAGCAGGTTTTCCAATGCAGCTAATCACATGGGACCAGATTGTACATCTTTCTTCTGTGAAATAGATGGCAGTTTCAAACTTAGTTACTTTGGTTTGATAGCACACTTCCTTACCACTAGGCCACCAGAGCCTTTAACGTAATATATTGTTGATAGTTGCTGTGAAGTCAGTGCCCATTTGTGATGGCCTGATTTACATACAAAAGAATGAAAAGTGTCCTATGCTAAGCAATATCCATAATCTTTTAGCCCTCTGTTGAGGCTATTATGTCTATCCTTTTAATTGAGGATTTCCTTCATGTTCTTGACTCTCTGTTTTGCCAGAATGATGTCTTTTTCTGCATATAATGCGATATATGTTTTTGTTGTGTGCTCATAGAGTAAGAACCAAATCACAGCAGACCCACCCAGTTTTCAGAAACTATAAATGGCATGGGAGGAGTCTGTCCATTTTCTCCTGAGCAGTAGCTGATGGATCCAAATAATTTGCCTTGGGTTGGCAGTGCAACTCCTTAACACTACATGGCATTTATAAAATTGGCATTTACAAAATGGGAGATATAAAAGGAGATAGTCCTTTGGATAGCATTGACTTAAGATGCAGGAGATGGCATTTATGGGGGATATTGGGCTCAGATGACAAGAGGGTAAAAGAAATTTTGATATCAGACTGATGGTGCGTCTTTTATGACAATAATTCATTTACTGTGTGTTTATGGTAGCTTCAAACCTTGAATCTCAGTATGGGTACAATGATGTCCATATTATGTCCAATTATGACCCAGGATTGTAAAGTTGGAGAAGAATGCTGAATATCTCCTGGACCGAGAAAAGAAAAAAGAAATATGATTTTTTTTTTTAGAAAAGTGTAGCCAATAAGAGAGATACAAATCAAAACTACAATGAGATACTATCTCACTCCAGTAGCAGTTTAAAAGGACAGCAAGTAATACATTTTGGATAAGATGTGGTGAGATAGGAACTTTTAATCATTCTTGGTGGGTTTGTAAAACCTCTGGAAGACAGTTTGGTATTTTATCAAAAAGCTGAACATAGAAATTCCATATAACCCAGCCATTCCACTGCTTGTACACCAATATTCCTACAGCATTATTTACCATCACAAGAACATGGAAACAGCCCAAATGCCCAACCACAAATGAATGGATTGAGAAGTTGTAGTACATTCGTATGATGGAATTCTACACAGCACGCAAGAGCAATTATTTTGTACTACCTAACTTGGGAGGTACTGGAGAGCATTATGCTGGGTAAACTAACTTAGTCCCATAAGGACAAATGATGTATGAAACCATTGTTGTCGAATGAGTATGAGTATACATGGGGAGGTGGGTGGAAGCAGAGAGGTGAGGATGGGCGGGGGTGTCATGGGGTGTTAATTATAGGGTTGAACAATTTGATGGGTGGCAGGTTGAAGGAAATGGGAAAGCTCTTGTATGGAAAACAATGTATTCAAACTTTTTAAATATGTCAATATAAAATTAAAAAAGATATATATTCAGCGAATACTAGAAAGATTTTTTTTTTAAGTGCAGCCAGAGTGCTCCTTAGAGGCAAGGATGGTGAAACTTTGTCTCACATACTCTGGGAATATTTCTAGGAGAGGCTATTCCCTGGAAAGTGGAAAGTCAGCAAAAGAGAGGAAGACCATCAATGAGGTAGTTTTGACATAGTAACTGCAACAGTGGGTTCAAGTGTACTATTGAAATCCATTTGCACCCTGTAAGAATGGACTTAAAAGTACTGCTGGGCATGTGTGCTGAAAGTACATTAATTGGTCCAATATAACAAAATAGCCCAATGAACATGGTTGTGGGAGTGAAAGAGGAAACAAAGCTAGTCAGATGTGAATTGCATCTGTTGTAATAAACATGTTAAAACAAACCAAAAAACCGATGGGTTCAAGTGTGTCAGAGATGAGGATCACATAGGAAAGGACAGTGTTCAGATCTATTATTCATAGGATTACTATTAATCTGTAGGGTTTATCTTTCAAAATGGCTTTCCTTGCCATCTGAATCTGATCTGACTATTTACATATTTGGAAATATGCAAATAGGGTGTGTTAGCCAATCCTCAAGGGGATAGCTATGTCATCATTCCACAAGAGGATTGGCCAGTCTCAACAGTCTACAAGACTAGTCTCACCAGTAAGTTGAACAGCTCTAGCCACAGATCTTAGATCTTTCCTGCCACTGAAGAAGAAACAAGAGAATGTAGGACATCCTTCTCTACTACATGTTTTTGCTCCAGATACACCTAGAGAAGAGAGCAGCTGTTACTGAACTAGAGATCTGATATGAGATGGGACCTTCAGACTGCTACACCATGGGAACTGGAGATAAGAGCCTTTGTCCAAATTTGTTGAACAACTGGGGATGCAGGGCAATAATTCTCAGGACTGAGAACTTTGTAACTCTGGCCTAAATCCATGAGGCTCCAGGCTGATGTACCTGCAAGCACCTTTCAGGGGCCATTCTGACTATATTTTGCTATTAAGATGGATTATAATCTTTTTACTTCCCTAGTATGGCTGGAAAGGCATATGCCAGGGATGTGTCCTGTCTCCATACCTTTTCAACCTGTATGCAGAACAGATTATCCTGGAGGCTGGGCTCTATGAGGAGAAATGAGGCATCAGGATTGGTGGAAGATCTATCAACAATCTGCGTTATGCAGATGACACAACCCTGCTTGTTGAAACTGAGGAGGACCTGAAGCACTTGCTGCAGAGGGTCAAGGACTGCAGCCTCCAGGATGGATTGAGGCTCAATATCAAGAAGACAAAGATTCTCACCACTGGACCAATTGGTAGCATCAGAATGGATGGTGAAGAGATTGAGGTTATTCACAGCTTTAGTCTGCTTGGCTCCACAGGCAACACTCTTGGCACCAGCAGCCAGGAAATTAAAAGACATATTGCGATGGGAAAGTCTGCTGTTAGGGACCTCTCTAAAATACTGAAGAGCAATGGTGTCTCTCTGGAGACTAAGGTGTGTCTGATACAGGCCATGGCCTTTGCTATCACTTGTTATGTATCAGAGAGTTGGACAATGACTAAGGAAAATAGAAGGAGAATTGATGCCTTTGAGCTGTGGTGCTGGAGAAGAGTACTGAGGGTACCATGGACTGCTTGGAAAGGGTTAAACTAGGCAGCTCCTTGGAGGCAAGGATTCTGAGGCTCCGCCTAACATAATTTGGACATGTTGTAAGGAGGGACCTTACCGGTCCTTGGAGAGGGACATCACGCTTGGTAGGGTGGAGGTACAGTGCAGGAGGGGAAGGCCGTCTGTGAAGTGAATTGATTCAGTTATTGGGGTAATCCAGATGGGTGTGTCAGAGACAGTGCGATTGGGGCAGGACAGAGCAGAGTTTAGGGCTGTTGTACACAGGGTTGCTATGAGTCGTAAGTGACTCGACGGCACATAACAACAACAACAACAAGAGCATGGTCGTGTGTGGTCTGTGAGCTATTTTGCCATATTTTGAACCCAGCAAAGCAGTAAGATTGGTATTGAGATGAGTAGAAAAAGGTATGGGAGTTTGGGGGACATATCTGACCTCATGGGAATTGATTTTGTGTTATTGATTCTGTTGTTGAGGACAATTCCCCTTTGTAAAGTTGATAAAAGTCAGACATGGCCATCCCCATGTGGCTCTTGCTCTATTTACAGAGTCATACTGGACTCAATGACACCTGACAGCAGCATCAACAATAATATCATATTATGTAAAATTATATGTCCTACTGGACTCTTTGGTGCCTAACAATAAAAACAACAGTATATCATATTGTGTACAATATTGTCCATCTCACAAGTTGGTTGTAAGATTAAATGAGGATGAATTTGGTGTCTGATTCAACCATAAGGAACATTTTAGAAATGAAAATATGTACTATTGCTATAGTTTTTTCTGAAACTGTAATTGTTGTTATTGATTCAATAGGAATATTTGTGTGAGAGTGTAAAGACAATTCAACTGGCATTGGAACCACCAAGTCTGCCCTCTATTCACCCCATAAGTGCGTGGGGTTCCATCCACAATATCAGCAGAACAAAACTAATTCCCATGAGGTCAGATATATCCTCATGCTCCTGAACTTTTCTCTATCAATTCTACTACTAACAACCCCTCCTAGAGCTCTTCTTGTTCTGCTATTGAGCCCACTAATTCATTCCAATGACCATACAGAACTCACAGATTATAGTCACAGTTATATGATTTATTAGGGAAGTTTACAGGTTACAATTCAAATAAGAAACAGGATACAATTCTTTAGTCAGGACAGCTTCTCAGTCATGCTTGCATGCCCTCTTGCTTTCAGCCTGTGACTTTGATCTCGATACACAGCTCTTTAAGTCCTGTCAATTATGATATATTCCCAGCTCTTCAGTATGCCTGGGCAGAGGTTCTTGTCCCTGATTCCCTATGGTGGCAGTTCCAGTTTAGCTCTCTCTCACATTAATCTCTGGTACTCTACTACCTCTGCTGTTGCTACAGCCGAATCTCACATATGAATCTCTTCTCTCTTTATAGTAATGAAGTGTCCATTTTCTGCTTCTGAATCTGCCCAGTTTAAGCCTAGTGGAACAGCAAAACTGGCCAATCCCCTTAATAGCTGATTACATACTTCTATATACCTTATTTGCATACTCCTGCTCAAAAGATTTTAGTTACTACATTAACACTATTAGCATAGCCCCACCTATCCATGTTGCAAAAATCAAAACCAATGACTAGGAACTAATGTTGCACGATCATTCTATGGCACCATCTAGAGTATTCTATGTGGTGGGATCAGTAAAGACAAGAATACAAAGATAGGAAAACAATGAAATGCTGTGTGTTAAGAAGATAATTAAATGTTATATATGGAAAAATTTGACCGTAGGAGAAATTAGACTCTCAAATGATCTGGAAATGGATTTGTCCAAAAAAGAAGTTAGGAGTGCTTAAAGAGGGAGGAAAAAATAGAAACAATGGTGAACAACAGTGAAGAAAAGAAGGGTTGAGAGAGCCTTCCTCCATGGAAGTCTTTGTTCACAACACAGGTAGGAAAAGCCTCCTTGCCCCAGCAGGGCCAGTCACTGATCAGAAGAAGGTCTGCAGTGTATAGTAAGATGTGCACTCTTACCTAATGCAAATAGTGACTGAAACAGTGGTTTCCAAACCTGGTTAGTCATTCTTGGTTAGCAGCCAAATGTTTTAACCACTACTTTACCAGGCTCCTGATGCCAGTCTAAGCCCAAAAAAACCCAAGGAACCCTGGCGTATAACATCTTGTGACGTTGACTAAAATATTTTTGGTTCAAATCCACTAGCCACGCTGTGGAGTAAAGATGAGCAGTCATGTCCCATTAAGATTTACAGCCTTGGAAATCCAGCAGATGGTCAGTCACCATGACTTGGATCCAATTTGATAAGAGTGGGTTCAGGGTTTTGGTTTTGTTTTGGACTGACATTGGGAACCCTGGTGATATAGCAGTTAAAATGCTTGGCTGCTAGCCTCATTATTGGCTGCTGAAACTCACCAGCTGCTCTATGGGAGAAAAATTAGACTATTTGCTTCCATAAGAATTTATAGCTTTGGAAACCATGTGAGACAATTCTGCTCTCTCCTATAAATTGGAAGCTACTCAATGGCAGTGGGTGAGATTGGCATTTATGAATAGCTTGACTAGATCACCTAGTCCTGCTGGCTATAACCCCACAAGGTAAGATGAGAGAGGAATTGTCCCTGACTCTTCGTATAACCTTCCTTTATGAGCATGGACTCAAGGGTTGGTTTGGAACTGACTCAGAAAAGTTAATAGAGAAACAGAACAAAACATATAACTTTCCTGAGAGAGTATTCTGAAATAATGACTTGAGATAGGAAGTTGTGTAGATATTAATGCAAGTTACCTACACTCAAGGAGTGCAGAGAATTCAGCATGCTTTAACTTTCATTCAATATAGCAAGTTGCAAAACTCCCTCAGCAATTAATGGATCCATTTATTAATAAACGGTTTCTTGAACAGCAGAACAAGTGGTATTGTAGAGTTGTGGGGATTCAGAAACTGTTATTATCTCTGCCCTCAAGGGGCTCATGGGCAAAGAGCAGTTAGATGCTATCTAAAGAGGGAAGCACTCATGCTTACTTGAATGCAGTTTGGTGAGAAGTGGTGATTTATGTCCTGTGGGTGACTTCACATTGGAAGGAACAAACATCTGAGCTTTTTACAGTTGTAAAGCAGGGAAAGATCTTCATGGGGAATCAATGTATTGCAAGAGACAAGAATTTGCTCCAACCAGTTGGAAAAATATGTGGGAAGAGCACACCTCTCTTAAAAGGTGACGACTGTGTATCCCATGTTGCCAGGGACTGCAGAGTTGATACTTGAAGTGATAATGTTGTTTTATTTCCGCCCTGTGGTTGGTTGTCATCTCTGCCTCTCTCTGCATGTTGATTTCCTTCTTTCTCTCCAGGGGAATATTGCCTTTTTCTCTGTCCTCAGAAGGAAAAATGACCAAGTTAGTGGGGGGTGAAATCAAAGAAACAAGGGAACGATTAATCTGAAGTACTCATGCACCTCTCTATCCAGATTCCAATAGCCTGGGGCCAGAACAACGTGGTGGTGCTTGGCTACCACTGCTGGATACTCTGACTAGGAGGACAGAAAGTCCTGGACAGGATGAGTAAAACAAATGTAGAACTAAGTTAAATAGCATTTTAAAAAAGACCAGACTATGTAGTCTGATAGATACTTGCAAAGTCCCGCAGTCTGGCCCTTAGGCACCCTTCATGCCTGGAATGGAACCCTCCCTGGGGTTTACCTTGCAACCATACAATGGATAGATGTATGCAGTGAGAAATAACACTCAGGAGGTGCAGACCCCTCAGAATAAGCATGTGAGACCTAAAGGGCAACATCTGCTGGAAGACAAAGCTCAGAAGACCAAAAAGGACAGAAAAGAAGGCCAAATGAAAATAGGTAACCCAAGGATAGAACTGAACGAGTGTTGTTACATTGGGGTAATTGCAACTAACCTTATAAAAGAAAATATATTATTGAATCAAAAATAATTTGCCCTCTGAACTCTCATCTAAATGACAATAAAAAGGAAGAAAAATGGCTTCCCGCAATCTCCTTGCCCGTGTTGTGTTGTTGCTATGTGTTATCAAGTCCTAATTGACTCATACCTGACCCTCCAGTGGGTTTTTAGAAGTTATGGATCACATAATGGTTACCCATTATGTATAATCTTTTGGATGAGCTTCCAGATTAATTCACGCTGGGAAGCAGGAGTGGCATCCACTTCCTAAACTAGATGCCTCTGGAAACTCCACAAATTCTCTAAACTATAAATGTACAGAAATGATGTTAGTTATAGGACAGAGCTCAGGTCTTTTGTGCAAAACTTAGTCCCAGTTGTATTCGACTTGACGACACTTAGCCACTGCTAAATGAGACTAGTGCTGTTATATCTGGAGGAACACTCTCTACTTTTTACATCTCTTTTTGTCTATGTGCTATATGAAGTAACCTGGGTTGCTGTGATGCTGAACCTTGTGCCTTTGGGGTATCAAATACCATATTAATTTCCCAAAGTGGAAAGTGTTGGTGGAGCTCCCAGGTATAAAACAGGTTTGGAAGCAGGAGTGGCATCCACGTCCTAAACCACTTGCCTCTGGAAACTTTATGAACTTGGATAAATGACGATAGTTTTGGAAAGGCATTAGGTCTTTTGTTCATAGAGTCGCTATGTATGAGTCGTGCTCAACTTGACGACAATCAACAACAACAATATAACTCAGATAAAAAAAGATAGCCTTTCTCCCAAGGATCAGCTGAGAAATGTGGACCATCTGCCTTCGGGTTGGCAATACAATCCCTCACCACTAGGCCACCAGAGCTTTGCCGATGACTATCATCTGTAGCTGTTCCAATTCCCAGTAACAGTTAAACAAGCAGAGCATTTGGTAATATTTTGTGTTTTAAGTCAGTTCGGGTTTAATTTAAGTCTAAAAAGTGTGTTGGGGGGTGGGCAGTGTGGGGGATTAATGAAAAGGTGAGGAGAGATAGGAATAAGAAGTGCAGACAGACTGACAAGTCCGTGTTGTCTGGCCATAAGATGATTACAGGAGAGAGTGGGAGCCTTGCTTGGGCGGTTATGAAGTGGCTGAGGGTGGAGGGCAGTGAGAAGTTCAGTGTACTGTGGAAACTGTGGGTGGAATTTGGAGCTATCTGTTCTTGTGTGTGCAGGGGTTAGGAGTTAACTTCTTTAGACCTACCCTACTTATTCTGTTATCAGAATCCAGAAAGACTATTTTCTTTCTCTTAGCTGAACTAGATGCCGATTGCATTTCCACATCACCTTCATATGAGACGTTCTCTAGTCAGAGTCTTGTCCCTAGGGTCCTACCTGCTGTTTTCCTTCTCAATGTGATCCACATCTAACCAACCACAGAAAGTGGTCTAAGAAGGAAGGGGGAGCTCTGGTGATGGTGTGGAAGGTATAAAACTGGGTCAATAGACTCTATTAGTTCATCCTCACTCCACACCTATACACTTTTCAATGTTAAGCCCTGGTTAGGTTAGAATGAGTGGTGGAGGAAACACTGTCAATGACACATAAATAAATGTTCTGGAAAATGTGACATAGGGGGATCTTCTTGAATGGTCTTGTTTAATGGTTCATGTACAACGTGTTCTGCCCCCAGGAGAAAGTACTGCACCATAACTTAGTGAAATAGTAAGAGAGAATACATGGTCTAAGGAAAAAATCTGAGGCTGGAAGTCTGTTTTGATGTTGTGTTCCTTCACATCACTTTGCACATTCCATGGCCCTTTTTTCTTTTCTTTGTCAGTGACGTTTTTCTTCAGGGATTCTTGCTCTGTTTCTTGGCTTGTGGTCAATATATGCTATGATAAACTCACATAGTTAAAAATCACAAAGTAAACATACAATGGACTGCTAAGAAAACAAGTAAGTCTGTCTTGGAGAGGATGAAATCAAGTCTCTCCTTGAAGGCTAGGATTTTGAAGCTCCACCTTATTTATTTTGGGCACGTGGCCAGGAGAGATCGGTCCTTGGGAAAGGACATCATGCTCGGAAGGGTGGACGGACAGTGCAGGAGAGGAAGACTCCAGATGAGATGGATTTACACAGTAACTGTGGTGATGGGGGTTGGTGTGTCAGAAAAAGTCAGACTGGCTCAGGACAGGGAAGGGTTCAGAGCGCCGTACATAGGGTTGCTATACATCGTAGGCAACTCAATGGCACTTAACAACAATAACATACTATGACAAGTTTGGAAGCAGGAGAGCCATCCACTTCCTAAACAACATGCCTCTGGAAACTATGAAATTTGATAAATGTCGATAGTTGTAGAGGGACTTCAGGCCTTTTGTTCATAGGGTTGCTGTGAGTCATGCTTGACTTGAAGGCAATCAACATAGTGGTTTTTGTTGTTGTTGTTAAGTGCTGTCAAGTATGACTCATAGCAACCATGTATTAAACAACAGATCTGAGCCCTGTGCCATCACCATCATCTCTGACATACTTGGGCCCATTGCTACAGTCACCATGGCAATCCATCTCATTGAGGATCTTCCTCTCTTTCACTGGCCCACCACCTTTCCAAGCATGATGTCTCTAGCCAAGGAATAGTCTCTCCTAGCAACATCCCCAAAGTATATGAGATGAAGCTTTGCCACCTTTGCCTCCAAGAAGCACTCTGGCAGATACATCTCCAAGACATATCTGTTTGTCCTTTTGGCAGTTCATGGGATATTCAATACTTTTCTCGACCACCTCAACTCAAAGGCATTAACTCTTCTTCTGTCAGCCTCATTCACTGTCCATCTCTTAGATGCATAGCAAGTGATTGAAAAGACCATAGCCTGAATCAGGCACACCTTAGTCCTCAAATGGACATCATTGCTTTTCAGTAAGTTAGAGAGGTCCTTGGCTGCAGACTTTTCCAACACAATATGTTTCCTGATCTCCTGACTGCTGGCACCAAGTGTGCTGCTCATGAATCTAAGTAGATGAAGTTGTTGACAGTGTCGATCTTTTCTCCATCTATCTGGATGCTGCCTATCAGTCTAGTGGTGAGAATTTTTATTTTCTTGATGTTGAAGTGTAATCCATATTGAAAGCTGTAGTCTTTGATCTTCTGTACCAAGTGCTTCGATTCCTCCTCACCTTCAGCAAGCGGAGTGTGTCATCTGCAAAACGTAGGTTGTTGATGAGTCTACCTCTGATCATGATGCCACATTCTCCCTCACATAACATAGGAAGATGTTGAGTATCAGTCTTTGTAATTAATTTAATAGGAGCCCGGGTAGTGCTGATGGTTAAGTTTTGGGCTGCTAATCAAAGGTTGATGGTTCAAACCTAGCAGGCATTCCAAAGGACAGAGATGAGACATACAGCCTTGGAAATCCTGTGAAGCATTTCCACCCTGTCCTGTAGGGTCACCATGAATGGGAATCAACTCAGCAGCCATGAGAATGGCAAAGTAGATCAAAAGCTTTTCCCCTCCGTGCAACTATATGTCTAAATCCCAACTCCCTGTACTTTTGGATGTGGTTTAATTTAGAAACAGTGTATAAATAATGTTATTGTTATATCTATAAAGACACGTTTCCAAGTGAAGTTACATTAAATATTTCAAGTGAGATCATTATAGATTTAGGATAGGCTTTAGGTCCAATGGCTGATATTCTTATAAGAAAAAAAGAGAAGATTTGAGACCTACAGTCACAGGGGCAAAGACCACATAAAGACAGAGAGAAACATTAGAGTTTTGTTGCCACAAGCCAAAGGAGTGTCAAGGAGTGCTGGGGGTCGCCAGAAGCTAAAGGAAGCCTGGAATGGATTGTTACTCAAGGGCCTTCAGAGGAACGTAACAATATCTTGATATCTCGATGTCTTACGTTTGGACTTTTGCCCTCCAGAACTGTGAAGATAGTAAATCTGCATTGTTTTGGATCATCATATATAGGGTGATTTGTTACAAGAGCCCTGGAATAAAACACTTTCTCCTGTCTTTTTCTACCTTCTCTAGCACTCCCCTATGCAATCCTGGGAAAATTGCATAACTTCTCTATGCCTCATTTATAAAACAGCACTAAAAATAGAACTACTTCACAGGATCATTGTAAGGATTAAGTGGGAAATCCATATGCAGTGACTAACAGTGCATCTATTAAGTGTTAGCAATCATTATAGCTGTAAATCAAATTCCACTAGTTTCATTGTCTGTCAGTCTACTGATCTGGGAACTCTTTAGGGAATGAAAGTGTATAAAGTGATGAACATAGAAGGAAATAGTAAAAGATGGTCATTTTAATTAGTCCTGTTATTGATGGTAGAAAGTACGCCTCATTCAAATTAATATGGCTAGCCCATGGAGCCAGCTAAGAATACCTGGTATCTTAGTGTGTAATGTGTCAGGCTTCTAACTAAAAGGCCGGTAATTGGAATCTATTTTGAGGGGGAATGATTGGCCATCTCATAAAGATTTATAGCCTGATGGAGGGTCACAGTGCATTGGAATCAGTTCAGTGGCAGTGGATTTATAGCACCAGAACTACCTAGTACCTTCTTCAGTGGAGGTCCATTGAATTAATATATTACACAATTGGATTTCTGCTCTTTTTAAAATGATCAGCATATTTGTATATGCTCTGATTGTTGTGATGGTTTTAATTTTCCCTTCCAGAGCCTGTAACTCCCCATTGTGAGTATTCTCAAGAGTTGGCAGATCTTTCGTTATCATGCAATTGTGAGATTTATGAGCTGGAAAAGATCTCTAAGATCAGTTAATGCAATTACTTTGCCTTGGACAAATTGGAACGTGAAGTACCAGGTGGCTGAGGTCACTTAGCTGCTCAATCACAAAGCCAGGGAGATGACTTTTAGAACATAATTTGTAGTGGAGTTTAGGAATAAAATGAGTGACTCAACTGGGAATGATTGGTTGTCTCAAAAGCAAGGTATGGATGACCCAAAGCAAGCTCCCTTGTTTTCATGGCTGTGGAGACAATCCAAAATAGAAGTCCTTCGGGGCAGAGACACCATTGCAGGAGTGTTTGAGCTGCATCTCAACAAAGCTGCTTTGAAGGGGTGTGCCCAGATCAATGTTCCTGTTCCCTAGGATCTTACAGCCCCTTGGAAAGTCACATTTTTTATCTTTAACAACTGCTTTCCAGGTAGGTTCTAGGCATCTAGAGCCACGCAGTCCTATCTGACCTCAACTATAGCGATTTTGTCTCTCTGCCCACCCTTTTTCCTTGATTTCTTGGAGACTTTTGCAACCCAGCTTCCCTCTCTGAACTACAGAACAAATATTTAAATGACTCTCTGTTCTCCCAAGGTTGGCATATGACAAGCATCGCTGTAGAAGGGAAGTTCATTCATTACACACACAGGATGCACAGTAAGGACATCAGGGTTTAATTCTTGCAGAACTCAGCTGAGAAAATCCCCAAGAGCCGATCTCTACAAGTCCCATCTGCCTGACTTCAAAGTCTTTTGCTCCACTCACAGATGCTGATCTGCTCTACACACCTCCACTTACTGGAGGTATTCAATCAGTAAATCACGGTACATTAGCTTTAAAAAAAGTTTCCGTGTGGTATAGTTGTGTACTTTGGGGTAAATTCTGACTCCTATCAACTTTATAGGACATAATAGAATTGCTATGTAAATGGAGCCCTGGTGGCCTAGTGCATTACTAGTTGGGCTGCTAATTGAAAGGTCAGAAGTTTGAATCCCTCATCAGTGCCATGGCAGAACACTGAAGCAGTCTGCTCCTGTTAAGATTTACAGCCTTAGAAACTCAATGAAAGGTGGCCATGAATTAGAATCATCTTGACCACAGAGGTTTATAGAGTTTCCTAAACTATAATTTTTACCGAAGTGGATCAGTAGGTCTCATCTCCCATAAAGACATGCATAGATTTGATCAGGCTAAAACAGGTTCTGATTCCCAGGAACTTTCCTTATTTTTTCCTGTGGGTGTGAGTTTCACAGAGGAAAGCCTGCCCATGAAGTCTACTGTAGAATGCTGCAGAACAGCTGGTGGATCTGACTTTATGGCTAGTTATCTCATCTGTTATGCATTATGTCTCTTGGGTTTCTTACAGCACTAATAGAACTCTAAACTTTAATTTATTCATGTCAAAATCCAGACTGAAAACTCTACATGAAAAAAAAAATTACAAGCTAATCTTGTTTGAGGTCAGTTAAAAATAGCTATAAGTTAAGCAATATTGCTTTTTTCATGGAAGTAATATAATTCTTTCTGCTAGTAAAGCAAGAATACAAGTCCATTCTGTTTAACTATCATTTTAATCATTATTATTTAAATGCTATGGAGCTCTGGTGGCCTATGGTAAGGTGTTGCACTGTCAACCCAAAGGCATGTAGTTCGAATATACAAGCTGCTCTTGGGAAAAAGATGGATAGTTTTCTTCTAAGCAATATATAGTCTCTGATAAGCTACTGAAGGGTCAATTATGAGTTGGTTCTGATGGGATAGCTCATACCAATAACATTATTAATACGGTTTATTCTTATTTTAAGTATTATTGTTCTTGTTGTTTGCCATTGTTGAGTCCACTCCTACTGCTGCTTGCTGTTGTCTTGACTCCTAGTGACCCAATGCACACAGTGATTCTCTCCTTGCTCCTACCCTAATTGAGCTCAGGTCTCCACGTGGAAGGCATGAATTGTACAACTGGACAACCACTGAGCTTTCCATAACCTTCTACCAAAACTCAAAACCCCAGGTTGGTTCTAACTCACAGCAATCCTGTAGGGCAGAATGGAACCACCTACAGGTTTCCCAAGATTGCTTTTATAAAAGCAGATTGTCTTGTCTTTCTTTTAAGGAGTGATTGGCAGGCTCAAACTTCCAGACTTTTGGTAAACAGTTGAGAACTTAACAAAAGAACCACCAAGCCTCCTTCCTCAACGTCCCAAGGTCTCAGTAATCATAAATCTTTGCTTGCATTGATTGTAATTCTCTCCTACAAAAGGTTTAAGATGGAAGGAAAACAACACATGCAAAAAAGTGCCTTAACTTGAATTGGGAGGAATTGGGTTTCCATGTGAAACATTTCTTGATCAATAATTTCTTTCTCTGCTTACTGACAAGCTCAGTATTCCAGGTAGCATGGCAGGTACAACTTTGTAATTTTAAAAGGCATTTGCTAAAGAACTTGCCAACATTCTGAGACAAGTGGAAGAAGGATAGCGTTACAAATGAATGTTTCTTTTCAAACAAGGAAATCCCACATTTTTTGTTGATGAGAATAATGCTCTGCAGTGACAGTGGACAGATGTGTTCCCAAAAATAGATTGCAAGGCAGCATTCATAAGGCTGTGAGAGAACAGAGATGGTTTTATGAATGTTTTCTCACAAAGGGTTAAAAGAAGTTCAAGTATCTACTGACCTTTAAAAGCCTTTAACTACATATGTTTATTGTCATCACAGTCTATAAAATCATTATTATAAAAGGTCAAAATATCTTCATATATTTGAAGAGGAGAGAAAGGAGAGACAAGAATTTGTCTTGTGTGTTCGCTTTGGCAGCACAGATACAAAAATTAGAATCACACAGAGAGAATTAGCATGGCCCCTGCGCAAGGATGACATGGAAATTTGTGAAGCGTTCCATATTTGTAAGCAGCACACAGGAACAATGATTTTGAAAATCACTACCTAACTGGGAGGGACTGGAAAGCATTATGTTTAAGTGAATGAACTCGGTCCCCTGAGGACAAATACTGTATAAGACCATTATTATAGAAATAGAAAGATAACTAGTAAACCAGTAAGAGGATCCAAGGCAAAGGGAGAGTAGGAACAAAAGGGTGAGGATAGGGTCGCACAAGTTGATGGGTGGAGGGAGGGATGGTTTAAGAAATGGGAAAGATCTGGTGTGAAAGACAATGTATACAAACTTTGTAAGTCTAAAATGAAATTTCACTTAAAAAATAAAGAATTTTGAAGACAGTTAAAAAAGAATTTGTCTCATAAAAGCTTTAAATTTTAGAAAAAGTCGTTAAATGTGCTAATGTAGAGTGATGCAAACAGCCCAATTGGAAGCAGATCTTTTGGAGGATCAATCAAGAAAATTTGAATAAGGATTAGATTGTGGATGATAATTGAAGAATTATAATGGGAAAAGGCTGAGAACTTTCCGGTAAGATCAAGAAGATAAGGATGCCAGAGAGAGTGAACTGTAGTGGACCAGTCCTTAGGGAGTAGGGGGTGGGTGGGGGTGGGTGGGAAGATTTATTGTTA
This sequence comes from Elephantulus edwardii, assembly GCF_000299155.1. Lineage (NCBI taxonomy): Eukaryota > Metazoa > Chordata > Mammalia > Macroscelidea > Macroscelididae > Elephantulus > Elephantulus edwardii. The sequence goes on along the minus strand of NW_006399820.1, from coordinate 13,906,090 downwards.
ATTTAGTAAAGTGAGAGAACAGTATTTTAAACTCAAACTCATTACTGTGGATTTAGAACTCACTCATAGTTGACCCTCCTGTGCCTTTCCAGAGGCTGTAAATCACATAGGAGGAGATTGCCCCTCAGAGCAGTGGGTGTATTTGAACTGGCAGAGAAGTTACCTGTGGTCCCTACTGACAATGCCACCAGAGTGCCCTAAGAATGTTGTTTGTTTAATGAAATATCTTTTTAAAAAAAGATACATATGGAAGTGGTTGAAAGCGTGAAACATGATGTCTGGGATATGCTTTAAATATGTTAGCGAGTAAGTGTCATGTCATTGTTATTGCTGTTGTTAGATACCGTCCGGAGGGTCTGACTTCAAACACAACGTACAATGAAGGGAATACTGTTCGATCCTACTCCATATTCACAAGCACTGTGATATATTCATATTCACATATTCTTATATATTCATATTCACTGTCTGTGGCCCGAGTCCATTTTCTCGGCCCATTGTGCCAAAGCGGGATAATGTCAACCACTCAGGTGACTGGTATGTCAGGGTTCACGGCAGTACTCTCTCATCTTAGAAACATTGTGGGAGTGGCAGAGGTTGTGAGGCTGGCACAGGATAGGACTGAGTGCAGATCTGTTGTTCATAGGGTCGCTTTGAGTCATACTCAACTTGATGGCACCTAGCAACAACAATATAGTTAACATTTTCATAATAAAGCCTTTCGATGAGATTCCATTACAGCAAATAGACCATTTTTCTCTCACACACAAATCATAGATGTGTTTCACAAGTGAAAACAATAATCATTGGATCTTAATACCCCATTCGAGAAGCTAATGGAAAACAAAATAAACTTTTCAAGGAACTTCACAAATAATTCATGATGGGACACATTGATGAGCACGACCATCATGAAAAGGTCAAAAGATTAAAATAATAGAAAATGTTCTCTTACAAGAATCCCAAAACTCACATCTAAAAGAAAACAAGTCAGATATTGTTCTTATCAAAGGTTGTAACAAAAATTGTTCTTAGCAAGGTATATGAATGGTAGTCCACGATAGTCAACTATCTTCTTTAATGTAGGAGTTAAATGTACAGATTGTGTTACATTAGTGGAAAAGTAAAGGCAAATTTCATAATCTCTGGAAATCAGAGGTTGCTTCATTTGTGATTACACAGGAGAGAGAAGATCCACTGTAAAACCTTCTCTTATCAAATAAGGAGCTCTCATAGTTGCTGACAGAAAGATTGGTGGTTCAGACCAGTTTCTCTGCTGGAGAAAATGTGGGAGCCTGCTGCTGTAAAAATTTACAACTTTGGAAAGGCAATTATACTTTTTCTATGGGGTCCCTGTGAGTTGTAATCAAAGAGACGGCTCAGAGGTTGGGTTATTGCATTCACTTGGTGACCTGCACCTCTGGTGTCTGAGGATGCCGCTAAACAAAGAGTGCTTTCTCCTGGCCAGCATCACAATGTTGGTGCACTTTACAGATTGAGCAGGTTTCTGCTTAAGTCACAGCCTTCATCTGACCTTTGCTGGTGTCCAAACATATCTGAGAACATCTCATGAAAGCTTGTTAGGACCAGGCTGAAGGACAGATATCTGAAAGTGAAACGACAGAAACTTAGCGACAGAAAGTATTCTACACTTTCATTAATTAATCAATGAAAGATGGTGAGGATTTTGAATAGAGGTTTTTTAAATTCTGCTTTATTTACAAAGTTTGGGTATATTGCTTTCCACAAAAGATCCTTCCCATTTCCTTCACCCCACCCACTCATCAAATTGTGCAACCCTACGATTAACACTCTACTTGCCCCCCATCCTCACCCCTCTTCTGAATAGAGAAGCTTTGTGCTAATTACGTGTCAGTTGGTTTTTGTTGTTTGGTGCTATTGAGTCAACTCTAACTCACAGCAATGCCAGATAAGACACATCTAAACTTTATGCAAGTATGAAGACTCCTTAAGTTAGGGACACTTGAAGAGAACACTAGGATCAAAGTGTGTATAGAATGAAGGGAAATTTCAGGGACATCAGAGTGACTTGCCATTACAAAGAATGGAGCTCTTGTCTCACTTAAACGTGAGCAGAAGGGGTTACTGGACCCCTTTAAAGAGAGCTGTGAAGAATAGGCCACCTTGAGAGGAGCATTAATTCTAACCAAGGAGCACAACAGGCTCAAAATAGCCCTCTGGAGGAGAAGACAGAGGAATTAATATCATTACCTCCTTCTCTCTCTCTCCATCTACAGCCAGGCTCCTCACTCTTTGAACCTAGCTTGGCTTTAAAAGGGGGGGAAAAAAGGCTAGTGGAGACAGAGCAGGTGGGGAAGTTGGAGAGTGTGTCTGAGGAGCAAACGGAAGATGTTTACACATACTCCCTTCCCCTCTGTCCAGTATCCATCAGTCAAACAGAGTGGTATTTGAAACTTAGTAATGTTATGTCATTCTTATCTATAAAACTCCCCAGTAGCTTTCCCTGATGCCTGGAATAAATCTAAATTCTTTTCTAGAGCTCTTGGGACAGTCACTACCTCATTCCTGCTGGCGCTCCAGCCTCATCTCTGTATTTCGGTTCTGAGTTGAGCCTTATCTCAACTCTGCCAACCATCTTCCCAGGATAAGAAATGTTACCTGTTCCTTATATTCTCTTATTAAAATAGAGACCCTCTGCATATATAAGCAGATGTGTACATTTATATTTACCATTTACAATTTTAACACAAATTTTAGCATACTGCTTGTACTGTTCTTCACCTTGGCTTTGCCACTTAAAAAATATACCTTAAAGATAGTTTTGCTTCAGTACATGAATAGCTTCTTCCTTGTCTTCTAATTTATTCATGGAGTTTCTTGCAAGTAAATATCACTAGACTTTGGGTAAGACCAATAGCTAGGAAAGGACATCATGGATGGTAAGTGAAGACAAGGGAAATTCTCAACGACAAGGATTGACACAATAGTCGAAAAATTGACTTCAACATATCAACTATCATGGGGAAAAAAGCACAGAGCCATGCTACACACACACACACACACACACACACACACACACATACACACACACAAGGTAACCATGATGGAGCCAACTTGACAGGAGTGAAAACAATAACAAATTTAGGTTATTATCATTATTTTCTGTCACAGACAATACTGAAATAAGTGCTCTTAAACACATACTTCCATTCATGTATACGGCCTTCAGGAAAAATTTTATAAAGGTGGAATTGCTGGCTCAAGTGACTTAAAAATTAGCATTTTGATATTGTTGTTGTTGTTGTTAGGTGCTACTGAGTTGAGAACGACTCATAGTGACTCTATGAACAACTCATCTGAACACTGTCCTCTAACATACCATCCTCACAAGCTCTGTCACACACAAGCGCATTGTAGCAGTCATTGCATTAATCCACCTGGTGGTAGTACCAATTGCCTTGGGTTATACTAAGCTAGGGTCGTTATGAGTCGCAGGCGACTCGACGGCACATAACAACAACAACACACTCCCATCAACAATGTTAGAGAAAACATTCCCCTAAGCCCTTGCTAACAAAGCTTGAGAGGTGGCCTTGCAAGTAAAACAGACTTTTTGCTGCAGAAAATACGGATAACAGTTTTTTGGTTGGTTTTTTTTTGGGGGGGGGGGTTGCAGCAATTTTTTAAAATATATATATTAGGCAATTATTTTTTTTCAATGCAGTAAACATAATTTATCCTGTTTTTCTCAGTCTTACCCTCACCTCAATGTCAGCCTCATTCTATAACAGTTGCACCACATAATATTTGTCTCTTTGTGACTGAGATTTTTTTACTCAGCATAATGTCTTCCAGGGTCACCCATCTTGAATAATATTGAAAGAGTTCCTTGTTTTTCAAAGCAGCATAGTATTCCATTCTGTGACTATACCACAGCTTCTCTATCCATTCGTTTGTTGATGGGTACTTAGATTGTTTCCAACTCCTTGCTATTGTGAATAAAGCTGCAATAAACATGGGTGTGCATATATCTGCTTGGATGTCATTTATGGTCTTTATA
>NW_006399820.1:13889563-13900148 GCF_000299155.1 Elephantulus edwardii | reverse complement strand
TTTGGTGGTGTCCTTTCCTGGCTTTGGAATCAAGGATATGTTTGCTTCATAGAATGAGTCTGGGAGAATTCCATCTTTTCCTATTTTCTGAATAGTTTATGTAGAATTGGTGACAGTTCTTCTCTAAATGTCTGATAAAATTCACTTGTAAATCCATCTGGCCCAGGGCTTTTTTTGGTTGGAAGTTGTTGTAAGGTTAATAGTTTTTACTCCTATGCTTTGACTCCATCATCACCTGTGAATGAAAGGCCAGCTTCCCACACACCATGGCCAACTGACAGGAAGAGATCTATATTCCCATTAAAAAAAAAAATCAGGAGATCCAACAGAGTGCGGAAATTATAAAACAATACCATTAATATCACATGCAAGCAAGATTCTGCTGAAGATTATCCAAAAACAACTGGAACAGCACATCAACAGGGAATTGCCTGAAGCACAGGCTATATTTAGAAGAGACCGTGGCACTAGGGATATTCTAGCTAATGTCAGGTGGATTTTGGCTAAAAGTAGAGAGTACCAGAGGAATGCCTGGCTGTGTTTCATTGACTATGCAAAGGTATTTGACTGTGTGTATCACAAAGAATTGTGGCTGACCTTGAAAAGAATGGGAATCCCAGAACACCTGATTGTGCACCAGGAGGTAGTTGTTAGAACAGAGCAAGGAAACACTACACGGCTCAAAGTCAGAAATGAGTGCATCAGAGATGTGTGATGTTTTGATACCTTTTCGATCTATATGCAGAACAGATCATTCAAGAGGCTGGACTTTATGAAGAGGAATGTGGCTTCAGGATTGGAGGAAGACTCATCAACAGCCTGTGTTATGTAGATTACACAATCTCACTTGCTGAAACTGAGAAAGGCCTGAAGCATTTGCTGTAGAGGGTCAAGGACTGTAGTTTGCAATATAGATTTAAGCTCAACATCAAGAAAATGAAGTTTCCTTACCACTGGTCCAATTGGTAGCACCATGATAGATGGAGAAGAAACTGAGATTGTTAACAATTTCAGCTTGCTAGTTTCCACAATCAACATTCTTGGCACTAGTATTCAGGAAATCAAAAGATGAATTGCATTAGGAAAATCTGCTGTCAAGGACCTCTACAGACTGCTGAAGAGCAACAATGTCAGTCTATAGATTAAGGTGTGCCAGATCTAGGTCACAATCTTCGCCATTACTTACTATTCATCAGAGAGAGCCAGACAATGAACAAGGACGACAGAAGAAGAATTGATGCCTTTGAGACGTGATGCTGGAGAAAAGTATTGAACATACTATGGACTATCAAGAGAACTAACAGGTTTATCATGGAGAGGGTGAACCCAAATCTATTTGTTTTCTTAGTGGTTTATGGTATATTCAAGACTCTTCCAGCATCACAACTCAAAGACATCGATTCTTCTTCTGTCATGCTTAGTCATTGTCCAGCTCTTTGATGCATAGCAAGTAATTGCGAAGACCATGGACTGGATCAGGTGCACCTTGTTCTCTAGACTGACATCATTGCTTCTCAGTACACTGGAAAGTACCACTGTCATTCAAATTTATACACTAACAACCAGAGGCAAAGAGGAGGAAATAGATGATTTCTACCAACTTTTGCAGTCAGAACTCAATTGAACATGCAGTCAAGATGCATTAATAATAATTGGTGACTGAGGGAGCTCTGGTGGCCTAATGGCAAGGAGCTGCACTGGAATCCTGAAGGCACAGAGTTCAAATCCACCAGATGCTCTGCTGGAGAAGGAAGGGCAATCTCCTCCTGTACCAATCAGATCCAATTTGATGGTACACACACACAAAAATAATAAAATAAAATAAAAAATTAAAACTAATAATTGGTGACTGGAATGTATAAGTTGGGAACAGGAAGAAGGATCAGTAGTCAGAAAACACGGACTTGGTGACAGAAATTAGGCAGGGGATAGAATGATAGAATTCTGCATAATTATTCATAGCAAACACCTTTTATAAGAAACATAAACGCAGGCTATGCACATAGATTTCACCTGAGGGTATGCAAAAGAATTAGATTGATGATGTCTGTGGAAGGAATTATTGGAGAATTTCAATATCAGCAGTGAAAATTAGGCCAGGATGGAATACTACGCAGCATGCAGGAGCAATGATTTTGTAAATCACTACCTAACATGGGAGGGACTGGAGAGTATTATGCTAAGTGAACTAACTCAGTCCTATAAGGACAAATACTGTGTAAGACCATTATTGTAGAACATATATGAGAATCCAAGGGAGGCCAGGGGGGAGGCGAGGGGTAAGGCTGGGTGGAGGTGGGGTGAGTGGGTTAATCAGAGGTTTGTACAATTTGATGGGCAGAGGGAGGGATGGATAAAGGAAATATCTAATGTGGAAAACAATGCATATGGACTCTGTAAATAAACCAGTATAAAATAAAAATTTTATTTTTAAAAAAGAAATATCTGTTCATATCCTTTGTTTTTCTATTGAGTTTTTGTTGGTTTTTTTCTTACTAACATACAGAATATTTTTATATTTTATGGAAATTAATCCTTTGTAATATGAGCTGTAAAACTTTCTATTTGTCTTATTTTACAAAAGTGACTTATTTGTTGTTTGTATGATTTTAAAAATCATATTTGTTTTGTTCTTTCAATTCTTTCATGGCCTCTGGGTTTGTCTCACACAATTAGAGTCCTTTCCCACTCAGAGGTTCTTAAAAGTCTCCTGTCAGCACAGTTGTTGGGATATTTTTTAAAAAGTTTAAATATTTAATCAATCTTTAATTTATTCTGGCATAACATATGAGGTAAGAATCTAAATTTATTTTTTTTCCCAGATGGCTACCAGTTGTTCCACCACAATATTTAACATAATCCACTTTTCCCCCTGCTGATTAGAAATGCCATTCTTATCATACATTAAATTGTCAGTTGCATGGGGGTCTTTTTCTGTATGTTTCATTCAATTCTGATCTATCTCAGACAGAGACTTTGATTTAAAAAAATTATTCTGGCATTATGAAAACAGGCAGATGTCCAAGACTCTGGCACAAATTTATTCAAACTCTATCTGGAGTGATAAATTGTGCTATGGGGAAAATATTATAAAGTTCAACATCTGCTAAAATCCAATCTTCATATGTTGAAGCTAAAGTCTAAACCAAAACTATTGTTGGTATTAGTTAATTCATCTTGCCTTTTATTGAAGAATAGCTGGTTTGTGTCAATTTTTTGGTTTTGTGGGTCAAGTTAGCACGTTGATAAACTCTGCTCAGAGTTAGGACAAGAAGCTCATCCCACCTTTTCTCTGCTCACCCTTTTATTTTCTTCCAAAGCAAAGTTCTTATTTGTTTTGTTTTCAACATGCCCACACACACTTCATTTTTATCCTTGCCACAAACAACCTTCTTGTGAGAAATGATGGAATATTGATTTGTAGGCAGCCAGGAGGCAATGCCTCAGAGACCACCAACTACGGGGAATGTAATTGATAAGCCTCCAGCTGCCCAGTTCAGAAATTCATTGCAGGGTTTGTGCTGGGGCCACACCTTCCATGGGCTTCCCCCAAGCCAACAGCTGAGGACGGCAGAGATGCTAAGACAGGCTGGTTTCTGGAACAGCCGGTACTACCCACTCAGCTAATTTTGACTCAGAGTCTCCCAAGTGGCTTTCCTAAGCCTTCTCGTGACTGTAGGAGACGTCTACCCAACTTTCCATTTCTCTCTCCCTCACTTAGAGTCATCCCCGCATGCTGGTCTGATGGTTCTCCCTTGCCCAGATTTCTCCCCATTTACACAGGCATTTCCTCTAGTGAAATCCTCACTCATGTACCATGATATGACATTTCTGGGAGATCTAGACTAACCCTACCCTCTTGCTCTTCTTGTTTATTTAAAGTTTTATTTAGTGGCTCTCTGCTTACCCATCGTTAACATTGGCTCTTGTCTCTCCCATTGTGTGTTAGGAATTCCTCTCTTCTTCAGCTGAGTATAGTCTCTAAACCACAGATATGCAACCAGAGACCATTAAATCTGTGTGTCAGTAAGTTATGACATTTAGACTTTAGTGGTCACATAGCAGGGGTGAATGCGATATTCATCTTCAGAACAATTGGTGTCTGACTAAGAGCACAAAGAGATTGTTTCAACCTGAGTTTTTCTAGGGGATGAAGCCAGAGAAGAGAGTACCTCAGGGGCCTGAGCTCACTGTCTGGAGGTGAAACAGTAATGTGTCATCTGGAACCACCCAAGAATGAATAGACACGCCCTTGAACTTGGTTGAACATTCACTGCTTCTGCCATGTCTAAAGAAAGGCAGCATTTCCAAGACTGTGATATAATTACAAATACTTCTTTCCATCTTCAGGGAGGCTGGCATTCTGGAGAAGCCAAGTATTATCTGAGGACCAAAGCTCAATTATTAGCTTTTTCTTAAAGCTCCAGCACAAGTTATTATCTTTCTAGCATGAAAGGTGTCAAAGGAAAGGAACTGACTTTCAAGGGCCTGAGTCCTTCTGCATTCTGATATGCATGATGCACAGGCGCCTGGGAATGTCTCCGAGTTGACTTCTGAAGGTGGGCTTGTTCTTTCAGAGCCTTGGAGTCTACTAGACCTGTCGTGTCTGTTTTATTGGCCATGAGATGTTTGTGTGAAAAAAAGAATTTTAAAATCGTTTACTCAGCAGCTCTGATTAACTATTAGTGTTGGATCCTTTTGTGTCAGTTATAAGCATTTTTACCTGCTTTTGTTACTGCGTGCAGGAGAATATATATTAGTAACACTTGGGTGGAGTAAATCTGGGAAAGAAGTAAGGGAGGAGGAAATTACACTCTCTCCAATCATTTATGGATAGCCTGAAGCCAGACCACTACTTTTTACCGTTGTTAGTTTATAGGCCCTTTCAGGCTGGTAAAATGCAGTTGCCATCAAGTTAGCTCTGAGTTATGTAGAGTTTTGGTTGGCATGTAACTTGCTATGGGTGCCACTAGGAATTCTTTCTCCATAGAGTTTTCAGTGGCTGATTTTTTTGGAAGTGGATTGCCACATCTTTTTCTGAGGAGCCTCTGGGTTCACACAAATCTCCAACCTTTTGATGACAAGCCCACCACCTTAGCATGTTGGACCACCTAGATATTCAAAATATGGTGCAATTTAAGCAAGGTTTAGATCTGTTGTATGTATGAGTTGGAGTCAATCTGATGTCACCTACCAATAAGAGTCACTTCCACATGATGCACAGCTCACTTCCAGGTCTCCCCAGCCAATGAGTAAGTTTGTTACTGTTGTTGCTGTCAAGTTGGTTCTGACTCACAGCAATGCCATGTACAGAGAACAAAACGCTGCCTAGTCCTTGGACATACTTATAATCATTGTCTTGTTGAACTCATTGTTGCAGTCACTGTGTCAACCCATCACATTTTTATTTTCACCCTGTTTCATCCTTTTTACTTATCTTTATTTCCTATCCCTTCCTACCTTTTCACCCCTAGGCAAATGATGCCCTTTTGATCTGAGTGGTTGATTGTCAAAGGAGTACATTCTTCCCTCCTGTTATTGTTCACCTCTCTATTGTTTGACTTGAAGTTGAATTGTTGATATTATGTACCATCCAGTCCCCTGTGACTCATAGCGATCCTGTGTACAGCAGCTCTGAAGCCTGCCCTGTCCTGAGCCAGTCTCACTGATTCTGATACACCTACCTCCATTGTCCCAATTACTGTATTAATCCATTACATAATGGGTCTTCCTCTCCTGTGCTGTCCTTCCATCCTTTTGAGCATGATGTCCTTCTCCAAGGATTTGTCCCTCCTGGCACATGCCCAAAGTATGTGAGATGAAATTTCAAAATCCTAGCCTCCAAGATGAAACTTATTTTTACCTTCTCTAAGATAGACTTATTTGGTTTTTTTTTTCTTGTTTGGGTTTTTTTGTTTGTTTTGGTTTTGGTTTTTTTTTTTTTTTTGGTTGATTGGTTTATATATTTGTTTATTTATTTTGCAGTCCATGGGATGTTCAAGACTTTTCTCCAGCACCACAATTCAAAGGCATCAATTCTTCTCCTGCCATTATTAGTCATTGTCTAGCTTTCTGATGCATAGTGAGTCATTGTGAAGACCATGGCCTGGATTAGGTACACCTTAGTCTATTGACTCATATTGTTGCTTCTCAGAAGTCTGGAGAGGTCTGCAACAGGAGATTTTCCCAGTGCAATTCATCTTTTGATTTCCTGACTGCTGGTGCCAAGAGTTGATTGCGGAGCCAAGCAAGCTAAAATTCCTAACAACCTCAGTCTCTTCTCCATCTATCATGATGCTGCCAATTGGCCCAGTGGTGAGAATCTTTGTCTTCTTGATGTTAAGCTTAGATCCATATTAAATACTACAGTTCTTGACTTTCTGCAGCAAGCACTTCGGGTCCTCCTTAGTTTAAGCAAGCAAGGTTGTGTCATCTGCATAATGTAGGTGATGATAAGTCTTCTTCCAATCCTGCTGTCACACTCCTCCTCATAAAGTCCAGCCTCCGAATGATCAGTTGGCGTATAGATTGAAAAGTATGGAGACAGGACATATCCCTGACTCACTACTTTCCTGATTTTGAACCATGCAGTATTTTCTTGCTCTGTTTTAAGGAAGTTGAATTACAAAGAGTGATTTTAGTTCCTGGCTTTAAGGGTGACCAAAAGCCTTTTTTAGTCAGGGATTCTATCAGTTTTTGTCAGACCATTAAACTTGTTTTGTTTTATGATTTTTAAGTTTTGTTTCATGTTCTACTCTTAATCTATGGACGACCTGCTGTTGGAATCCCTTTCAGAGCCATCAGCAGTGCTAACTGGACCCTATCTAGTTCTTCTGGTCATGGAGACTGAACTGTTCATAGCCAGATCCTTTTTCCTAGTTTGTCTTAGTCTAGAAACTCTGCTAAAACCTGCCTACCACAAGTGACCCTGCTGGTAGTTAAATATTGGTGGTGGTCCAGCTTTGAAGCAACACAAGAACACATAAGCCACCACAGTCAGACACACTCACTGACAATCAACTTTCCCAGCAGGCACCCTTTATATGGGGTCTGTTGAGAAAGCCACAGTTGTTGATGCCCAAGGACAGCACCAGTCACTGGGTAGCATTATGAAGATCTGTTGATGCCTGCAAGTAAGCTAGATCATCAATGAGAAAACCCACTGCTACCAGGAAAAACCCCACTGCATTGGGTCTGTTCTGAATTACAGCAACCAAATTTCCAAAAACTATTCAAAAACGTTGACAATTATCTCCTTAGTAGATTTTAAAAAGTTATAAAGAATAATAACTTCTTTACAAAGAAAATGAAAAATATCCACCCAATACCACACACACTATCTTAATGAAGCATCTATTTAATAATTTACATACCAGTTTGCACTGATAGATGTTGGTTGCCCCTGGTTGAGTGAAAGTGAATAATGTGCCTGACTTCTTTCACTCATTTCAATGTTATTACATGACCATAACCACCGTATTTGTTATGTTTTAATTGCTAGATCATATTCGACCATTTGCATGTAATTTACATAGTCATCCTAACTTTAATAAGTGGAGTAAATACGGGAAAGCTGCACACTCTTATTTCTGTCTTGGATAGAAACTATGTGCATTAGCAAAATAAAGTCCCTAAAGAGAGCTTGGTAGAGAAAACTATTTAAATTTTCCTAATTAGCATTTCCTAAATAATGTGACAACTTTTTTTTTAAACCTAACACTACGAACATCCTATAGTGCTACTGTTCTACAGAAACATTTGCAAAGTGATAACCTGGCCCATCTCCAACTTTTATAGTTGACTTACAGAATGCCAGCCATGAAATTTCAAGTCAGGCTTAACTGCAGTGAAATGCAGATGTATCCTAACCGCTTGACATCACATCTCAGATCTCATTATCATTGAGTCAGAACCAACTCAGCTGACACTCCACTGGGCTTCTGAGGCTGTCAACGGAACCAAATGGGAGGAAATGGGGCTCATCGTTCTCTGGAGGAGCCGCTGGTGGATTTGCATGGGCTGGGAGGTGTGGCCTTTGGGTTAACTCCATACAGACAATTCTATCAAAGCCTGTCATTTTAAGAAATCATTAGATGCACACCCATGTTTACTGCAGCTTTGTTCACAATAGCAAAGAGCTGGAAACAACCCAAGTGTCCACCAACAAACGAATGGATAGAGAATCTCTGGTATATTCACACAATAGAATATTATGCAGCATTGAAAAACAAGAAACTCATGAAATATTATACAAAATGGGACATCCTGGAGGACATTTTTCTGAGTGAAATATATCAGTCCCCAAAGGACAAATATTGCATAGGGTCACTGTTGTAAAATGAGACTGACATCAGGGTTGAGAGAAGACAGAAAAGGAGGGGAGGAATGATGTATACTGCATTGAAACAGATGAGGGAGAGAACTGTTTAAAAAAGTTATATGAATGCGTATTATTGTCATGAGAGGAGTCTAGAATGAAGACTGCATAGTGGAGTGGACTTGGGGGGAGGGATTGCATAACAAAGAAAGAGTTCTTTTACTTTTCAAGGAGATGAGTGAATTGGGGGGGAGGGGGACAGGGAGAAAAGTGTAACACTGAATGACTGGAAACCCTAAGTCTCTGTAAAATTTCATTAAAATTAATAATAATAATAATAATAAAAGAAATCATTAGAGTGTCAAATTGTTCTCTGGTTTAAATGGGAGCAGAGATACCTAGTCGGTCTGCTACTTTTCCTGCCGGCATCATCTGGTCTGTGCTATGCTGGATGAAGGACTATTTCTACTTCGTTTTCATTTCTTATATTTAATCCTCCAATGATACAACAGTAAAATGCTCCCTTTGTAGTATGTTTCTCCTATATTCAGATCAACCATCCACAAAGGAACATTCATTTTCTTTATAAAAATGAAGACAATACCTTACAGTACTAAAAAGGACTGTCATTATGGTGACACCAACTTATGGTGACCCCATATATGTCAAAGTAGAAATATATTCTAAAGGGTTTTCAATGGCAGATTAAAAAGAAATTTTAAAAGTAGATTGCCAGGTCTTTCTTCTGAGGCATCATTGGGTAGACTGAAAGCTCCAACCTTCTTGTTAGCAGCCAGGTGCATTTACAATTGTGCATTATCCAAGGAGACACAATCAGTATTTACTATATGTCTTGGAAAAGGTGCAACCATAGTGCTCCTTGGATGCAAGGATGGTGAAGTTTCTTCTCCTGTACTTTGGGCATGTTGCTAGGATAGACTATTCTTTGGAAAGGGATATCATGCTTGGAAAGGTAGTGAGCCAGTGAAAGAGAAGGCTTTCAGTGAGGTGGATTGACACAGTAACTGCAGCAATGGATTCAAGTGTATCAGAGATAGATGATGAGGATGACACAGGATAGGACAGGGTTTTTAGTCTGTTGTTCATAGTATTGCTATGAATCACACTTGGCAGTATCTAACAACAACATGTGAATATGAAGGAGCCATAGTAGCATAGTAATATAATTGTTGGGCTATGAACCAAAGAGCCAGTTGTTTGAACCTAGTTGCTCTGAGAGGGAAAGATGAGGCAATCTCCTCCCATTAAGACTTTGTTTTTTCATAGCCTTGGAAACCCAATGAGTTGATATGGGAATGAGGTGGTTTTTTAATATCTTTGTCCTCAGGCCCTTTACTTGGGTGGGCCTCTTTCACAATTTTTTGCATATTTTTTTTACTTACTCTTTCTTAAAACTGGCAGGCTTGAACCTGCCATCATCAAGTCGAGCTTGACTCACAATGACCTCCAATCAGATTCCCAGTGTGTAAATCTTTCCAGAGAGAACTCTTGTGGTTTAGTCTGTAGAGAGCTGTGCAGCTAGCCCAAAGGGAGCACCCCTCTTGTGGTTCAAATCTATCAGTGGCTCTGAGGGAGAAAGATGGACAATCTCCTCCCATGTGATTTACAGCCTCGGAAACCCCCGGAGGGTCAGCTAGGAGTTACTTCCCACTGGACAGCAATGAGTTTCCTTGAGTTACAGTAAACATTGGTTGAGAATTGATTGTTACATTCATATTAAGCACTTGGCACATTAAACGTTTGGCAAATAGTCTTCATTAGATAGAGTTTTTTATGAATGAAGAATCAGAGAAAAGGCATAAAAGGGAAGGTGCAACCAGAGTTGTTTACATGCAGCAATATGCAAAGCTGATTGCTTTTGAACTGACTGGCCCTACCTATGAAGACTGTTCAACACAAGAGGTACAAATAGCAGGTTTAAGAGTGTAAGTTTCCCCCTCTGCACCAAAATGAATGCCTTATTTCTATTTATAGTCTTATAGCCCATTCCATCCCCTCTGGCACGGGAGGCAGCTGAGGCAGTCTACGCTTATCTGCAAGAACATGAGAGAGAATGATGCAATGTTCACCGTATTCTAAAGTCCATGCGGTGCAGGTGAAACACTTAGAACAATACCCCTCCATCTGATGGACCTTACAAGGCAGGTGATTTTTCATCCTTGATAACAACGATGATGAGGGGAAAACCTTGCGAGGAAGCCAATGAGATTGGAATAGTAGGAATTCTGGGCTGTGTGGAGAGCACAC
>NW_006399820.1:13854253-13889463 GCF_000299155.1 Elephantulus edwardii | reverse complement strand
TGTGTGTGTGTGTGTGTGTGTGTGTGTGGTCTTTGTTAGAGCTGAATCTGTAAATGGAAATCCAGGGGAATCCCTTGGGAATAGCAATTAGCTGCAGCAGTCATGCCTGCACTATTAATATGGTGAGCATTAGGGCTGTGCTAGGCAGGGGATGCTCTGCCTTCCCTCCTCTGCTGCCCCTCCCACCCTCTCCAGAATCCTCCCAAGTCTTCCCTGCCCTCCTCACCATTATAAAGAATCCCGGAATGTGTAGATGACTGTAACTAACCCCTGCAGTCTTATTGTCTGAGTCTTAACTCTGCTCTAGGCTAGTCAAAGGAAAAGAGAGTTGGAGGGGCAGCCCAGCTTATAAACACTGGGGACAAGATGTCAGTGCCATCCACTGCCCGCCTGAAACACTGGGCCATTTATCACACAGAGGCCCGTCTGTTCAAGGGCAGAGGAATGCGATTTGCTTGGGGAGGAAAGGGAAGAATTGATAGCAATATGCCCTGGCTTTTTCATTAGAGGGTTTGAAAAATAGCCTTTCAAAAGAAAGACACCTTTATATTCCAATTGAGTTATGAATTTAAAAGCATTGCTGGGCTGAGCTTCCTCATCTGTTTTTGTCAAGCTTACAGCTCAGCAGGAGTCTGAACCCTGCCTTTGAGGATTCTGTTCAAGTAATGAATTCCCTGGTGAATTTGGGCAATTTTTGTTGAGCGAAAACAAACCAACTGATAATTTGGCTGATTTTATGGTGAGCTGAAGTTAGAACAAAAAGAGGGAAAATAATAACAGGTTTAGATAAGAAAAGAATATTTGTGCAAAAGTCTCATATGGTCATTCTCATGCTCGGTAATGATTTCCTAGAACCAATTATTTTAGCCCCAGTTTTCTTAAAATTTGTGTTGATATACTCCATATGGGTCTTATTGTTGTGATATGATTATCATACTTATTATTTTGGATATTTGCTTTCCTTGTTAGGTGC
Organism: Elephantulus edwardii; assembly: GCF_000299155.1. Classification (NCBI taxonomy): domain Eukaryota; kingdom Metazoa; phylum Chordata; class Mammalia; order Macroscelidea; family Macroscelididae; genus Elephantulus; species Elephantulus edwardii. The sequence goes on along the minus strand of NW_006399820.1, from coordinate 13,888,490 downwards.
TTTCAAGTCAACTATGACTCACAGTGACCCAACAGACTTCCATAGTCCCTTTCAATCCAGAAATCTATGTCCTGTAATTTGGTGAAACACTCTTTAATTAATTCACTGATAATTTTCTCTATTCTCCCTTTCTAGTATATCTGTTGGTTGGATTTTCAACTTCCATAGAGTGACTCTCTAAAATTCTTATATTTTTTTCATTCCTGTTCTCTCGAGTTCTTGTGGCCTCGTGGTAAGGAGCTGCACTGTCATACCAAAGGCATGTGGTTCAAATCCACCAACTGCTCATGCAGGCCAAAGATGGGCTATCTCCTCCCATGTGACTTATTGCCTCTGGAAAACAACTGAAGGGTCTGCTATGAGTTGATTCTGACATGACAATATACAACAACAATATTCTCCATCTTGTTCTACATTCTGTGAGACTTCTTAACATTATTAACTAAAATTCTCGATGTTTTGACTTAAGATTATTAACTAAAATTCTTTATTATTATTAAAATTATTACATTTTAATAAGATTAAAATTTTATTATGATTATTAAATTTTAAAATTTAAGTTATTAACTAAAATTCTTGATATTTTGACCTTTTTTTATTATTTAGTTAGACTTGGTGGAATTTTTTCTTTTCAGGCGACATCAGTTACTTAATGACACTATAATTAAGTGTCCAGCTGTTAATCAAAAGATCAGTGCTTTGACTCCACTCATTACTCTAGAAGCATGGTAAGGGCACAGGCTTGCTCATGGGTGGTGTCACCATCCTGCCTCCATTTCCCCTCCTCTGTTATCTTCTTTCTCTGCATCTGATTAGATCACAGATATTAGACAGATGTCTAATGTTACACTCTCATGTTACAACAGTGCTGTTCCCATTACAACATGACTGATGTAATTGGTCTCACTGAATTATCCACATGAAAAATCCCGAGTTTGAAATATCATACTATTGTTGTTGTTGCTAGGTGCCATCAAACTGACTATGACTCATAGCGATCTTATGAACAACAGATCTGACCTTACCCTATCTTGTGCCAACCTCCTCATCTCTGATGTGTCTGGCCCATTGTTACTGTCACTGTGTCAATTCATATTGTTGAGCATCTTCTTATCTTTCTCTGACATTCTTCTTTCCCCAGCATGATGTTCTTTTCTGTGGAATGACCATTCCTGACAATATGCCAACACTATGTGAGATGAAGTTTCAATCATCCTTGACTCTCAGAAGCATCCTGATTGTACTTCCTCCAACACAGACTTGTTTGTTCTTTTGGCAGTCCATGGTGTATGCAGTATTAGCTAATTTTTTATTTAAAGAAACAAGCCCGATGCTGCTTTACATTGGGCTTGGGCTTAAAACAAACAAACAAACAAGACAATGTCTCTTTTTCATTTTGTAATTGTGTTATCAGTCTTTTTCTTCTGGAGGTCCAGGAGTAGTCTGTAAACTGTTGTTATGAGACTCTTGTCTGACATGGTATTGCCAAATGACTGATAATTCAATTACAAAATGTGCAAGAGACATGGAAAGAGTTTTCACAGAGAAGGACATTCATATGGCCGACAGACACAGGAAGAAATGCTCAAAATCACTGGCAATAAGAGCGATGCAAATCAAGGCCACAAACAGATATAATCTTGCCCCAGTGGCAAAGTTTAGCAGGGTAGCAAGTAAGACATGTGACGAGATAGGAACTCTTATGCATTGTTGGTGGGTTTTTAAAATGGTACAACCACTCTGAGAGGCAGTTTGGTGTTTCATCAAAAAGCTGAACATAGAAATTCCACATGACCCAGCTACTCCACTGCTTTGGATATACCCCGAGAAAATGAGAACTGAGGCACAAACAGAGACTTGTGCACCAATGTTCATAGCAGCATTATTGACCATTGCAAGAACATGGAAACAGCTCAAATGCCCAGCCACAATGAATGAAATGGATTGAGAAAGTATGGTACATTCACATAATGGAATACTATGTAGCAATAAGGGGCAATGATTTCGTAAATTACTACTAACATGGGAGGGACTGGAGAGCATTATGCTGAGTGAACTAACTCAGTCTCATAAAGACAAATACTAAATAAGACCATTTTATAGAATAAGCATGAGGATCCAAGGGGGCTTTTATCATAGGGTCACACAACTTGATGAGTAAAGGAAAGGGGAAAGATTCAGTGTTAAAAACAACGTATATGAACTTCGTAAGTAAACCAGTATCAAATAAAAATAAAAAAAGAAACCGAAAGCTACTAGGAAATGTCAAAACAAAACAAAAAATTACCAAGACAAAGCAACCAATAGCAACTTTATCTACTTGACCTGTTTCTTGTGTATAGAATATGTATTAGACTGAATCTCAGAAATCTTACATGTTCTTCCCTAGTGCAACAGGCAAGAAAGTAATAAAAAAGTATTTTTAAAAGGAAAAGTGTCATTTTGGTCTAGAAAGTTTTGATGAAAGTCTTCTTATCAAGTATAAATCCTTTGTTGTGAGAGAGCAGAGAAAGTGAGGAGGCTGGGTCTGGCACTGCAGTACATTAAGCTCCATAAAGACAGCCCCAGGCCAGGCAGAGCCAGATGGCACTGGGCGACCCTCGGCCTCATGGACCACATATTTTTGCTACTGTTATGTGCCGTTGTGTTACCTGCGGTTCATAGTGACCCTGTATACAACAGCCCTAAACCCTGCTCTGTCCCTTGCTAATCTTATTGTCTCTGACACACCTATCCCCCAATAACCTAGTGACTGAATCAGTCCATCTCATTGAGGGTCTTTCTCTCCTGGCTCTCCCTCCACCTTCCCAAGTATGACATCCCTTTCCAAGGATTGATCCTGCCTTGCAACATGCCCGGAGTATGTCAGACAGAGCTTCAAAATCCTTGCCTCCAAGAAGCAGCCTGGCTTCACCTTCTCCAGTACAAACCTGTTTGTTCTCCTAGCAGTCCATGGTATATTCAATACTATTCTCAAGCACCGAAGCTCAAAGGCATCAACTCTCCTTCTATCATCCCTAGTCATTGTCCTGATCTCTGATTCATAGCAAGTAATGGCAAAGACCATGACCTGTATCAGGCACACCTTAGTCTCCAGACTGACATCGTTGCTCTTCAGTACTTTGGAGAGGTCTCTGACAGCAGACTTTCCCAATGCAATTTGTCTAACCATATTAACCACAAGCAAGAAAGGTTCTAAGAAGCCAAGAGGCAAAATTTATGCATTTTTGTGTGTGCAAATCTGATGAGTAGCATAAGAAGCAGCACCCAGATGTTTATGTCAACTTCTCAGAATTTTTTAAGAAGTGCTCAGAGAGGTGGAAGATTATGTCTGCTAAAGAAAAAGGTAAATTTGAAGACATGGCAAAGGCAGAAAAGGTCTACTATGAGAGAGAGAGAGAGAAACCTATATTCCTCCTAAGGGTGAAACAAAAAGGAAGGTCAAAGATTCAACACTCAAAGAGATCCGCTTTGACCTTTATCTTTTTGTTCTGAATATCGCCCCAAAATCCAAGGTGAGCACCCTGGCCTTTCCACTGGTGATGTTATGAAGAAGCTAGGGGATGTGAAATAATACTGTTGCCTATAACAAGCAGCCCTGTGAGAGGAAGGCTGCAAAGCTGAAGAAGTGCAAGGGAGGTTATTGCTGCAGACAGGGCTCATGGCAAGCTTGATGCAGCCAACAAGGGAGCTGTCAAGGCTGAGAAAAGAAAGAAGAAGGAAGAGAAGGAACATGAAAAAGAGGAGGAGGAGGAGGATGAAGTTGCTTGTAGCAGGGTGTTTGTTTTGTTTTGTTATTTTCTTTAACCCTCTTCTATACTACTCACTTCTTTAAAGAAAAAAATTACATGTAAGGCTCTGTAAGATTTCTTTTTAAGCTGTATTGTATCATTTTTTTTGGTATAGTTAACACACTACCAAATGTGTCTTTAGATAGCCCTGTCCTGCTGGTATTTTCAATAGCCACTAACCTTGCTTTGTTCAGGAGGGAGGATGTAAACGGACATGGAAATGTAAAGCAGATTCTGTCGGTGCACAGCTCAAAACAGTTATACATGAGAATAGTAGTTAGGATTTCCCCCCCCCCATCTTCAGTTGTCTGATGTAGCTTATCTGAAATAATTGTTCTGTTAACTGAACACCACCCTATAATTGAAAAAAAAGAAAGAAAAAGTTGCAGCTGTTTTGTTAACACTCTGAATGCTTCTAATAAAATATTTTTATTAGAAAAAAATAACCCCTCTCAGTTTGCCTCCACCCTACAACCTATAACTGAGCAATCTCTCCCTTCTATTAATGTAATAATAAGGTCTTCTGACTTTGTATCAACTATGACCTTCTCAAGGAATGAGAAGGAAAATTTTAACTGTGTTGAGCTATAACTTGGTGCTGCTATATTTGTTCTGAATCACAGACTTCCTTATTTTCCCATCTCCTTTCCCTCTTTACATGATGTGCTGAATGAATGTATCCTCACTTGAGATGGTTCAAACCAGGAAAGTCAGCTTTTAGTCAACAATGGCATTTCAAAGTGAAAGGTTTACAAAAACACACCCTAAATGAATAGCCTAGGACCCCTAGGTTTGCTAAGAGCTTTCCAACGTCATGGGAATGACTCTTGTATAATCCTCTACATAGCAGCCATCTGCAGAGGGATGCCCCATGATGACCAAGAGCCTCACTTGGAGACAGCTATGTTCAAAGCCCCACATAGCTATTGCTGAATGCTGTACCAGGTATCTTATTCACTACATTAAATGTTGAGTTGGAGGCAATCAGCCAATTCTGGACATGGAGTCCCCATAGATAATATGGAATCAGCCAATTTCGGACATGCAGTCCCCATAGATAATGTGGCTTGAGCATGAGGAGCCACTGAGGAGTGGCTTTGTCTTTGGTGCAGACTGCAGGGGAGCCGCAAGTCCTGCAGCCTGTGCTCACAAGCTAGCACCATGGCTAGCACCACGCTGACTTCAAGGACACGAGCCATACCATGAGCCACCAGGAATTCTCCCACTAAGTCCCTATAGAGCTCAGAACAAAGGTGGCTCTCTGCCACATTTTGTGCACAGAACACGTGGTTACACTTAAAACAATGTGCATGGACCAGCACTCTTATCTCGCTATGGACATACACGGTTGCACTCAAAACGATGATTCAGCACTGCACTACTACATGTGCCCAGACATGGGGACTATCTGGCTAAAACTGCTTATTATATATAAGTCACCTTACAGGGTTAGCACAAATCTGTCTGCTGAGTATATACAAAACACTGCAGTCCTCCACGCTGAAATAAGCATACAAATGCATGCTCCCCGCGAGATCTAGAAAGTACTTCTGGTAGTAGCCATCTTGACTGAACAATTAAGAACGTGTCTCATTATCCCATTCCTTTCCATATGGAACAATTTGAGTTGACTCTCCTTCTCCTTTCATGAACAAACATGTCAATCCTTTGCTTTTGACAGGTTAACTCTTAAAACCCAACCTTCTCATGAATAAACATGATATACTTTCCCCGCTGCCAGAGCCTTTAAAAGCATTCTGCCTACCTTTGGTTAATAAGTTATGGGCTAGCTGTGTCTTGCCCCTCCATGTCTCCTTTTCAAAATAATAAACCTTTTTCTTGGCTTGTGTAGAAAAACCTGGACTCTTGCTATTCTCACTTAACAGGAGGAAGGTCCTAAATTTAAGTAGTGTACTGGAGACATTTCTTTGGAAACCACCTTTAAGGAGTCTAGCTACACTACATTTCATAAATAAGTAAACCATGAGATCTTAACCTAAAGTTGTTATATGCCATTGAGTCAGAAGATATTCATAGTTGCCCTCCAGCATGTTTTCAGAGGTGGTAAATCACACCAAAGGAGATTGACCATCTCTCTCCCACAGAACAGCTGATGGTTTTCAATTACTAGCCTTTAGGTTGACAGAGCAACTCCTTACCACTAGGCCACCAGCTGTGGTTGTTGTTAGGTGCCATTAAGTACGACTCATAGTGACCCTATGAACAACAGAGCTGAATCCTGCCCTATCCTGTGCCATCCTCATCATCTCTGACACACTCGAGCCCATTGCTGCAGTCACTGTGTCAATTCATCTCACTGAGGATCTTCCTCTCTTTCTCTGACCCTCCACTTTCCAAGCATGAGGATTTTCACAGAGATGTTATGACTTGGCCCCAGGTCATCATGGTCTCAGCTCTTATTGGCCTTAAAAATCTAGAAAGAGCTTTGTTTGAATGGTCAAGACCAATAGAGTTTTGTGAACTTGCTGGAAGGGAGTGGAATTTTGTGTAACAAGATTGGGGAGGTGTTGGGTGGGAACACACTTGAGAATAAAGAGCAGGACTCTTTGTTGGCTAACTATTTTAAGGGACTTTTTTGATAATTAGGGACACATCAAAACTCTGCTAGAAACTTGATCTCCGTCTTAGAAAACAAGAGCAATGTATGTGTTGCATAGCAACCAAATCTCTTAACCAGCTGAGTTGATATAGTGTCTGAAAGATGGTGCCAAAGGGCACCACTTTGAATGTGTGTTGTTCCACACAATTCCGGCAATAGTTCAGCAGGTAAAAAAAAAAAAATCAATAAAAAAGTAACAGTTCTTTAATAATATTTTAAAGGGAGAAGTGTCTTTTTAATCTAGAAAGAACATTTTGAAGAAAAGCTCCTCCTCAAGTTTAATCCTTTAACTGTTATAGTTTCTTTTCCACCCTGTGATCTGTAGCTAAGCATGGCTCCCTTCTGTTAACATAATAAGAGGACCTTCTGATCTTGTATCAAAGATGACCTTTTCAATGAATAAGAAGCAAAATGTTTTTAAACTTTAACTGAATTAGTGCTAGGTTTGCTCTGAACCCTGTCTCCTTTCCCTCTTTGTGTGAAGTGCTGAGTTAAAAGTATTTTCTATTGAAGTGGTTCAGATCAAGAAAGGCAACATTCAGCTGATTCAGGCATTACAACACCCAAAACCACACCTGAATGAGTAGCCTAGGCACCTCCAGGTGTTTTCTCTTAAGAGCCTTTAAATATGTTAAAAACTTTTGGGTGTTTCCTGTGAGTGGCTCCTGTGCGACCTTCTAGAGAGCAGGTACCTTGAAAGTGCAAATTCTGTGATGGTGAAACATCTCACCTGGACACAACCATCTTTAAAGCCACAAGCACGTGTTTCTGAAATTTCCTGAATCTTGTCTACTTGGGCCATCTTGGATGATCTACACATGTTCCCCGCAAGTCCCTGAAATTACTTTTGGAGCTAGTCATCTTCAAAGAACTACAGAGAGTGTGATTAATTATTTTAAGCCCTCCTATGAGGTGGATTGATTCAGTGACTGGGATAATCGGGATGGGTGTGTCAGAGACAGTACAATTGGCACAGGATAGAGCAGAGATTAGGGCTGTTGTACATAGGGTTGCTATGAGTCGCAAGCGACTTGATGGCACATAAACAAACAATACGGGTGAATCCCAGATGATCCCCCTACTCCTTCATGAATATACATGATCTTTTCCTTTTAACAGGTAACTCTTTTTTTTTTTTTAAGCACACTGTAGGATACCATAGTGTGCTGTATGTACATGACAGGAAGATTTGGGTACAATAATGTGCCTTATATATATGGGATAAGCAGTTTTTAGCTAAACCATTGCTACGTTTGAGCATGTGCAGTAATGTTTTGCTGAACCAGTGTTATGCAAAGCTGCGTGTAACTGAACAGGTGCATAGTGTGATAAGTTTAGTGATTACTGCACTACTGTGGCTGGATACCTCCTTTGTTCTCAGCACTATAAGAACTTTTGGGGAAAGTTCCTGCTTTAAGCTCATGAGTCACCTCTTCTCAGTCTGTGTGAACCCCACTAATAGTGATGTCTAGGCTTCTGACAGCTCCTTGCGCTTTTTTCACATTGGCCGCTGGACCTGAGCATCCAGCTTTGGCTGAGGAGCACCTTAGACGTGACACCCACCTTCTCATTAATAAACATGATACCCTTTTCCAGCCTACAGAGCCTTTGAAAGAGTCACTTCCTCCTCTGCTCCATGAGTCATAAGCTAGTGCTTCTTCATCTCTCCCTGTCTACCTTTACAAAGTATTTCTCCTAATAAGCCTCTCTCTTTTCTTAAATAGACCAAGACTCCTGTTTTAGTATTAACTAACACAAGAAAGAACTCAGATTTAAGCAGTACAATGAAGACATTTTCTTGGCAACCATACTCTGAGAGTAGTCTGGCTACAATAGTCCAACATGACCCATCACCTCCTGAAAGGGCTCACTATGTATGCCTCTTCCAAGCCTCTCATTCCAACATTTCAACCTGTCATTTCCCCATTCTGATTAGCATTTGGTATCACTCTAATTTATGAAGAATTTGTTTCATTTTATTGGCCATGATTGAACAGGTTCAAACTAGTCTGAAGCCCTGATTTAGATGGGTTTTCCTCAAGGATATGGATTCCTGTTTCCCGCTTCTATTTTCACCCTTAAGCATGTCTCTCCTTGCCTCTTCTTGCCACCAGGGCACTTGATTCAGAAGACTGATATCAAAATGAGTGTTTGAAGTAGGAATGATAAATGGGTTTGAACTTGCTTGTCATTCCAGTTGGTTATTTGTAGTTACTTAGAAGACTGCTTTGAGAAGAACCCTTAAGATCTGCCCAGGCTTGGTGGGGGAAAGCAGGTAATGTGATTAATAACTCACAATGTACTCTAACACCGACATTCAACCTGTAACATCTCACCCCTTGGCTCCTCCAATGTCCATGTCCTTTCCACATGAGATACACATTCAACGGTTTTATATCCATTCCAAATCCACTGCCTCATCTTCTGAGTATATAAATAAAATATGCCTAAGACTTTGGGTATATACCATATGGGGTCAGAATTCCTCCTTATCTGTGAACCTGTGAAATCTAAATTACAGTGATTTGTTTATAAAATGCAAGGGTGGAATAGGCACAGGGCAGACATTGCCATTACAAATGCACGAGGTTGGAGGGAAAGAAGACATACTAGGCATCAAGCAAGTCCAAGATCCAGGAGAATAAGCTATATGGATTCTCAAAATAAACTTGAAAACAATCTTCCATTCTCCAAGGCCACCTAGGCTGTGGCCTTGCCTTCCAGACTCTGGGTGTTGGCCATGTTCTCTATGCACTGAGGGAAGTCTTTTGGACCTAGAAGGCCAAACATGGTCTAGTCTAGCTCACTGTACAGACAATACTTGAGTATATTTGTATTTCTAATGTTGGCAAAGAGTAGTGAACACACTATGGACATCAAAAGAATAAACAAATCTGTCGTGGAGAAAGTGTTGCCAGTATGCTCCTTAGAAACAAGGATTTTTTTTTTTTTTGTCCCACATGCTTTGGAAATGTTAATAGGAATGGTCAATCATTTAGAAAAAAAATATGCTTGATAAAGTAGCTCGGGGGAAAAAAACATACACAAAGCCCAAAGCATCAGAGGAAACCCCTCAGTCAGTTGATTCACACAGTGACTGGAACAATGGGCTTGAGCCCAGCAGAGATTTTGTAGATGGTACAGGATCGGGCAGGATTTTATTCTGTTGTCCCTTGGGTTGCTATGAGTCAGAGCCAAATAAATGGCACCTAAAAACAACAGCAAGGCTGCCAAAAGAGGATCTCAAAGCAAATATCTTGAAACAACAGAAATTCATTGTCTCACATTTCTGGAGGTCAGAAGTCTTAATTTAGGGTGTCAGCAGCCTCACCTTTTCTTTGAGAGTTCTAGAGAAAGATTTTTTTTTGGTCTTGCCCAGCTTCTGACAGAGATATCCCATATTCTAAGGCTTACAGCGCCAACACAGTTTCTTCTTTGCCTCTGTCTCCCTGTGGTTGTCATCCTCTCCTGTGTATGTGTGTACATCTCCTTTGTTTTATCTCTTTTCCTAACTCCAATTATGTTAGTACTTGTCCTTCTCCATTAAAACCTTAAAATAATAGCAGCTTCCTAGACCCTATTTCCAAAACACGCTCACAATCACAGATATTGATTTCAGTGTTTCTTTTCTGGGAAGAAAGACCTCTGATGGCCTAGAGGATAAGAATTTGTGCTGCCAACCCAAAGGTACACAGCTCGAATCCACCAGCTGTTCTGCAGGATGGGTGATCTCCTCCACTATGATACACAGCCTCTGAAAACCTGCTTGAGGGTCAGCCATGAGTCAGTTCCCATGCCAAGATAATGAGTTTGCATTTGAGTGAGGGTTTTCTGAAAACACAATTTAATTGCTAGACTGTAACTTAGGATTAGAAGTCTTTGTCATAAAAAAATGTCTCTGTGCCTGGCTTTATTTGCTAGGAAATTCACATGCAGTGACTGACATCTGGCAAAGATCTAGGAATTTGAGGCACTGGGTTCTGATTATCTTTCTTAATACACACTGTCTACATGATTTTCATTTGTTCAGTGCTATGTCTTCGTGTCTAAAATTCTCCTTTTCCTACTTACACCACCGTGCCTGCCCTGCTGGGCTCACAGATCTGGAGGTGTACATGTTGGTAGGTGTCAGGCCCCAACTTCACTGTCTTAAGAGTCCACATGGACTTTAGAAGGGGCTCAGAAGCTGATTTGAGAAGGAGTCCTTCAAAAATGCCAATTCACCATTCTGACACAGTGTGACCCTCTATTGGGCTTCCAAGGCTGTAAAGTGCAATGGAAGGAGACTGCCCGCTTTTTCTCCTGTGCAGCAGCTGGTAGATTTGAACCACTAGAGACTACTGGATGTCAGGTTAGCAGTGCAACTCTCTATAAACTACCCAACCAGAGTCATAGCCCTTGAGAGATGTCATTTGAAGCCTAGATGTTCTCTACAAGTCCACTTATTTCCATTCCTCAAATATCTTAAGTCTTTCCCCAAACTGTCATGCAGCTATAGATGTAGCTAGCTTATGTACCACAGAGTCAGAATGTTCTCATTCTTCATGTCCTCTACAGTGTCACAACACGTGTCCTTCTACCCAAATCCATTGAAACCAAATCCACAACTAAGTTGATTCTGACTCATAGTGACCCTCTGGCATGTTTCCAAGGTTATCTCATTTTTCCTCCCACAGGGTGGCTGGATTCAAACTGCAGCCTCAACCTTAACTGACCACATCACCAGAGCTCCCTACGGGCTTCCCCCCTTGTGGCATTAAATAACATTCAACTCACTATCAGTGAGTCAGTACCAACTCATATCTGACCTTCCAGGGAGTTTTCAGAATCTATAAATTATGTAGGAGCAGATGCCAGTCTTTCTCCTGAGGAGCAGTTGGTGGCTTTGAATTGACCATCTTTAGGTTAGAGGTGCAGCTCCACTACAGCTTCTCAGGTAGCATTCATACTGTATTAGTTCTGAAGCTTCAACATTTCTGAGCTTAAGTAAGGTTAAAGGAACTCTAGTAGCATATTCCCTGGAAAGCTGCTTGGTAACCCAACAGCCAAACTTCTCCACTGGTTTGCACCCACCAGCAGTTCACTGGCAGAAAGATGACCTGTTTTTTCTGTGTGATTTACAGCCTTGGAAACCTGCTGGAGGGTTAGCTATGAATTGGAACCAACTTGTCAGCAATGAGAGAAAGGGAGAGAGAAGCAAGGTCAGATTCTTCAGAAATCTGCCATTTATGTCTTTGCTCAAGCCTCGTTCAGCAATCACCCATGATGGGGAGGGGGGATATTTATAGACCTAAAGGTGTTTCTTGGTAGTTGTCATGTAATCACGTTTTCTTTCCTTTCTCTCTGTTATGATTTGAGTGAGATTTTACAGAGCAAATTGATTTCCTATTCAACTATACACACACATTTTGTCTTATGACATTAATTACAATACCCAAATTGTATTCACACTCTGTTTCTTTCTTGTGATTCTCATTCCCATTAAGCCTTCTATCCTTTTTTATGAGCTTTATCTGTCTTTTTGATCTTCTATGGTTGAGTGTCTTTTAAAGGGTGATACCTTCCCTAGCACTTTCATTTATTGTATTGTAGTGTTGTTGTTGTGTGCCGTCAAGTTGGAACTGACTTGTTGCTGACAGTCCAGCAGGTTTTCAAAGGCAGTAAACTGCATGGAAGTTGACTGTCCATCTTTCTCCTGAGGAGCAGCTGGTGAATTTGAACTGTGTGCCTTTGGGTTGGCAGTGTTAGGCCACCAGAGCTCCCTGTTTACTTTATAGGCATGTCTATCGTTTGGATGAAAGGAGATACAGGGGAGAATTTAGGTCCAGGTTAAAAGGCAACTAACGGTCCTAGTCTCTGGAGTTCCACCAGTTTTACCAGAGCAACAATCCCAAGGCCATCTAATTTTATGATTTTGAGTTTTGTTCTACAATCTCAGTCTCTCTCTCTCTCTCTCTCTCTCACACACACACACACACACACACACACACACTTCTGCAGGACCTACTGTGAGCCTTTTAAAAGCTGTCAATAGTGGTGACTGGGCACCCTCTAGGTTTTCTGGTCTCTGGGCCCTGGAGGCTGAGGTCCACTAATCCTCACAAGACATTGTTTCTAAGTGTCTTTGCTTTTCTTCCCTTTCATTGTTCTAGACAGAGTTGCATTGATTCAGACTCTCGGGAACCCCATGTGTGCAGCCTAGACCTTGCTTCTTGGGGTTTTCAGTACTGTGACCTTGTGGAAATGCATCACCAGATCTATCTTCTGAGGTGACTCTGGATGAGTTTGAACAAAAAACCTCTCAGCTAGTAGTTGAGTGCCTAATTATTGGCATCAATCAGGGACTTCTATAGGTGGTACACTAATGCTGCTTGGAGAAGCCAAAGTAAATGTTTTCATGACTTTAGAGTAGGCAACTATTTCTAAGACAAGATAGAAAAGGCAAAACTGAAAACCAGACTTTATAAAATTAAAAACTTTTGCCCCTCAAAAAGATATCATTTAAAAAGTAAAATATTTTTTTTGTTGTTGTGTACCGTAGAGTCAGGACTGACCCATAGCTGACTTGGGTCACCAGAGCTCCCTTAAGAAAGTGAAATTATAAGAAGTTAGAAATAGAAATACCACTTGACCCAGAAATTCCACTGCTGGAAATATACCCTAAAATAACTAGAGCCAAGACTCACAAACAGACGTATACATACCCATGTTTATTGCTGCATTATTCACAATAGCAAAGAGACAGAAGCAACTCATGCCCATCAACAAATTAAAGGACAGAAAAACTATGGCGGGATTGTAAAATGGTGCAATCATTCTGGAAGGCAGTTTGGTGCTTCCTCAAGCTGAACGTAGAAATTCCATATGACGCAGCTATTCTACTGCTTGGAATATACCCTGAGAGTATGAGAACTGAGGCACAAAGTTCATAGCAGCATTATTCACCATTGCAAGAACATGGAAACAGCCCAAATGTCCAACCACAAATGAATGGATTGAGAAATTATGGTACATTCACACAATGGAATACTAGGCAGCACGCAGGAGCAATAACTTCGTAAATTATTGCCTAACTTGGGAGGGACTGGAGAGCCTTATGCTCAGTGAACTAACTCAATTCCACAAGGATAAATATGTATAAGACTGTTATTGTAGAAGGAATATAAGGATCCAGGAGGGGTGGGAGAGTCTGGAAGCAGAGGGATGTGGATGTACAGAGGGAAGAGGGGATTAACCCTTGGGTTGTACAATTTGATGGGTGGGTGGATGAGGGAAATGGAAAGAATTTGTTCAAATTTGTATTAGAATTTTGTAAATAAACTAATGAAAAGAAGGGAACAAACTATGGTACATTCACACAATGGAATATTATGCAGTACTGTACTGAAAAACAATGAGCTCATAAAACATTACACATTATGGGGTAGCCTGGACAACATTATGCTGAGTGAAATAGCTCAGCCACAAAAGGACAAATACTGCACAACACCACTGTTATAAAATAGGACAGACATGGGGGCATTGGGGAAAGAATGGAGAAAGAGTAGTTAGATAATGAACACTGCATTAGAACAGATGAGGGAAAGAACCATCTGAAAGGAATATATGATTATTCATTATATATATGAGAGCAATCTGGAACAAGTGGTGTGTTGCGGGGTGTACCAGGGGAAGAAGAAAGGGGAGAAAGGGTGCAATAATGAATAAAAAATAATGAATATTTTTTAAAAGAAACCATATCATGAAAAAAAACATACCTTGGTGGGGGAGTTGCAAGACAGAACCAGTGTCAGACTTAGAGGAAATCTTTTAAATGTGTACATAATGGTCAATCTCCTCCTGTGTGATTCCCCAACCCTGGAAACCCACTGGAATATCAGCTATGGGTTGGTTCTGACTTTACAGTACATAACAACAACATACATATTAGCAAAGGATTGCTATCTAGTCTATATTACATATTTAAACATTCTTAAAAAAAATAGAAAGAGCTCAAGTGGCTCTGTGGTAATTGCACTGTTAACCCAAAAGCATGAGGTTTGAATCTGCCATCTGATCCATGGGAGAAAGATGAGCAATCAACTACTGTTTATTTTACTGCCTCTACAAATCTTCTGGAGAGTCAGCTATGAGTTGGTCCTGATGGTTGTTGTTTGTTAGGGGCCGTTGAGTTGAATAGGACTCATACAGACCCTATGAACCACAGTTCTGAACCTTGTCCTATCCTGTGCCATCCTCACATTTCCTGTCACACTAGAGCCCATTGCAGCCGCCATTGTGTCAATCTACCTGGTCAAGGGTCTTCCTCTCCTTCTTGGACCCTCCACCCTTCCAAGAATCATTTCCCTCTCCAGTGAATAGGCCCTCCTAACAACATGCCTGAAGTTTGTGTGGTGAAGCCTCATCATCCCTGCCTCCAAAGAGTAATCCAAGACATATTTGTTCTCTTGGCCGTCCATGGGATGTTCAGTGCTCTTCTCCAACATCACAGCTCAAAGGCATCAGTTCTTCTTATGTCATCCTTATTCATTGTCCTGCTCTCAGATGCATAGCAAATTGCACCTGGAAAGTCTGCAATGAGGGACCTATCCAACTTATTGAGAAGTAAGTATGAGAGGGTGAAACCAGGCTGCTTCTTGGAGGCAGGGATTCTGAAGCTCCATCTAACATACCTTGGGCATGTTGCAAGAAAGGAACTGTCTTTGGAGAGGGACATTATGCTTAGAAGGGTGGAGGAACAGTGCAAGACAGGAAAATCCTGGGTGAGATGGATTGACTCAGTAACTGGAATAACAGGGCTGGGTGTGTCAGAGATGATTGGTTGGCTCTGGAGAGAGTGGGATTCAGAGCTGTTGTACATAGGGTCTCTGGGAGTCACAGTGAAAATTATAACAATGATGTCAGTTTGAGGACTAAGGTGCATCTAATTCAGGCCATGGTCTTTCTAGTCACTTACTATGCATCTGACTCAATGGTGCAATAATAACAAAAACCAGTAAGGGAGCTCTCATAGAGCAATCTGTAGAGAGTTACACAGCTAAACTAAAATGGAGCCTCTCTGATGGTCCAAATCTACCAGCAGCTCCAAGAGAGAAAAATGGGCACTCTCCTCCTGAAAGATTTACAGACTCAGAAAACTTAGAGGTTAGCTCTAAGTAGGTTCTCACTCAGCATCAATGAGTTATAATAAAAAAAAAAAAAAAGATTCAGTACGATTAAATAACCAAGCACAGACTTTACAAGAGGAAAGAACTTACAGGCTAACTAAAGCTTAAAAGGGCCCTTAAAAAATCATTACTCATCAGGAATCTCAAATGAAAACCACAATGAGATGGAAAAACTGAAAACGACTGACAATAGCATGTGAAGGCAAGAACGTGGAAGAGCCTGAACTCTCAAATGTTGTTAGTGTTATAACCAATCTGGAATATTATTTGACATATTCTAATAAAGTTAAACATTTATCTTCCTTGTTGTTCTTATGTGCCATTGCATCGACCTAGACTCATAGTGATCCTGTGAACAATGGCTCTGAAACTTGCTCTATCCTGAGCCATCCTCACCATCTCTGACATACCTGACATCATTGCTATAGTCACTGTGTCAATCCACGCCGTGCAGGGTCTTCCTCTCCTGTCCTGACCCTTTACCCTTCCAAGCATGATGTCTTCCTCCAAGGACTGAGCCCTCCAGGCCATGTGCCCAAAGTATATAAGACAGAGTTTAAAATGCCTTGCCTCCAAGAAACAACCTGGTTGCTTCTTCTCTAGAACATTATCTTCATTATGATTCACTAATTCACTTTTGGTTTTACACCATAAATGAGTGTCCCTGTGCCCCAAAACACTATATATGAATATTTATAGCAACTTTATTCCTAATAGCCTTAGAAATAATTTTTTTAAAGTTCATCAGTAGGAGAAGGGACAAATATATTGGTGTGTTTGAAGTTGCTTAAACACAATGGAATACTGAAAACAAACATGAATCTCAAAACTCACTATAATACAGTCTGTTCTAACTCATAATGACACTTCTATCACATTTCCAAGACTACATTTTTTTTTCTTTTCTGCAGAGTGCCTGATGAATTCAGACCATGGGAAACGTCAGACTTTTGGTTAGGAGCACAATACAGTAGCATCTATGTCACAGGAGCTTCTGATGGTATACTTTCTGTTGTTGTGTTTACCATTGGGTCAGAACTGACCCATATCTGACCCTCCAGTAGATTTTCAGAGGCAGTAGATTGCACAGGAGGAGATTGCCCATCTTTCTCCTACAGAGGAGCTAGCAGTTTCAACCTGTCTGTAGGCTACCAGAGCTCCCTGACCCATTAAATAGGCAATAAGAACAGATGACTTTCAAAAGCATTATATTGAGTGAAAGAAACTAGACTCTAATAAAAGAAATATTGCATGATCTCATTTATGTAAGCTTAAGAACAAGAAAGAGTTGTGGTGTAAGTCAGATGGTAAATGAGCAAAAAGATGGATGAGTGAATATTAACTAGAAAGAGACACTTGGTAGTGGTGAAAATGTGCTGTCTTGACCTAGAATATTATCATATAAGTGTCTACATACATGTATGCAAATTCATTGATTTTTTTTAAATGTAACATGTACATTTTAAGATTTCTGCATTTTATTGTATGTAAGCTATATTCCAGGAAAGAAGTAGGAAATGAACACATAATCTTAACATAAAATGTCACTATCTGTTCACTGGCAACAAACAGCAACACTCTGATGGGGGGTAAGCACGAGGGAAACACACCACTCTGGGAGCCAATCCAGCTTAACTTTATTGGGGGTTGCAGCACACTTACATACGAGCAAGTAAACAGGAAGACAGGATAGGGTGGGCTTGCAGATGTGGGAAATGTGGATTGGATAGGAGAACCTCAGCCTCCTGCAGACTACTCCCATCTCAAAGCCATCTTCCCAGGTGGCAAGCTTTCTCAAGCCAGTACAGCCAAACACAGGAGAGCTTTCTCTATCCCGTATTAAAGACCGTTAGGAGGCTTGCATTTATCTGGAGCTAGGTGATCTGTCCTGACCAGAGGCCCTCCCTTCCTCCCCAACATTCCCCAACAATAAAGATTGAAGGAATTTAAAAAGGAGAAAATGATAGTCCATAACCTTAGCATCCAGAAGGTTAAGACTTGTTTCAATGCCAATTTTATATGGATGAAATACTACTGCACGTACATTTTTATTATACTCCCTCCATATCATCACATCCTAAGCACTTTCCCACATCATTTCTATTAATATGATCTAAACAGCTGTTTCATAATTCATCATCAAGTATCATAATAGACACACTGTAAATTATTTAACCATTCCCTTAATGCTGAATCTGTGATTGTTTGGGGGTTTTTTTGCTGCTATAAATAATGCCTAGATTCTTTGCTCTGCACTTTAGATTTGTTAGTTAGGTAACATGTACCAGTCACCATTTCTCAGAAGATTTGGAAAGGTAGTGGCATAAACCTACCTCTGAAATCTCTGTGTACTGGGTTAACATCATGACATCGCATCTTTGAAGTAAAGGCGGTTTCTGTCACTCTTCACTAAATGTTAATGGAGATTATGCTCTGTCAACCTCTAGGTGAGATGCAAGACAGACAGAGACACATATTAGAAGGAAAAACCTACTATTAAATAAGGGTCTGAAAGTGGTACTTATATATCAAACCCCATTGCCTCGAGCTGATTCCAGTTTCAGTGACTTTTAAGACAGAACTGTCATGTAGGGTTTCCAAGCCTGTAAATCTTTACAGAAATAAACCGCTTCACTTTTCTTCCACAGAGAGGCTGGTAGGTTTGACTCACCAACTTGAGGTTAGCAGCTGAACATTTTACTCAATGCACCATCAGAGGTCCTTGAAGTTGGTATTGATGTTAGGTGGGGTCAGTGAGTACATTCCAACTCATTATATGTAAGTTGAAATAATGTCTGTTTAAGTCTGACATAATATGAGTTTGTTGTCATGTTTAGGGGTGTTTTTAACAAGAGGAAAAGTCAAAGTGTAAATAGCAATCAAAAGTAATTAATGAGAGTAACTCTTCATCTCCTGTAATTAAAGAAGATGCTTCCCACTGCCACTGAGTCAAATGTCAATGGAATAAATGAAATTTTAGAGACTTCTGGCAGTGAACTGTGACTTCATACTATTACCTGCTCTTTTCTACTTCAAGAAGGGTGGAAGGGAGGCAGGAGAAAATTATTTTTTAGCACTGGCTGATTTTCATGGTGTAAATACTCCCAGCATGACTGATTTTGAGCCGCCATCTGAATATCATAGATAGTCGTAAAGGATATGCACAGTCAATGTTTTTGAACTCGCATTAGCACTCCGTTACAAGGACACCGGTTTTGCTTTTTTCTCCTTTCTACTGCTTTTTGCTCTGGTTGCTAATGAGCCGTATCTCCGAGAATAAAGTTATTTTTTGTTTTGCCATAATATTTTTGTCTTCAATCACTGCTGATGTCAGATGGACCTTGGTTGAAAACAGAATATCAGAAGAATTGTCTGTTTAATTGACTGTGCAAAAGTAATTGACGGCATGATTCATAACAAATTATTTCAGACATTGAGAAGAAGGGAATTCCAAAACACTTAATTGTGCTCATGCGAAACCTGCACATAAGACAAAAAGCTATTGTCCAAACAGAGCAATAGAAAGGTGTATGGTTTAAAATTAAGAAAGATGTGCATCATAGTTACATCCTTTCTCCATACTTATTCAATCTGTATGCTAAGCAAATCATTGGAAAAACTGGACTCCAAAAGGCAAAATATGGCATCAGGATTGGAGGAAGACTCTTTAACTTGCATTATACAGATGATAAAACTTTGCTTGCTGAAAGTGAGAACTTGAAGCAGTTGCTAAAAAAGATCAAAACCAGCTTTCAATATTGATTATATCTTAATATCAAGAAAAGAAAATATTTTCACTACTGGACCAATAGGCAACAATATGATGTTGTTGTTGTTGTTATGTGTTGTCATGAGTCACTTGCGACTCATAGCAACCCTATGTACAACAGCTCTAAACTCTGCTCTGTCCTGTGCCAATCTCCTTGTCTCCGACACACTCATCCCGATTGCCCCAGTCACCGAATCAATTCACCTCCCAGAGGGCCTTCCCCTCCTGTGCCTGCCCTCCACCCTCCCAAGCATGATGTCCTTCTCCAAGGACTGGTCTCTCCTTGTAACATGACCAAAGTATGTCAGACGAAGTCTCAGAATCCTTGCCTCTAAGGAGCAGCCCGGTTTAACCATCTCCAAGATGAATCTGTTTCTTTTCTTAGCAGTCCATGGTACCCTCAGCACTCTTCTCCAACACCAAAGCTCAAAGGCATCAAAACAGAAAACACTGAAATGTTCAACAAGTTCATCTTAATTGGATATAATCAACACCCTTGGTACCAGCAGTAAGGAGATCAGGTGACATATTGCATTTAAAAAGTACACTGTCAAGCACCTTTCCAA
Source organism: Elephantulus edwardii (assembly GCF_000299155.1). Taxonomy (NCBI): domain Eukaryota; kingdom Metazoa; phylum Chordata; class Mammalia; order Macroscelidea; family Macroscelididae; genus Elephantulus; species Elephantulus edwardii. Next base: position 13,868,577 of record NW_006399820.1, on the reverse strand, counting down.
ATTACTGTGGGAAAATGATAACAGTTTGAAGACAGGCTTACTTTGTCTTTTCAGTCATTTGCTATTCTACTGAGCTGGACAAGGAAAAAGCATGATAGAAGAAGAATTGATGCCTTTGAACTATGGTGTTAGAGAAGAGTACTGAATATCCCATGGACTTTCAAAAAACCAAACAGATATGTCTTGGAGAAAATGCACCCAGAGTGCTCCTTGAAGGCAAAGACAACAAAGCTTCATTTCACATACTTCAGGTACGTTTTTAGGAGATGCTGTTCCTTTGAGAGTACCATCATGCTTGGAAAGGTGGAGGAGGGTTGGCAAAAGAAAGGAAGACTCTCAACCAGATGGATTGCCTCAGTGATTGCAGAAATGGGCTTAAGTATGTCGGAGATAATAAAAACGGCACAGGTTAAGACAGTGGTCATATCTGTTGTTCAAAAGATCACTATGAATCATAGTCAACTTGACAGCACCTAACAACAATTTAGATGACAGAAGAAGAATTGACACCCTTGAACTGTGGTGTTGGAGAAGGGTACTGAATAGCCCATGAACTGTCAAAAGAAAAAAGTAAATCTGTGTTGGAAGAGGTGCAACCAGGTGTTACTGAGAGGCAAGGGCAGTGAAGTCTGTCTCATATATTTTGGCCATGTTGTCAGAAGGGGCCATTCCTTGGAAAAGAACATCATGCTTGTAAAGGTGAAGAGTCAGAGAAAGAGATGAAGAAGTGCAACAAGATGAACTGGCACAGTGACTGTAACAATGGGCTCAAGCATATGGAAGATTATGAGGATGGGACATGATAGGGCAAGATTCATATTTGTTGTTCACAGTGTCTCGATAAGTCATAGTTGACTCAATGATGCACAAAAACAATAATTTGGATATGAATGTCTTTAAGCAAATCATGACTCTTCATGGTCCCATCACTTTGTAATATCTCACATCAAGCTCATTTACTCCTGAGGCATTTGATTCATAGCCTTGGCCTCCATTCTCATTGCTCTTTATTGGGAAATCTAGCACATTCTCTCATTTCTCCTAAGCCAAGAGCCTGAGCATACGTCTCTTGATCTTTAAGTGTTTAATAAAAGTCTTGTACATAATACTTCAAACCAAACTCACTGCCACAGTCTGTTCCGATGCATAGTGACTCAATTGAGTTTCTGAGGCTATAAATTTTTTTTATTGTAAATAGTAGTATTACTAAAGTACTCAAAACACACATTCCCAAGACATGTATAAATAAAATCACAACAAATAACTTTAGCAAGTTTTACATGCAAGTGAACCCAAACCCACTGCATTACCGTCAACTGCACCTCAAAGTAACTCTTGTAGCACAGAGCAGAATTGCCACATAGCATTTGCAAGACTAAGTCTTCAGGGTTGTCACATCTTTCTACAGCTGTTCAACACACCACCTTTTGGTTCACAGAGGACTTAACCATGAACCACCATGACTCCTTGTGAAGTTTTACATTTCTCAATATAGACACATTTTATAGAATACCTTATTGCTTAAGTTACTGGTAAAAGTGATTAATTATAGAGCGCTTTGGTGGCCTAGTGGCAAGAAACTGCACTGAAATCCCAAAGGTGTGAGGTCCAAATCCACCAGATGCTCTGCTGGAGGAGAGGCAATCTCCTTCTGTACCAGTTGGAAGCGATCCAATGGTATACAACAAGGGGTGGGGGGAAGCATTAAAAAAAAGTGATTAATTGTACATTGCAGTAGATTTGTCCAATGAAATATGCTCTTTTAAAGTTTTTACTAGGGCATTGATTGTGTTTCAAATAAAATTAAATCCTTGACCAAAAAAAAGTGATTAATTATAGTGGATTCAATTAATCTTTACTTGTGAAAACTATCAAATTATTAGTGTCTACTGAATTGACTGCACTGGGTTTGGGTTTTGGATTATCAATGCTAAAAAAATTTTTTAAATGAAAATTTGAAAAACAGTGCAATAGCAAATACACACTTTTCCAGTTGGGAATTGTCAGCGGAATTTTATTACATACTAGACTTATAAATGCACTTAGTAGCTTTTATAATTCAAGAAGTTAGACTAGACTGAGAAGAATGTGGAAACAAGTCTGGAAGAAAAGAACAGTCTGCATTATGCAGATGACACAATCTTATAAAAAGTTAAGAAGAACTGAAACGTGTTCAAGACCATAGCCTTCTATATGAATTACATTTCAACATTACGAAAATGAACATTCTCACCCCTGGATCAAGTGTCAATGCCATAAGAGATGGAGAAAAGATTGAAATTGTCAACAATTTCATTTTACTTGGATCCACAACACAATCAATACCCTTAGTAACAGCCATCAAGAAATCAAAAGATAGGTTACATTGGGAAAATCTGCTGTCAAGGACCTCCCCAAAGTGCTAAAGAGCAACGATGTCAGTTTAAAGACCAACGTGTGCTTTACTGATTTAGGGCCTTTTCAATTGCTTCCTCTACATCTGAAATGTTGTCAATGAATAAAGATAACAACAACAACAAAATCAATGCCTTTGAATTGTGCTGTTGGAGACAACGGAATATATCAAATGATGTTGTTGTTAAATGCTGTCGAGTTGTAGGCATCTCATAGCAACCCTATAAATGAAAGATCTGAACACTTGTATAACTTTCTTCATTTCTCCAAGTTCATAGGGTTTCCAGAGGTAAGCTATTTTGGAAGTGGATGCCACTCCTGCTTCCAAGTTTATATTGTTGTTGTTGTTATGTGCCATCGAGTCACTTGCAACTCATAGCAACCCTATGTACAAGAGCCCTAAACCCTGCTCTACCCTGTGCCAACCTCACCGTCTCGAACACACTTACTCCCATCACCCCAATCACAGAATCGATCCATCTCACCAAGAGTCTTCCTCTCCTGCGCTGTCCCTCTACTCTCCCAAACATGATGTCCCTCTCCAAGGACTGGTCCTTCCTTGCAACATGCCCCAAATATGTTACACGAAGCTTCAGAATCCTTGACTCCAAGGAGCATTCTGGATTCACCCTCTCTGGGACAAACCTGTTTATTCTCCTAGCAGTCCATAATATATTCAACACTCTTATCTAGTACCACAGCTCAAAGGCATCAATTCTCTATCATCCATGTTCACTGTCCAACTCTCCGATGCATAGCACATAATTGCGAAGACTACAGTCCAAATCAGGTGCACCTTAGTCTCCAGCCTGACATCGTTGCTCTTCAGCACTCCTGAGAGGTCCCTCACAGCTGACCCTCCCAATGCAATTCGTCTCCTGATTTCCTGGCTGCTGGTACCAAGAGTGTTGACTATGGAGCCAAGCAAACTAAAACTGTTACTAGCTCAATCTGTTCATCATCCATACTGCCAATTGTACCAGTGGTGAGAATCTTTGTTTGTTTGTTTGTTTTTTTATGAAAACCAATTTTTTTAAAATTTTTTATTTTTGTGTGAGTGTACCGTCAAATCAGATCTGACTGGTACAGGAGGAGATTGTCCCTCCTTCACCCGGCAGAGCACCTGGTGGATTCGAACCATGAGCCTCTGGGATTGCAGTTGCAGCTTCTTGCCACTAGGCCACCAGAGCTCCCCTGAGAATCTTTGTTTTCTTGATGTTGAGCTTCAATTCGTATTGAAGACTACAGTCCTTGGACCTCTGCAGCAAGCGCTTCAGGTCCTCCTCAGTTTCAGCAAGCAGGGTTGTGTCATCTGCATAACACAGGTTGTTGATAGATCTTCTACCAATCCTGATGCCACATTCCTCCTCGTACAGCCCAGCATCTTGGATGATTTGTTCTGCACAGATTGAAAGGTATGGAGACAAAATACATCCCTGATGGCCCCCCTTCTTGATTTTGAACCATGTAGTGTCTCCTTGCTCTGTTCTGACTACTGCCTCTTGGTATAGGTTTCTCATAAGCACAATCAAATGTTCTGGGATTCCCATTCTCAGAGTCAGCCGTAGCTGCTTGTGATCCAAATAGTCAAAAGCCTTTGCACAGTCAATGAAACACAGATAGACATGCCTCTGGTACTCTCTGCTTTCTGCCAAGGTCCATCTTACATTAGTTGTAATATCCCTAGTACTACAAACTCTTCTAAATCCAGCCTGCACATCTGGCAGTTCTCTGTTGACCTACTGCTCCAGTTGTTTTTGGATAATTTTAGGCAGAATCTTGTTTGCATGTGATATTAATTATACTGTTTGATAATTTCCGCACTCTGCTGGGTAACTTTTCTTCGGAATGGGAACAAATATCGATCTTTTCCAGTCAGTCGGCCAGCTGGCTGTTCTCCAGATTTCTTAGCACAACTTAGTGAACACATCCAGGGCAAGCGTCTGTTTGTTGAAATATGTCAATTGGTATGCCGTTAACTCCTGGAGCATTGTTTTTGCCAGTTCTTTCAGAGCAACTTGAGCTTCCTCCTTCATCACCCTAGGCTCTTGCTCATACATTATCTCATGAAATTCATCTGTATCAGCCACTTCCTTCTGATACAGTGATTCTGTGTACTCCTTCCGTCTTCTTTTAATGCTTCTTGGATCATTTAACATTTATCTGAAAGCATCCTTAAGTATTGCCACTTGTGGCTTGAATTTGTTTTTCAACTCCTTCAGCTTAAGAAACGCTGAGCAAGTTCAGCCCTTTTGATTTTCTGACTCCAGCTCTCTGCACATTTCATTATAGTACCTTGCTTTGTACAGAGGTAACCTGTGGTCGCTGTGAAGCTGAACACTGTGACACTGATGTGTCAAACGTGATAACGGTTACCCATGGTGGACAGTGGTGGCACTACCCAGTTGAAACAAGCTTGGAAGCAGAAGTGGCATCCATTTTCGTAAACAGCTTGCCTCCGGAAACCCTATGAACCTGGAAAAAGGATGAAAGTCACGCACACAAGTGTCGAGGCCTTTCGTTCATAGGGTCACAATGAGTCGCTTATGACTCGACAGCACTTAACAACAACAACATCTTGCTTTGTTATCCCGAGCTGCCCTTTGAAATTTTCTGTTCAGCTCTTTGATTTCTTGATTTCTTCTTTTAGCTTTGGCTTCTCAGTGCTCTAATGCAATACTCAAGAGTCTCATCTGATATCCATCTTGGTCTTTTCTTCTTCTTCAGCCTTTGTAATGATCTTTTGCATTCTTCACAGACAGAACTGAATATATCACGGAGTGACAAAAGAACAAACAAGTCTTCTTGGAGGAAGTGTAGACGATGCTTTTTAGAGGAAGGATAGTACAGCGTCATCTCATATTCTTTGGGCATGTTGTCAAGAAGGGCCAGTCCTTGGAAGAAGACATCATACTGGGAAAGGTGGAGAGTCTGAGAAAGGAAGATCCTTAACGAGATGAGGCCATAAAGAAAGGACTAATCAATTATTTTTTTTTAAAAAAAAGGAAGGAGATTGTTCATCCTTTGAAGCATCTGGTGGATTCCAGCTGCCAGAGAGGCATAGACTTTGGGTTAGCTGTGTAACTTTCTACATACTCCTCTACCAGTGCTGCCCTCTGTACATAATAAGTACTCAAAAATGTCTATCTATGTATGAACTAATAGAGAAACATTTACTTTTTTCATAAGCATATTCTGTGCACAAAATACTAGGCAAGGCTAAGTACTTTTTTTGTTAGATTTTAATGAAAGTTTATAAAGAACTTGGATTTCCATTTATTCATTGTTGTACATTTTCCTCCCTGTCTCCCATCCCCTCAGTTCTCTTTTTTCCTTTGGAAAAACAGTTCTTTCATTGTTATATAGCTCCACCACCCAGACCATTTTACTATGCAACTCTTATTCTGGACTCTTATCATGCCAATAATACCTAATCATATGGTCCTTTTATATAGTTCTCCCCCTCGCTTATTTCTATGCCACGTACATTACTTATCCCCTCTTTTTATAATTCTCCCCCCAAACCTCATGTCAGTCCTGTTCTATAACAGTGGCATTATATAGTATTTGTCTTTTTGTGACTGAGATATTCCACTCAGCATAATGTCCTCCAGGGTCGCCCATTTTATATAATATGTCATGAGTTCTTTGTTTTTCAGTGCTGCATAATATTCCATTGTGTGAATATACCACAGCTTCTCTATCCATTTGTTTGTTGATGGGCACATGGGTTGCTTCCAACTCTTTGGTATTGTGAACAAAGCCGTGATAAACATCACATTGATTGGTTGGTCTATTGGGCCAGTGGTGAGGATTGACTTGCAATCCATACTGAGGGCTATAGTATTTGCCCATCAACAAATGAATGGATAGAAAAGCTTTGATATATTCACACAATGGGATAGTATGTTGCATTGAAAAACAAGGAACTCATGCAATATTATTCAAAATAGGTGATCCTGGAGGACATTATGCTGAATGAAGTATCTCAGTCACAAAAGGACACATACTGCATAGTGCCACTGTTGTAAAACAGGACTGACATCAGGGTTGCAGGGAGGCTGAGAAAGATGGGATGAATAATGTATAGTGCATTGAAACAGATGAAGGAGAAAATTATTTAAAAGGGATATGTGATTAGGTATTATTGTCATAACTGGAGTCCAGAACGAACGTTGTATAGTGGAGCGGACCTGGGAGGAGGGATTGTATAACAATGAAAGAATTTTTCTTTATTTTTCAAAGAGAAGAGTGAAATGGGGTGGGGGGGAAGGGGTGGGCAGGGAGAGAAGTTCAATAATGAATTAATGGAAATCCAAAGTCTCCATACATTTTCATTAAAATTAATAATAATAATAATACATTTAATTAAAAAGATTAATAAGTTGATATGCACACCCATGTTTATTGCTGCGTTGTTCACAATAGCAAAGACATGGAAGCAACCCAAATGCCCATCAACAAATGAATGGTAAAATAAAAACAAAAACAAAAACAGTATAGTCACACAATGGAATACTACACAGCACTGTAAAACAAGGAACTTATAAAATATTATACAAAATGGGTGACCCTGGAGGACATTATGCTAAATGAAATATCTCAGTCACAAGAAGATAAATACTGCATAATGCCACTGTTATAAACAGGACTGACACGGAGCTTGGGGGGAAACTAAGAAAAGAAGGAATAAATAGTGAACACTGCATTTAAATAGATGAGGGAAAGAATGGTCGAAGAGAAATATATGATTAGGTATTACTGGCATGACAATAGTCCAATAGTCCAGAATAAGAGGTGCATAGTAAAGTGGTCTGAGGGACCGGGGCTGTGGGCTGGGGGGAGGAAACTGTAACAATGAAAGAATCTTTTTAAAGAGAAAAGTGAACTGGAGCAGCCAGGGCATGGTAGGGAGGAAAATGTGCAAGAAGGAATGAATGGAAATCCAAGTTTTCTGTAAACTTTCGTTCAAATATTGATTAAAAAACATGACTAGGAAGTAGGAGTCCTGATAGAACAATGATTAATGTTTGGTTACTAAGGAACAGGCCAGATGTTTGAGCACATTAGAATGTCCTTGAGACAGAGATATGGCAATTTCTTTCATAAAGATTCAGTCATGTAGGGCAGTTCTACTCTATCTTATAGCATCATTGTGAGTCAGAACTGACTACATGGCAACAGGTTTGGTTTGAAGATTAGCAAGAAATTCCTGTGTATACAAAATGGTTAGATGCTTGACTACGAGATGAAAGATTACAGCCTCGAGTACCCATGGTCAGCACTATTCTGTGAACAGTCAGTTCTAACACACACACGTGAATGCTAGAAAACTGAATTAATGGAACGAACAAGATTAAATAGAAAACACTTTGCTTCAACATATTCTAAAAGTTTTAGTAAGGCCGTAATTGTCATTATGTGACTTTGAGTTGATTATGATTCATAGTGACCTATGGGCAATGGCTTCCCTATGCTAAGCCAACCTCATCACCTGTGACACACTTGACCCCATTGACACAATCACTGTGTCAGCCTATCTTATTGAGGGTCTTCCTCTTCTGCACTCACTCTCCACTATTCCAAGCATGATGCCCTTCTCCGAGGACTGGTTTGTCTTGGCAACATACCCAGATTATGTGAGATGGAGTTTCAAAATTCTTGCTTCCAAGCAATACCCTGGTTTCATCCTCTCTGGGATAAAGCTGTTTGTTCTCTTGGTAGTTTAATGTTCTTCTCTAGCATCATAGTTCGAAGGCATTGATTCTTCTCCTGTCATCCTTACTCATTGTCCAGATCTCAGATGAACAGCAAGCAATTGAGAAGACCATGGCCTAGATCACGTACAGCTCAGACTCTAGATGACATCATTGCTCTTTAGCATTCTGGAGAGGTCTCTAACAGAAGATTTTCCCAGTGCAATGTGTCTTTTGATTTCCTGATGGCTGGAGCCAAGAATGTTGACCATGGATCTGAACAAGATGAAATTGTTAACAATTTTATTTGCAAAGATTTATTCACTGCAAATTCCTTTTATAACCAACAAAAATGGCAATTATACACTTTGACCTCACTTGACACAGGATCCAGATTGATTATCTCTACAGAAAGAATCACTGGAAAAAACTCAGTAACACCTGTGAAAACAGGCCAGGTGCTGACTGAGAAAGAGACCATCAGCTACTCAGTGCAAGCTCAAATTGAAGGATAAACAAACAAACAAATAAATTCACAACAACCTAAATATCACCTTGAGTCACTCCCATTTTAATTTAAAAACCATCCCAAGAACAGATTTGAGGCCTAAACACTAATGAATGAAGGCCAGAGGAGCTATGGGATGATATAAAGTTTATCATCCATGAGGCAAACAAAAGATCATTCCAAAGTTAGAGGATAAAGAAAAGATCAAAGTAGATGTTAGAAAAGACTTTGAATATTGCACTAGAAGCCCAAGAAACCAAAATAAAGGGAAGAAATCAGGAAGTTAAAGAGCTGAACAGAATATTTCAAAGGGCAGCTCGTCAAGACAAAGTGTTATTAAAAAGTGTGCAAAAACCTGGAGTCAGAAAATAAAAAAGGAAGAACTCACTCTGCATTTTTCAAATTGAAGGAACTAGAGAACAATTCAAACCTTTAGTTATAATACTTAAAGGTACAATGGACAGAATATTGAATGATCCAGGAAGCATCAAAAGAAGATGGAAAGATATACAATGAGGAGATGATAATATCAATGAATGGGACCTTCTAAAGATTAAGTCCCTATGTGCATCATGAGGGTGAAAAGACTGGGGGAAAAACATTTGACAATGACGTCTCAGACAACAGTCTCATAATAAAAGTTTATAGAGTACTACTGGCCTTCACAAGAAAAAGAATGCTAACCTAATTACAAAATGGGCAAAAGACATGGAATGACTTTTCACAAAGGAAGACTTCAGATGGCCAACAGACACACAAACAAATGCTCACAATCACTGGCAATAGGAAAGATACAAATCAAAACACCAATGAAATACCATCTCACCCCAGTAACTACGGTAAATGTGGGGTGAGGAAATAGGAAGGGTCCTGGTGAAAAGACAGGGTAATGATGAGCAAGGTCCAATGGTGATAATTCTGTAAAACATAATGCATATAAATGACTGAATAAAACATAATGTGAATGAAGAATAGTGTGAAACACAGTTTATAAGAACTTATAAGCAAACCAGTAATAATTAAAAAAAAAGACACACACACACACAAAGTTTAACAGGACAGCAAGCAATAAATGTTGGAGAGGATGTGGTGAGATTGGAATTCTCATGCACTGTTGATGGGATTATAAAAAGGTACAACCACTCTGGAAGGTAGTTTAGCATTTCCTCAAAAAGCTGAACATAGAAATTCCACATGACCCAGTTATTCCAGTGCTAGGAATATACCTCAAGGAAAATAGAACTGAACTGAGACACAAATGGAGACTTGTCCACTGATGCTCATAGCAATATAATTCACAGTAGCAAGAAACGTGGACCTCACACTAAGTTTGGAGCACCAGCATACAGGATCCAGCCACGAAGACATTGCCTTCACCTGGGATATTATCTTGTTGTGCGTCTCAACCAGAAAGCTCCAGCACCCAGCAGCCACAGGAAAACGGTCCTAGAGTACAAGTGCAGAGACAAGGACCTTCCTCCAGAGCCACCAGAAAGAGAAAGCGTTCCCTTAGAGCTGGTACCTGGTACCTAAACTGTGAAACTTATCTGTCAACTTATTTGTTGTATTGGAGGATAGGCCTGCATATTACTAATTATTGTTTGGATGTCTATATTCTTTCTCATTTATCGTTGTTCTAGTTAATGCAACACTTGTGGGTTGCTGTGATGCTGAAGTCTGTGTCACTAGTGTTTCAAATGTCAGAGAGGCCATCCATCATAGTGAAGAGGTTTTAGTGAAACTCTCAGATTAAGACATTGTAGGAACAAGGATTGGCCATTCATTTCTGAAATAATAGGACTCTGAAAACCCTATGAAAAACAGAGGAACATGAATAGATATAATATTAGAGGTAGAGCCCAGATTCGCAGTCAGTCAAAATGAGGAGAAATCGTTGCTAATCTTTAATAGTTGGAACATGGAATATATGAAATAAGCATTTTGGAAAACTACACGTTTTGAAAAATGAAATAAAACACAAGAACATCAACATGCTAGGCATTAGTGAGATGAGACGGACTAGTTTTGGCCACTTCGAATCAGTCTCATGGTGCATTAAGCTGGGAATGAAAAAAAGAAAGAAAGAATTGTGTTGCATTCATAGTCAAAAAGACAATTTCAAGTTGAATCCTAAAGTACAACGTCATTAGTAATAGAATATTATTCACACGCATACAAGGAAGACCTATTAATAAGACTATTTAAATCTATTCATCAACAGCTAAAGCCAAAAAGAAGAAAATTGAAGAATTTCTATCAAATTTTATAGTCTGAAATTGGCCAAACATATAATCAAATGAGTTAAAATGATCATTGGTGATTAGAATGTAAGTATTGGAAATAAAGAAGACGACTTGGCAACAGAAATGAGGCTGGAAATAGAATGATCAAATTTACCATGTTCAATGATTTATTTATTGCAAATACATTTTGTAAAAAACACAAACAGTATCTTTATACATGGATCTCACCTGATGGACTGCATAGGCATAAGATTGGCTATATCTGTGGAAGAAGTTGTTGGAGAAGCCCAATAACAGCAGTCAAATCCCAACCCAAGTGCTGAGTGTGAAATAGACCATCAATCACTCTTGTGCAAGTTCAAATTGAAACTGAAGAAAATGAAAATAAATCCACAAGAACCAATATATGATCTTGAGTACATCCCACCTGAATTTAAAAACAATCTTAAGAATAAGTTTGAAAACTACTATCAGATATCATCTTACCCCAGTAACAATAGCAAAATTCAACAGAGCAGCAAGCAACAAATGCTGATAAGGTTGTGGAGAAACTGGAATCCTTATTCACTGTTGGTGGGAGTGTAAAATGGTGCAATCACTGTGGAAGGCAGTATGGCACTTTCTCAAAAAGTTGTGAATAGAAATACCATTTGACCCAGCAATTCCACTACTGGGACTATACCCTAAAGAAACCATAACTGCCACTCAAGCAGATTTATGCACACCCATATTTATTGCTGCTTTGTTCACAATAGCAAAGAGTTGGAAACAACATATATGCCTATCAACAAACAAATGGCTAGAGAAGCTGTAGTATATTCACATAATGGGATATTATACAGCACCGAAAAACAAAGAACTCATGAAATATTATACAAAATGGGTGACCCTGGAGGACATTATGCTGAGTGAAATGTCTCAATCACAAAAGGAAAATACTGCATAATGACACTGTTATGAAACAGGACTATGATGGGGGTTGTGGGGAAAACTAAGAAAAGAGGGGATAAATAATGTACACAGTATTGAAACAGATGAGGGAGAGAAATAATAAAAGGAACATATGATTAGGTATTATTGGCATGACAAGAGTCCAGAACAAGAGGTGCATAGTAAAGTGGCCTGGTGGGGGGCGGTGGGACTGTATAACAATGAAAGAACTTTTTTAAAAAAAAAAAAGCGAAATGAGTGCAGGGGGGACAGGGAAGAAAATGTGCAACAATGAATGAAAATCCAAGTTCTTTATAAACTTTCATTAAAATCTCAATTAAAAAAATAATGTTTGAAGCATTAATTGCCCATGATTGAAGACCAGATGGGTTGTGGGATGACATTAAGAATATCACCTATGAAGAGAACAAAAGGTCACTGAAAAAGACAGAGAAGAAAGAAACAACCAAAATGGATGTCAGAAGAGACCCTGAAAATTGCAATGGAGCATCAAGACGCCAAAACAAAGGGAAGAGATGATGAAATAAAAGATCTGAATAGAAGATTTCAAAGGGCAGGTAGGAAATACAAAGCAAATTACTATAATGGAATATGTAAAGATCTAGAATTGGAGACTAAACAGGGAAGAATTCACTCAGTATTCCTCAAGCTGAAGAAACTGAAAACAAATTCAAACCTCAAGTTGTAATACTTAGGGATGCTATGGACAAAATAGGGAGCTTTGATGGCCTAGTGAAGCTGAGCTGCAATCTCAAAGGCATGTGATTCGAATCCGCCAGCTGCTCCACAGGAGAAAAGTAGGCAATCTCTTGGGAATGACTGAAAATCTGCTAGATGGTCAGCTATGGGTTTGTTCTGACTCAATGATAGACAACAAAAACAATGGACAGTATCTTAAACAATTCAGGAAACATGAAAAGAAGATGAAAGGAGTACAGAGTCACTGCATCAAAAGGAACTAGCCAAAACGGAAATATTTCAGGAAGTACCATATGACCAAGAGCCATGGTAATGGGGGGGGGGGAAATTAAGCTGCATTGAAGACATTGGGGAAAAGACACCACCCCAGGAATTGATGAGATACTAGCTGAATTGTTTCATTAATAGATAAAGGCCTGGATGTGCTCACCAGTCTATATCAGGAAGTTTGGAGGACAACTGCCTGGCCTACTGACTGGAAGAAATTCATAGTTATTTGCATTCCCAAGAAAAGTAATCCAATAGAATGTGGAAATTATCAAACAATATTGTTAATATCACATACAAGCCAAATACTACTGAGGATCATTTAAAAATGGCTACAACAGTACATAGAGAACTGCCACATATTCAAGCTGGATTCAAAGAGGCCATGGCACCAGGAATATCATTGCTTATGTCATACGGATCCTAGCTGAAAGCAAAGAATGCTAGAATAATAGCTATTTGTGCTTAATTGACAATGCAAAGACATTTGACTGTGTGGATCATAACAAATCATGGCTATCATTGAGAAGAATGAGAATTCCAAAACACTTAATTGTGCTTGTGTGAAACCTATACCCAGACCAAGAGACTCCTGTACAAACAGAATAAGGAAATATTGTAAGGTTTAAAATTAGGAAAGGCATGTGTCAGGGTTGAATCTTTTCTCTATATCTGTTTAATCAGCATGCCGAGCAAATTATACAAGAAGTTAGACTCTATGAAGAAAAATGGAGCCTCAGGATTAAAGGAAGACACATCAATAACTTTCATTATGTGAATAACTCGACCTTGCTTGCTGAAAGTGAGGATCTGAAGTATTTGCTGCAAGTTAAACTGCATCCTTCAATATGGATTACATCTCAACATCAAGAAAACAAAAATCCTCACCAATGGACCAGCCATCATGATGAACAGAGAAAGGACTAAGACTGTCAAGGACTTCATCTCCCTTGGATCCACAACCGTTGCATTTGCTACCAGCAGTCAGGAAATCAGGGGACATTTTGGACTAGGAAGTGTGAAGATGGAGACCTCTCTAAATTATTGATGAGTAATGATGTCAGTTTGAGGACTCTGGTGCATTATTGTCTTTTCAATAATATGCTATGTATGCATCTAAGAGCTGGACTATGGGAAGCCAAACTTCATACAAAATATTACAAATGTATAAGTTAGGATTTATCTTGTGGCAGATCACAGAAAATGAGCTGTTTGTTCCCTGAAGACAGGAGACATCTGGGGCCTCCCTACAGAGGGAGTGTTACTACCTGGAAATACTTCCTGAGCTAGAGCATTAGGTTGACAATGAGAAAATTCAGCTTCATTTACAAGGAATTCCTTTTATGATTTGCTTCTCCTGATTATCAATAAATACACAGAGAAACAGGACTTGGGGTCTTCAGTCAAGAACTGCTGGCCCCCTGTTTTTTTTTCTATATTTTATTAATTTTCATAAACATTTACAGAGATTGATTTTGGGTTTCCATTCATTCATTGTTGCACTATTCTCTCTACCCTCCTCCCAGTTTGTTCTTGTCCAAATGCCACAGTGCTTGTCAAAGCCAG
>NW_006399820.1:13849061-13852508 GCF_000299155.1 Elephantulus edwardii | reverse complement strand
CCACTACGGCAGTGTAGTAGGATTTGAAATCAGGGAGTGAGATACCTCCTACCGTTCTTCTATTCTTAAGGAGTGCTTTGCTTATTCGGTGGCCCCCTGTTTTATGCTCTCTGTTCTATCTCATTCCTGGCTGTCTGTCTCATTATTAATAATTATAAAATTACTTTACCTTCAGTCTGCAACACTGGACCATGAATAAGGGTGATAGAAGAAATCAATGCCTTTGAATCGTGATGTTGGAGAAGAGTGCTGTATATCCTATGGACTGCCAAAAGAACAAACAGGTACATCTTGGAAAAGGTGCGGCCAGAGTTCTCCTTGGAGGCAAAGATGATGAAACCTCATCTCTCATACTTTGGATATGTTGCTAGGAGAGGTTATTCTTTGAAGAAGGATTGCATGTTTAAGGTAGAGGAATGGTGAAGGAGAGGAAGACTCTCTGCCAGATAGGTTGACACAATAATGGCAGTAATGGATATGAGTGTGTCAGAGATGATAAGGATGACACAGGATAGGACAAGATTCAGATATGCTGTTTATAAGGTCACTATGAGTCATTCTCAACTCAATGGCACCTAACAGCAATAATAATAACAATGATAAAAACATAAAGTTGGAAGGTCATAATGATTTTTCCAGGAAGCTTGTTTTCTAGCACATTTCCTGCTCATTTGTAAATTCAGGGTCTGGAATGTTTCCCAGGGGAGACTGAAGGTATTTTATTAAGAAAAGCAGAATGTACCACTACTTGGAATATACCCCAAAGATACCATAACCGTCACCCAAGCAGATATATGCACACCCATGTTTATTGTGGCTTTGTTCACAATAGCAAAGAGCTGGAAACAACCCAAGTGTCCATAAAAAATTAATGAATAGAGAAGCTGTGGTATATTCACACAATGGAATATTATGCTGCATTGAAAAACAAGGAATTAGTGCAATATTATTAAAAATGGGAGACCCTGAGGGGCATTATGCTGAGTGAAATATCTCAGTCACAAAAAGACAAATACTGCATAGTGCCACTGTTGTAAAACAGGACTGATATCGGGGTTCGGGGGAGACTGAGAAAACTGGGATAAATAATGCATACTGCATTGAAACAGATGAGAGAGAGAACTGTTTAAAAGCTATATATGATTAGGTACTTTTGTCATGACATGAGTCCAGAACGAGGCTGCATAGTGGAGTGGACTTGGGGGAGGGATTGTCTAACAATGAAAGAATTTTTCTTTTACTTTTCAGAGAAGAATGAACTGGAGTACAGGAGTAGGCAGGGAGAAAAGTGCAACAATGAATGAATGGAAATCCAAAATCTCTAAATGTTTATTAAAATTATTAATAATAATTTGAAAAAATAAAACAAAAAAAGAAAGTGGAATGTATTGTAAAGGTAGGTTGGTTTTACAAAAGGGCCGAACTTGCTCAGCATTTCTTAAGCTCAAGGAACTGAAGAACAAATTCAAACCTAGAGTTGAAATGCTTAAAGATGCTTTGGGCAGAATATTAAATGATACAGGAAGCATTAAAAGAAGATGAAAAGAGTATACAGAGTCATTATACCAAAAGGAATTGGTGGACACAGAAGAATTTCATGAAACAATGTATGAGCAAGAGCCTATGGCAATAAAGAAGTTCAAGCTGCTATGAAAGAATTGGGAAAATAACAAGACCCCAGGAATTGATGGCATACCAATTAACATATTTCAACAAACAGATACTGCCCTGGATGTGCTCATCAAGTTGTGCCAAGAAATTTGGAGGACAGCCACCTGGCCTACTGACTGGAAGAGATCTCTATTTGCTCCCATTCTAAAGAAAGGTGATCTGATAGAGGTTGGAGATTTTAGAGCAGCATCATTGATATCACATGCAAGTAAGATTCTACTGAAGATTATCCAAAAATGACTGGAACAACACATCAACAGAGTGTAGGCTGGATTAAGAACAGACTGTGACACTTGGGATATTATAGCTAAGGTCAGATGGATCTTGGCTGAAAGCAGAGGGTACCAGTGGAATGTCTATCTGTTTTTCATTGACTCTGCAAAGGCATTTGACTGTGTGGGTCACAACAAACTGTGGCTAACTCTGAGAAGAACGAGACTCCCAGAACACTTGATTGTACTTATGCAAAACCTATACTTGGACCAGGAGGCAGTTGTCAGAACAGAGCAAGGAAATACCACATGATTCAAAATTGGGAAGGGTGTGCATCAAGGATGTGTCCTATCTCCATATCTTTTCAATCTATATGTGGAACAGATTATCTGGGAGGCTGAGCTCAATAAGGAGAAATGTGGCATCAAGATTGAAGGTAGACTCATCAACAATCTGTGTTAGGCAGATGGCACAACCCTGCTTGCTGAAACTGAGGAGGACCTGAAGGACTTGTTGCAGAAAGTCAAGGACTGCAGCCTTCAATACAGATTGAAGCTCAACATCAAGAAAACAAAGATTCTCACCACTGGGCTGATTGGCAGCATCATGATGGATGATGAAGAGATTGAGATTGTTGACAGCTTCAGTTTGCCTGGCTCTATACTTAACACTCTTGGTACCACCAACCAGGAAATTGAAAGATTAATTGCATTGGGAAAGTCTGTCAGAGACCTCTCCAAAATACTGAAGAGCAATGATGTCAGTCTGGAGACTAAGATGCGCCTGATACAAGCCATTGTCTTTGCAATTACTTGCTATGCATCAGAGAGCTGGGCGGTGACTAGAGTAAACAGGGTTTAGGGCTGTTGTACATAGGATCACTATGAGTCAAAGGTGACTCAACAACACATAACAACAGCAACAATAATGATAAGGATATTCAGACACTGGTCATGGACCTGAAAAATGAAATTGCCCCAGGGGCTCAGTTCCTCCTTGTGGTCTTCTAGGAAACACATAGTCCTCTGCTCATCACCTGAAGCTATTCCTTTTCTTGCTGGGCTATTATTCTGTTTCTTTCTAGTCTTTGTTCCCTACCTTTGTACATCATTTTGTGCATCCTTTTAGCTTCTACTGTTTCTCCTTCTAACTTCTACCCTCATAACTTTTGAGCTCAATTTGCTGATGAGGAAATGCTGACCTGCCATGCTCAGAGTGTAAGTCATGGCTGGTCCATGAAGGCCTCAGATTTGTTTGGGGTAGGGGTCCTCCCCTTGGTCTTATCAGTCATGTCCAGAAAGGGCTAAGAGAAAACACAGGGATTCTGGGGGTCGGCCCTATAAAGCAAGCTCAGCACAACGTGGTATTTCTTGGAGGTCTGATAATGCAACTTTTAAGATGTTAGCTGCTGTACCAATACTCCCGTACACAAATTTTTACTTAAGGTAAATTGTCCTGTTGGAATCCCACATTTGTTGTTGTTGTTATGTGCCGTCGAGTCGTTTCCGAGTCATAGCGACCCTATGCACAACAGCCCTAAACTCTGCTCTATCCTGCGCCAAC
>NW_006399820.1:13847565-13848321 GCF_000299155.1 Elephantulus edwardii | reverse complement strand
CTTCCACCAATCCTGATGCCACAATTCTCCTCATAGAGCCCAGCCTCTCGGATAATCTGCTCTGCATACATGTTGAAAAGGTATGGAGACAGAATCCCACATTAAAGATAGTAAAACATCATGTACTCACTTCACTGCCTTAGACTCTAGAAACAGACATATTTAACAGACCTTTTTAAGGATTATTAACTGTCACAAAAACACAAACTCAATGCACATTCCCTAATACTGTTGTGACTTGGAATCTCTGGTCCTTGTACTGTGAAGAGGTGGGGACAAACATGACCATCACACAGAGATATGGGTTGTACACAGTACAACTTCAGGGAGTTTCTTTTTCACATTGTTGTCTTTCCCTTATCCCACAGGCTCTTCTCTCATTTTTCCAGTCATAATACACAGTAGAAACAGAAGAAAACATTTTTATATTCCTTATGCCTTTCTTAGAAAGCTCCTCCCCTAATAGCAGAGATCCATTGCATCCTTTCTCTTCAGTCATTTTGAATCCACCATGGGATCTTATGGGGGGAAAATGGGCAATCCCCTCCTGTGCAATTTACAGTCTTGGAAACCATGAGAGGGTCTCCCATTAGTCAGTTCTGAATTGATGCAGTGAGCTGAGTTGAGTTGTACTGTGGTATGTTTTCTGAGACCGCAGTAAGAGGTTTCCATCTCTGTGGGTGAATTTAAGAAGTGTCCCAACTGCTTTTGATACAGTTTATTTTTTCCATCTTCTTTTAATACTTCCTAGATCAT
>NW_006399820.1:13833184-13846391 GCF_000299155.1 Elephantulus edwardii | reverse complement strand
TCTTCGCTCATTAGTGTTCAAGGCCTCAAACCTGTTCCTGAGATGGTTCTGAAATTCAGGTGGGATAGACTCAAGGTCATATTTTGGTTCCTGTGGATTCGGTTTAATTTTCCTCAGCTTCAGCTTGAACTTGCATATGAGTAGTTGGTGATCTGTACCACAATCAACTCCTGGCCTAGTTTTCACAGCTGATATTGAGCTTCTTCAGTGGTTCTTTCCACAGATGTAATCAATCTGATTCCTATGCATACCATCAGATGAAATCCATGTATGTAACCTGTGTTTATGTTTCTTATAAAATGTATTTGCAATAAATGATTGTGCAAAATTCAATCATACTATCTCCAGCTTCATTTCTGTCACTGAGTCCATCTTTTCCAACTACTGATTCTTCTTTTCTGTTCCTAACTTTTGCATTCCAGTCACCCATTATTAGCACACACAAAAGAATTTCATGAAACAACATATAAGCAAGAGCCCATGGTGATGAAGGAAGAAGTTCAAACTGCTTTGAAGGAAATAGCAAAAAATAAGGCCCCAGGAATAGATGGTATGCCAATCGACGCATTTCAATGAACAGATGCTGCCCTGGATGTGCTCACCAAGTTGTGTCAAGAAATCTGGAGAACAACCACTTGGCCAACTACTGGAAGAGATCTATATTTGTTCCCATTTCAAAGAAAGGTGACCCAACAGAGGGTGGAAACAGTAGAACAATATAATTGATTTCACATGCAAGGAAGATTCTACTGAAGATTATCCAAAAAAACGACTGGAATAGCACATCAGCAGAGAACTTCCAGAAGTCGAGACTGGGTTTAGAAGGGGTTGTGGTACGAGGGATATTGTAGCTAATGTTAGATGGATCTTAGCTGAAAGCAGGGAACACCAGAGGAATGTCTATCTCTGTTTCACTGATTATGCAAAGGTGTCTGATTGTGTGGATCATGATAAACTGACATTATTACTCATCAATAATTTGGAGTGGTCCCTAACTGCAGATTTTCTCAGGGCATGTAGGTAGGAGAACCTATTTTTTGGAAAGGAACATCAGAATAAGAAAGATCCTCAGTCAGGTGGGTTGACACAGTGACTGCAGTAATGGGCTTGAGTGTGTCAGAGATTGTCAGGATGACACAAGATAAGACAGGGTTTAGATTTGTTGTTCATAGAATGGCTATGCATTGTACTCAACTAGAAGCTAATAACAACAACTATACAATAAGATTTGCCACTGCTAACATAATTTGGACATATTGCAAGGAGGAACCAGTCCTTGGAGAGGGACATCATGTTTGGGAGGGTGGAAGGACAGTGCAAGAGAGGAAGACCCAAGATGAGATGGATTGATTCAGTGATTGGAGTAATGGGAGTAGGTGTGTCACGGACAGTGAGGTTGACACAGGATAGATAGGGTTACTATGAGTCACAAGTGACTTGATGTCACATAACACCACCACCACCACCATTTTTTAGTATAATTCAGCTTTAAGCACCTAGCAACAACAGTAGCATTGCAGATAAATCATTGAAAAACAAGGTCAGTAGTTCAAGCCTGTTGGCCTTTCCCATGGGGAAAAGATAAAGCAGCTTACTGCCATAAAGATTTACAACCTTGAGATCTTTATGGGCAGTTCTACTCTGAATTGAATGGGTCCCTAGATGATGCAAACAGTTTGTGGCCAGACTGGTATCTAAAAGTTTGGAGGTTTGAACTAACCTAGACACACTGTGGAAAAAGAGGTGAAAGGAAGGAGAGAGAGATGTTCATGTCCTACTGCCCAGACCCTGTGAATGTATAAGATTAGCTTGGATTATTGGTGAGCCCCAAATCCAGTGACAAAAAGTTCTGATGGCTTAGTAGTAAAGAGTTGTGCTGCCAACCCAAAGGTATATAGGATGGATCTACCAGCTGTTCTGAAGAAGAAAAATGGACAATTTCATGCCATGCAATTTACTGCCTCTGAAAACTTGCTGGAGCGTCAGGAATTAGTTGGTTTGACTGGACAACAAAGATCCTTACAACCCCCAAATCTAATAAAAATTGTCTTAAGAGACAGAAGAGGAGAAGACACAGACAGAGGGGAGTGAGCCATGCAAATATGGAAGCAGAAATGAAATTATGCAACCATAAACCAAGGGACACTTTGGAGCTAACAGAAGCTGGAAGAAGCAAAAGTTCTGCCTGGTAGCCTTTGGAAGGAACATGGTTCTACCAATACCTTAATTTCAGAGTTTCTGATCTTCACAACTCTGAGAGAATAAACTACCAAGTGCTAGTTCTTTTGTTACAGTAGTCACAGGAAACTAGTATACCACCTTTGACTCCTATACCAAGCATCTGTATTCAAAATCATTATTTGTTTATCTATTACTTCCCTGCCCCCCCACCTTCCATGCAATTTACAGCCTCCTGAAAATCTCCCGAAAGGCTGGAGGTTCAGCTATGAATTGGCTCCTATTCAATAGTAATGAGTTTGAGTCCAAAGTTTGTAAAAAGTATTTTAAAGACAATTTCAAATGTTGTTTAATTTTATTTCTACACATTTCGGTGTATCTCAGAATTTGTGAGCATTTCCTTATTTATTTGACCACAATGTCATAGCAAACTAACCAACCAGCTTATTGTTGTTGTTGTTATGTGCCGTCGAGTCGTTTCCGACTCATAGCGACCCTATGCACAACAGCCCTAAACCCTGCTCTATCCTGCGCCAACTGCACCGCCTCTGACACACCCATCCCGATTACCCCAGTCACCGAATCAGTCCATCTCATAGAGGGTCTTCCTCTCCTGCGTTGTCCCTCAACCCTCCCAAGCATGATGTCCCTCTCCAAGGACCCGTCCCTCCTCGCAACATGTCCAAAGTATGTCAGACGAAGCCCCAGAATCCTTGCCTCCAAGGAGTAGCTTGGTTTAATCCTCTCCAAGATGAATCTGTTTGTTTTCCTGGCAGTCCAGGGTACATTCAGTACTCTTCTCCAGCACCACAGCTCAAAAGCATCCACCCTCCTTCTGTCCTCCCTAGTCACTGTCCAACTCTCTGATGCATAACAAGCGATTGCAAATACCATGGCCTGTATCAGACGCACCTTAGTCTCCAGAGAGACACTGTTGCTCCTGAGTACCTTAGAGAGGTCCCTAACAGCACACTTTCCCATCGCGATACGCTTTTTGATTTCCTGCCTGCTGGTGCCAAGAGTGTTGACTGTGGAGCCGAGCAAACTGAAGCTGTGAACAATCTCAATCTCTTCGTCATCCATCCTGACGCTGCTAATTGGTCCAGTGGCGAGAATCTTTGTCTTCTTGACATTGAGCCTTAGTCCATACTGAAGGCTGCAGTCCTTGACCCTTCGCAGCAAGTGCATTAGGTCCTCCTCAGTTTCAGCAAGCAGGGTTTTGTTATCTGCATAATGGAGATTGTTAATAGACCTTCCACCAATCCTGATGCCACAATTCTCCTCATAGAGCCCAGCCTCTCGGATAATCTGCTCTGCATACATGAATGAACCAACCAGCTAGCTAAGTAAAAATAAAAATCCTGTTTTGGATTTTCCTTTTGCTCTATTCCTGACATCTTTGAAATATGCCATAACTTCTAGTTATCTTTCCAGAAGAGAAATGCCCATGATTGCATGCACCATTACATTTTAGTTCTTAGGCAGATGGATGGCAAGTATCTTAAATTTCTTCTCCACTCAATAAAGAAAAATTCTTGACATTCTTTCTCTAGTCAAAAGTAAGTTTCTTTCCCCCCTCCTACAGAATGTCCAGGATTGACATTCAAAGTCCTAATTCAGAGTCATGTAAGTGGTGGTTGAGAATAAAACCAAGAGAGCAAAGTAAACTGCATTCTATTTTTTCTCCTAAATGTAGGAGACTTCAGCTTAAAAAAAAAAGAGAGACGAAGTAAGAGAGGGTAGGAAGAAAAAGTGAAACCAAGAAATCACTCTTGGCTTTCAAGTAGTTCTTTCACAAGTTTTCTTTTTCTGTGAAAAATTTCTTCATCCCTTTAAAAATACAAAACTCTGTGCCCTGAGTATTTACTGTGGGCAATCCTTTCAAGCACCGTGGTAGCCATGGGCTACATTCCAGGGTTTTCTGTAATACAGATATGCCATTTTAGTACTTACTGTGTGTTCTCAAAATTTGCTTTCTTTTTCAATAAAATTATTTGATATTCCCATCTGCCCCTCATAAACAACTTGAAGAATAAATCATTCTTAGAAAAACATCAGGCTTGGCAGCCAGTTAGGGGTGTGCTTTGGAAGATACAAGCAGGATCCTTTGCCCAAAAACATACCCTCCAATCTTCATTGTGAGGAACATTTTGTTAAAATTTGAGTATTCCCGAGGAGTGGCTGGTGGAATTAAACCATCCATCTTTTTCCATCAGCAACCCCACATATAGCACACTATACCACCAAGGCTCCTTAAACCAACAGCTCACTGCCCTTGAACTTGTTCTGACTCATAACAATTCTAGAGTATTTCCAAGGCTGCACAATTTTAGGGAAATAGACTGTCTCATTTATATCTTGTGAAGTGGCTGGTGGATTTGAACCACTAACCTTTCAGTTAGCATCCCAATGTTTATCTGCTTGTACCATCTGACCTCCATGAAATTTTCCTAAACCAAACTCCCTTTCATCCAATTCTGACTCATAGAGAGCTTATAAGATAGACTAGGACTGCACTCTAGGCTTTTCAAAGCTGTAAATCTTCACAGGAACAGAGTGACTTATCTTTCTCCCATGCAGAATGACTTGTGGATATGAACAATCCATTTTTGGTTAGCCACCAAACACTTTCACTTTTTACCCTAGCCCCTAAATCATCATATTATTGTTGGTTTTAGGTGCCATTAGGTAGAGTATGACTCATTGACCCTATGAACAACACTTGAATCCTGCCCTATCCTGTGCCATCCTCATCATCTCTGACACACTTGAGTCCATTGCTGAAGTCACTGTGTCAATCCATCTCCCAGGGAATCTTCTCTTTTGATGACCCTCCAACTTTCTAAGTATGATACAGCTTTCAGGGAATAGCCTTTCCTAACGACGTGTCCATCCTTGCTCCCGAGGAGTGCTCCGGCCACATTTTTTCCAAGTCATTGGGGCTATGGTGGAGCTACCTTCCTAGTGCCAGCTGTTGTTATTGAGTCTGAACTGATGCATAGCTGACCCTCTAGAGGGTTTTCAGAGGCAATTAAGGGCAGAGGAGGAGCTTGCCCATCCTTCTCTTGTGGAGTAGTTGGTGGATTAGAACTGCATGCCTTTGGGATTGCAGCATGGTTTCTTACCACTAGGCTGCCAGAGCCCCTAGATGCCAAACTATTCCCTAAATGTGGTCACCAAGAAAAAGCCTCCAGTGCACACCTTACGTTTGTGTTCTTCCTCTTTACCACGTAGTGGCCCCTCCTGACAATATGCTCAAAATATATGAGACCAAGTTTCACCATCCTGCCTCTGAGGAGCACTGTGGATGCATGTTATCCAAGACAGACATGTGTGTTCTTTTAGCAATCCACGGGATATTCAATACTCATCTGCAGCACCACAATTCAAAGGCATCAATTCTTCTTCTGTCCTCCTTATTCATTGCCTGACTTTCAGATACATGAGAAGTAAAAGAAAAGGGACCATTATCCAGGGTCCCAGGGAGTGGCCTTTCTAAATATGCCCAAAGTGTGTATGAAGTAGGACTAATTAATTATGTCTGCCTTACTTCCCACCCAATGTTGGCATATGTGTGGATCAAGTGAACAAGAGTGCATGCAATCAGAAACAATTGAAAAAGGATATACAGATGGGAGTTGGTGTTATTAAAAGTTTTAACAGACTCAATCTCAAGGCTTGATTCTGTGTACAATACACAACTGCCACAGAAATAGTAACTAAGGGCAGAATTTTGCCCACAGCACTCAACTACATACAGCAGGGGGGTGGAGGGGAGGCAGGGGAAAAAAAATCAAAGACTTATTCAAAGCAGAAAGCTTTCAAACAAAATCCAGCACTTGCCAAGGACGTGGTTACTAAGTGGATCAGAAGGAAATTCAGAGGATGTAGGCGAGCAGGAACTAAGAGAGAAAAACTTTTCATTTTATCATCTTCCTCCTCCACCCTTGCACTACCTTGCTTAGAATTCCTTATCTAATCAACAGGAGACACACATCTTTACAGTCAAACCATAAAAATGGATGGAGTGTAAGCATGGATTTTACACAGGCCAAGAAAGCATTCTGGTCGGAAGGCTAAGGCTGTGGCTCCCTTTTCACTTTTAAGGGAAACAGCAGATAAAACAGAAAACCACCAGCTGTTCTCAAAAAGGAAAGATGGGCAATCTCCTCTTGTGCCATTTACAGCCTTGAAGGGTCAGCCTTGGAGGGGCCCTCTGGAGGGTCAGCTATGAGTGGAACTGACTCAAAAGCAGGGAAAGAAAAAACAAAATAGCTTTCTCTCCTGGATTTCTGAAGAACCCTGTGTTAAAGAAATCTGGTTAAAATAAACACAGTGCTAAAAATGACACAGTAATGCTCACAGGACCTGGCAAGACCCCTGCATTAAAGACTGCAATGACCTGGAAACAAGGAAGGTCTTTAGTAATTTCTAATTTTCCAATTTGGACTCCTGGTGTTGAGGGTGGTTTTGGAAAAGTAGAAAGAGAAGATGGCAGCTGTAGTCTGAGATATTGGGTGAGTGTTTGTCTGCTAACCTAGAAGATAGTGGTTTAAATCTACCTACTGGCTCCATGGGAAGCTCTGGTTGTGTAACACACAGGGAGTTGCTCTGCTACACCAGAGGCTGTGAGTCTCTGGTAGTTCCAAGTGACTGGAGGGGAAAGATGAGCACTCTGCTTTGGTTTCTGTTTACCACCTGGAAAACCCAATAAAAAGTCACTATGAATTGTACTGACTCAATAGCAATGACTTTGACCTTTTGAGTGGCTCCAAGAAAGACAGACCTGGCAATTTGTTACACAAAGATTAAACAGAACACTAAGCCTAATGCTGTTGATTCCAGCTCCTAGAGACTCCATGTGACAGATCACCACATAGAGTTTCCAAGGCTGTACTCTTTTTCCCCTAGAACAGCTGATGGATGCAAAGCCCTGACCTTTTCATTAGTATCAGAGCATTTAAACACTGTGCTACCATGGGAATCCCAGAACACTTGATCGTTCTAATGAGAAACTTATACTTGGATCAGGAGGCAGTCGTCAGAACAGAGCAAGGGAACACTGCATGGTTCAAAATTGGGAAAGGCGTACGCCAGGGATGCATCTTATCTCCATACCTTTTCAATCTTTGTGCAGAACAGATTATCCGGGAGGCTGGGCTCTATGAGGAGAAATGTGGGGTCAAGATTGGTGGACGATTTATCAACAATCTGCGTTATGCGGATGACACAACCCTGCTTGCTGAAACTGAGGAGGACCTGAAGCGCCTGCTGCAGAGTGTCAAGGACTGCAGCCTACAATATGGACTGAGGCTCAATGTCAAGAAGACAAAGATTCTCACCACTGGACCAATTGGCAGCATCAGGATGGATGGTGAAGAGATTGAGATTGTACACAGCTTTAGTTTGCTTGGCTCCATAGTCAACAGTCTTGGCACCAGCAGCCAGGAAACTAAAAGGTGCATTGCCATGGGAAAGTCTGCTGTTAGGGACCTCTCCAAAGTACTGAAGAGCAATGGTGTCTCTCTGGAGACTAAGGTGCATCTGATACAGGGTATGGTCTTCGCAATCTCTTGTTATGCATCAGAGAGTTGGACAATGACCAAGGAGGATAGAAGGAGAATTGATGCCTTTGAGCTGTGGTGCTGGAGAAGTGTATTGAGAATACCATGGATTGCTAGGAAAACAAACAGATTCGTCTTGGAAAGGGTTAAACGGGTGTCTCCTTGGAGGCAAGGATTCTGAGGCTCTGTCTAACATACTTTGGACATGTTGTGAGGAGAGACCGGTCCTTAGAGAGGGACATCATGCTTGGGAGGGTGGAGGGACAGCACAGGAGAGGAAGGCCCTCTATGAGGTGGATTGATTCAATGACTGGGATAATTGGGATGGGAGTGTCAGAGACAGTGCGATTGGCACAGGACAGAGCGGAGTTTAGGGATGTTGTACATAGGGTCGCTATGAGTCGCAGGCGACTTGATGGCACACAACAACAACAACAACCATGGCTCCTCCCACAAATATTCAAAACCCTCAAACTCCTTGTCATCGAGTCAGAATTCACTCAGAGCTGTCCTTTCAGTGGGTTTTCAGAGGTTGTGGATTCCATGGGAGATTTCCCCTTTTTCTCCTGCAGAGCAGCTGGCAAATTCAAGCCTTGTAATTTTGGGTTGGCAGTACAACTCCCTACAACGAGGCCACCACAGTTCCTTCCCATAAAGATTACAGCCTAGAAAATCCACTGGGGCAGGGCTACTGTGACACTTGAGTTTGCTGTGAGTCAAAAACTTAATCAAAGGATCCAACTCAACTGTAATAATTATTTTAAATTAAGAAAAAGATATCCCCAAAGGATTATTAACTACCACAACCATCAATTCTCAATCACTACCCAAATCTGTATTATTAATTCTATAGCTAATGATTTAGTTTTATGCCCATCAATTTAGATGGTTTCCCAGGACTGTAACATCCAAAGTTCCTAGGGCTTCTTAGTGGGGAGTCCTAAAGACCCATACCCTCTGTTGCACCTTTTTCTACTATCTCAGGGTTCACAATCCTTGAGCTTGTTTCACTCTCTAGTGCCCTTAAATGGTGTTTTCTCTGTCCTTCCCAATTTTCATCTTTGTCAGCCAAAATCTCATCCACCTCTAAATGGCATGGTTCATTCAGGCGTCCAGTTAAGTCTTCTGTGATATCCAAAGATGGATTCCCAGTGCTGGGTGTGGAGTTCATAATTCAAGAGCCCTGGTGGTCTAACACTGGACTTCTAACTTCTGTGAAAGAAAGAGGAGGCATTCTGTTTCTATTAACATTTGCAATCTCCAAAACTTTTCTGGGTGCTTCTCTGTCCTGTGGGATGATCACTCTTACTGCTGTCAAGTTACTTTCAACTTATAGCTGACTCTCCACTGGGTCTCTGAGACTATAAATCTCACAGGAGGAGACTACCAATCTTTTCCCCTGGGAGTCATTAGTGGATGTGAACTGTCAGAGAAGCAGAACTTTAGATTAATAACATTACTGACTGCAAATAATGTAAGTCACAATGAGTAGGATTTGAGTAGCTGGCACTGAGTTTCATTTTTGGGGTTTTGCCTTGTGCTGTAATTTTGCATACATCTTCCATTAATAGCAAGGACAGGAGGGCTGGCTTATTCACTTTGCATCTTCACAGCACCATGCTAGGAACGTTGTGATTGTTTTTATGTGCCATCAAGTTGGAACCAACTCATAGCTGACTCTCCAGATTTCCAGAGGCTATAAATTGCATGGGAGGAGATTGCCCATCTTTCTCCCTCAAGTAGCTACAGATGTTAACTATACGTCATATCATGTTATTATTGTTCCTTAAATCCTCCAGTAACTGCAGTGACTTTTGGGGTTCAGGGATTCAAACACCTGCCATGGTCTTACCTCAACCTCACTTCTCTGTTCTAGTCTCCTCTCACTTCCCTTCTCTCACTCAGTTCTGGCCTCTCCCCACCCCATCAGGTATGGCTATGTTCTCATACTAGGGTCTTTACATGTGCTGATTCTTCTGCCAGGAGTGCTTCTTCCTCAGATTCCTGGGTGGCTTGCTCTTGACCTTCTTCAGAGCTTCATCCCAAAGTTATCTTCTGAATAATCAAAAGAGGGAAACAACCCAAGAATTGGATATATGGATAAACAAAATACAGTATATACATAATATGAAATACTATGCAAACAGAAAGAGAATGAAGTCTTGTCCTATGTTACAACAGTGGCGAATCTGGAAAATAGTACATTCAGCAAATAAGCAAAATGAAAGGGCAAATATTGCCTGCTTCTACGTATATGAAATAGCTAGAATAGACAATTGCATAAAGATCAAGATTTATTAGTGGCTCCCAGGGAAGGTAGGGAGCTCTGTTGATGTAATATATAGGAAGTTGCATTATTCACCCAAAGATGATGACTCTGGCAGTTTTAATCCACCAGCACCTTCAATAGAGAAAGGTTAACAATCTCCTCTTCTTTGATTTATAGCCTCCAAAACCCCACTGGATGTTTAGCTGTGAGTCAGTTCTAACACATTTGGAAATGACATTAGTTGAATCATGGTTGAGTCTCATACCAGGATCAGGTGGGGTAGGGAAATGGGTAATATTGCTTAAGGGTCATTGAATGTAAAGGCTGATGGGATAATCTAGAAAACAGAATAGTGGAAATCATTGCATAGCAAGGGGAACACAGTTTGTTGTTATGTGCTTTTGAATCAACTATGACTCATAGTGACTCTCTGAATGACTCTGAACTTTGTCCAATTCTCAGTCACCTCAGGATCATGATCTCCAACATACTTGACCCTATTGCTGCATTGTGTCAACCCATCTCTCAAGGATCTTCCTTTCTTGTGTTGAGTTTTTCTAAGTATGATGTCCTTCTCCAAGTAGTGACCCCTCTTGACAACATACTCAAAAAGTATGTGAGGTAGCATTTCTCCATCTTCTCCTTTAAGGAGCACCCTGGTTTCACTTTCTCCAGGAAAGATCTGTTTGTTCTCTTGGCAGTTCATGGTATGTTCAGTACTCTTCTCCAGCACAATATAAAGGCACTAACTTTCCTTCTGTCATTCTTAGTCATTGCTCAGCTTTCAAAAAATGCGTGTTGTTGTTGTTGTTGTTATGTGCCGTCAAGTCGTTTTTGACTCATAGGGACCCTATGCACAACAGCCCTAAACCCTGCTCTATCCTGCGCCAACCGCACTGCCTCTGACACACCCATCCCGATTACCCGATTAGCAACTAATTAAAAAGATTAGAGCTGGACAATGACTAGGAAGGATAAAAGGAGAATTGGTGCCTTTGAGCTGTGGTGCTGGAGAAGAGTACTGAATGTACCATGGACTGCTAAGAAAATGAATAGTTTCATCCTGGAGAGGGTTAAATCAGGCTGCTCCTTGGAGGTAAGGATTCTGAGGCTTTGTCTAACATACTTTGTACATGTTGCAAGGAGGAACCGGTCCTTGGAGAAGGACATTATGTTTGGGAGGGTGGAGGGACAGGGCAAGAGGGGAAGGCCTTCTATGACATGGCTTGATTCAGTGACTGTGGTTATCTGGGTGGGTGTGTCGAGATAGTGAGATTGGCACAGGACAGAGCAGAGTTTAGGGCTGTTGTACATAGGCTGCTATGAGTCTCAAGTGACTTGACGGTACCTAACAACAACAACAAAAATGGCTTAGACTATATGGCATCCTACTCTTTAGACTGACACTGTAGCTCAGCTCTTTAGAACTCTGGAGAGGTTCTTCACAGCAGATTTTCATAGCTGAACATAGCTACTGATGCGGAATTGCTGAAGTGGTAAATGTTTTGTTAAATACATTTTACCAAACACACACCATTACCTTCTGGAAAGAGTCTTCCCTAACCATCCTATTTAGAATTGCAGCTCAGTCCCACTCCTCTCCAATACTTCCTACCCCGTTGTTTCTCTCATCTTTGTTTTTCTCTATCCCATCCATCCAGCAACACCAAAAAACCAAACTGATAACTGTTACAATTTCTTCTCACTTACAGTGAACCCATGTGTTTCTGAGAAGAACTGTACTCCATAGTGCATTCAAGACTGGCCTTCCAGAAGCAGATTGATAGAACTTCTCTCAATACCTCTGTCTGGTTTCAAATTGCTCCTGTTAGTGCTTGAGACATATTTTGTTTGGTTTTCTGTCTACATATTTGTGTGTGTATTGGGGGGAGAGGGTACTGAGTAATGTTGGTTCTCCCTTTCCATGTATTTTTATTGTTTGAATAAATTGTGTTTCATGAATGTGCATTGCATTTTATACATTCACGTATATTGTATTCTATGTAATTAATTACTATCTACCCATGCTTATTATCACTCCATATTTTCAAGCCCCCATTGTCTTTTGTATTTTTTCATCCTTCTATGTGCCCACTAACCTCTGCTAACCTAGTGATTTTCTCCCCTTCTTACTACCCTCTTCTCCTTTTCCCCTTCCCATTTTAAACATGTATACATATCTTGCTCAGTTACCCTTCTATTTTACAATTATGGTCTTATGCACTATTTGTCCTCATGAGACTGACTTAATTCATTCACTCAACATAATGCTCTCTAGACTGTTCCATGTTATAAAGTATTCTATGAAATAATTTTTCATTGTGCTGCACAATATTTCATTGTGTGAATGTATCACAATTTCTCAATGCATTCATTTGCTAATGGGCATTTGTATTGTTTCCATATTCTTGCCATTGTGAATAAAACTGCTACGAAACTAGGTGTACACATCTCAGTTCATGTCTCAGTTCTGATTTCCTTGGGATATATTTCTAGCAGTGCAATAATTGGATCATAACATATCTCTATGTTCAGCTTTTATAAAAAAAAAGCCAAAGTGCCTTCAAGTTGCTGGACCATTTTATAATCCTACCTGTAGTGCAAGAGAGTTCCAATCTCTCCACATCCTCTCCAACATTTATTGCTTATTGTCAAATTTTGCTACTGCTACTTGGGTGAGAAGTATTTCATTGTTTTGACTTAAATCTCTCTGACTGCTAGTGATTTTGAACATTTATTTCTTCATGTGTCTGTTGGTCATATAAATTTCTTCCTTTGTGAAAAGTCTTTTTATGTCTTTGGCCCATTTTATTACCAGGTTGTCAGTCTTTTCCTTGTGGAGACTCTCTTGTTGTTATGTGCCATCAGGTCATCTGTGACTCATAGTGATCCTTTGTACATTAGCTCTGAACCTTGTCCTATCTTGGTCCAATCTTATCTCGGACAGATCTAATCCCAGCTGAGTAAATCTATCCAATGCTGGGTCTTCCTCTCCTGCATTGTCCCTCCATCCTTCCAAGCATTATGTCCCTCTCCAAGGACTGGTCCCTCCTGGCCACATGCCCAAATTTGTGAGATGGAGCTTCAGAGTATTTGCCTTAAAGGAGCATCTTGGTTTCCACTCTCTCCAGGACAGACCTGTTTGTTCTCTTGGCAGTGTTCAACACTCCTCTCCGGCTCCACAACTCAAAGACAT
>NW_006399820.1:13831694-13832644 GCF_000299155.1 Elephantulus edwardii | reverse complement strand
CCCCCAAGTTAGGTAATAATTTACAAAATCATTGCTTTTGCGTGCTGCATAGTATTCCATTATATGAATGTATCACAACTTCTCAATCCATTTGTTTGTGGTTGTACATCTGCACTCTTTCCATGTTCTTGCAATGGTGAATAATGCTATTATGAACATTGGTGTACAGGTTTCCATTTGAGCCTCAGTTCTCATTTTCTTGGAGTGTATTCCAAGCAACTGAATAGCTGGGTTATATGGAATTTCTATGTTCAGCTTTTTGAGGAAGTAGTATAGGAGATATTTCAGATCTGTATAGGAGATATTACTAAAAAGTTAGAAAACAAAAGCTTTGGAAATGGGCTCAATTTATTAGATTAACTATTTAAGGAACAAAACTGTTTGTAAAAAAATGGATACTATAGACAAAGGAGAAATTGTATTTATTCCCTATACATTTAAAAGTCTCTTTTTGTCATTCATATTGTAAAATATTATAGTATGGTATATTTAATGTCTAAAATATGATGTAGTGCTTTTTGTATACTTGTTGGAAAATTATTAGAAATTATATTGAATAAAGAACCATTAATTTAAAGGGGGGAAACGAGTGTTGGTAGTGGAGCAAAATAAGCTGAAGTTGTTAACAATTTCAGTCTCTTCTATGTCTATTATGAAGCTTCCAATTGGCCTAGTACTAAGAATCTTCGTTTTCTTGATGTTGAGCTTCAATCTATATTGAAGACTATAGTCCTTGACCTTCTGCAGTAAACGCCTCATGTCCTGCTCAGTTTCATCAAATAAGATTGTGTTATTTGCATGATATAGGTTGTTGATGAGTCTCCTCCAAATCCTGATGCCACATTCCTCCTCATAAAGTCCAGGCTCCTGGATGATCTGTCCTGATATAGATTGAAAAGGTATGGAAATAGGATGCACCCCTGACACACATCTTTCAGCAAACATGCTGT
>NW_006399820.1:13829865-13831096 GCF_000299155.1 Elephantulus edwardii | reverse complement strand
TTGCTGCATTTGCAAGCTTTTTATGCCATAAGCTAGGGCTTCTAAATTTGCCTTCATTTTCTCTTATGATGCTTGTGGTTTTGGATTTTACCCCATGTCTTTGATTCACCTTGAGTTGATTTTTGTGTATGGTGTGAGATGTGAATGCAAACTTCATGAGGGCTGGGATTTTTTTAAAAAACCTTTTATTCCTTGTTTTCTTGTTTGTTTTCAATCCTTAGCATCTCGTGCAGTGCCAGTATACAGCAAGTTATTCAGATGATTGTCAATGCAAATCTTTTCTGTGAAGTCTGAGCCTGGGATTGGAAACAGCCAACTAAAACTTTGCAACACAAGCTGTGTGTTGTCTTCATAGCACAAGCTTTCACCTATACTAAATGGGAGCTGATTGGTATTTTTCTGTTGGCACACTCTTTAATCCTTTCCTGTCACAAATTAAAGCAAAGGTCACATCAGATAAGCACTCAATTAAGTCTTTAAAATATAAGGATGTGTAAACAAACTTATTAATCTGTACATGTAATTAATTTTCTAATTTCCATGCAAGTTACTTTAGTGCTCCTGTAACAAGATCTCTGGTATCATTGTTACCAATGTTCCACCATGCGTACAATCTTTTGTTAAATCTTAAACTTTCCCCCCCTCTACATTATATTATCAAAATTTTCAAACATATAGAAAAAATGCAAAGAATTTTTACAGTGAATTCCCATATAATCACCACTATATTATAGGATTAATATTTTAGTAAGCTTTATTTAGTAGTTATCTATCTGGAGTGCCTGAGTGGCACAGTCATCCTAACCGAAAGATTCCAGTAAACCCAGAAGTGCTTCAGAAGAAAGTTCTTGCTGTCAGTTTCCAAATTCTGCCATTTGAAATCCTCTGGAGCATAGTTCTACTCTGATACACGTTGGGTTTTCATGAGTAAAAATTTCTTGGACAGCAACTATTTTTTAAAAATCTGTTAATGCGTATGATAATTGGACAATGAATAGGAAAGAAAGACTAAAGAATAATGAATGCCTTTGTATGCTGCTATTGGTGAAAAATATTGGATTTTTTCACAGGACAGGCTTCCAAAAGAACAAATAAATCTGTCGTGGAAGAAGTGCTGCTAACATACTCTTTAGAAGAGGATGATGAGGTTTTGCTTCACATATTTTAGGCATATTGTCAAGAGGAAAAATCCCTAAAAAAAGAGCATCAGGCTTGAGAAAGCAAGGAGTGA
>NW_006399820.1:13819549-13827880 GCF_000299155.1 Elephantulus edwardii | reverse complement strand
GCCACAGACAAGCATCAATAAATTAAAAGAACCATAGAAATAATACAAAGCATCTTCTCATACCACAATGTTACAAAATTAGAAATAACAAAAGGATAAAGGAGAAAATAAACATACATTTGGAAGCTGAACAACATCTTGCTTGAATATGAGTGGGTACTAGAAGAAATAAAAAATAAAATGAAAAAGTTTCTGGAAACAAATGACAATGAAAACACCACTTACCAAAACCTCTGGGATACAGCTAAAGCAATAATCAGAGGTCAATTTATAGCAACAAGCAAACACATCAAAAGGGAGGAAAAAATGACCATTGACTCTCTTAGGCGGGACCAGTCCTTAAAGAGGGACATTATTATGCTTGGGTTGGGGTAGAGAGATAACACAAGAGAGGATGATCATCCATGGGATGAATCAGTGACTGGGGTAATGAGGGTAGGTGTGTCAGAGATCATAAGGTTGGCTCAGGATGAAGCAAGATTCATCGCTGTTGTACATAGTTGTTGTACATGCTATGAGTTACAAGCGACTTGGTGGCATATAACAAAGCCAACAAGCTAATTAAGTAAGAATTTGCAAAGTTAAGCTACTTAAAACTGTTGAAAATGAATGCTGGCTTAAGGAATTAGAGGAAAGTCATTTGGTAACACTAAAGAGGAGATATTTACTTCTTAGTGGAAATGCATTTAGTAATACCAAAGAGGAGATATTTACCTTTTTTTTTTAACTACATGTGCTTGCATTTCAGTAAACTTTTAAACAGATATATGCATATAAAAATACACAAAAGTAAAAAAAAATTTTAAAAATACACAGAAGTTTTATCTTCGTGAATTTTTACAAGTGAAGAAACATGTTTATCTACTTAGCTACCACTAGATTAAGATAAAAAACACATGTTATGTTTTATAAAGCATACATTTAAGGCTGAATGACTTCATCTAATAATGACCTTAGGGGTATATTGAAAATTCTAATATATTGTTTTAGAGTGTCACAACCTTTGAAAGTTGGCATTTCTAGCCATTGTGTTGGCTCTTGTTAGGGAGAGAATGATCTCTAATTACTTTAACTGTGTACATATGGTCTTGCAAATCATCAACAACTGTGAAACCAATATAAGAGAGTGCTTTCCACACTATGAGAAAGGATGAGAAAGGTAGTAGAGAGAGGGTGAAGAGTCTGTGGTATTGCTATGAAGAGACTGTGACACTGCTGTGAAGAGGCTATAGTACAGTTGCAAAGAGATGGTGGCAAGGTATCACCAGAGAAAGCTTGGAGATGAAGGTCACATTTAAAGGTTTTGGTTTCTGGATGATTGAAGGAAAAGCTGACTTGTAACTGCTCTGAGATAAAGTTTGCTGGATGATTGAGGAAATCAGAGGCTTCTTGCATTTGTGCTCCTGAACTGGACCTGGATTGTCACTAATGGAGGAATTGTGTCTTGCTGTTAATCTGATGTGGGACTGCAGGTCTAAACCTGGACTTGCATTATGATATAGTCATTTCCTCATCATCTATCCATCCTATTTCCAAAATAAACCCCACAACTGGAAGTAAAATCTATGCGTGATTGGTAAAATAAATGCAGGAGCATGTGAGATGGTCTACTTGAATATGTAGCTATTCGCATAGCACTATGGATATTATTGATGGTGAAAGTTCCACTTTATGAAGCGAGACTCATCCTCCTTCACATTGCATCTGCTACTTTTACAGTTATATTTTTATTATTTTGTTAAAATATTTTATAATTTTTATTGTAACATCTCAATGATTTATGGATTATTTCGAATTAAAAATCACTTAATTTTTTGAGCATTGTAAGATTTTAGTTACTGTGATTGTTAAGATTATGCATCAACTTTGCTGCTCATCATTCTCTGCTTCATCTTGACTTTCAATGCAGTGATGCTGATCACAGGTTCATCACTCCTGCATTGGCTCAGAAGCCTCTACCTTGACATTTGACCTGTGGATTTAGGACTTTCTGGCCACTATACATGTGTAGCCATTTCCTTGAGCTAAACCGCTTCATTGGTTTTACTTTTCTAGAGAACACAAAGACAGCTTTTTTCAGTTAATGTTTTTTCAAGCTTAATTACACTGAAGTAAGAAAAATTTGTATCATTTTATTGCTTTGAAATTAGGGAGACTGTTTTATGATTAAACATTTGATCCTTTTTAAGTGTTTCATGTGCGCTGCAAATCTTATGCATTACTGTTGTTGTTGTTGTTATGTGCCATCAAGTTGCTTGCGACTCATAGTGACCCTATGTACAACAGCCCTAAACCCTGCTCTATCCTGTGCCAATCGCACTGCCTCTGACACACCATCCTGATTACCCCAGTCACTGAATCAATCCACCTCATAGAGGATCTTCCCCTCTTTCACTGTCCCTCCACCCTCCCAAGCATGATGTCCCTTCCCAAGGACCTGGCCCACCGTATAACATGTCCAAAGTATGTCAGACGAAGCCCCAGAATCCTTGCCTCCAAGGAGCAGCCTGGTTTAACCCTCTCCAAGATCAATCTGTTTGTTTCCTTGACAGTCCATGGTAGCCTCAATACTCTTCTCCAGCACCACAGCTCAAAGGCATCAATTCTCCTTCTATCCTCCCTAGTCAATGTCCAACTCTCCAATGCATAACAAGTGGTTGCAAAGACCATAGCCTGTATCAGACACATCTTAGTCTCCAGAGTGACACCGTTGCTCTTCAGTACCCTGGAGAAGTCCCTAACAGCAGACTTTCCCATCACAATATGTTTTTTTGATTTCCTGGCTGCTGGTGCCAAGAGTGTTGACCGTGGAGCCAAGCAAACTAAAGTTGTTAATAATCTCAATCTCTTCACCATCCATCCTGATGCTGCCAATGCACTAAGTACATTCTTTTTTTAATGTGGTAAAGTATTACATAACAAAACATTTTGACATGTACAATTCAGTAACTTTGGTTTTATTTATCATGGTATCCAATCATCACCACAATCCTTTTCCAACTTATTTCACCACCATTCATAGAAATTTAATGATGCATAAGCTAAGACTTCCCCTTACCCTTTTCTATGTTTTTCACTTCTTTTTTTCCTTGATACATTTTTATTTTAATATTTTCTGTTAATATATTCCAACTTATGATAACACTCTTTTGCTTTGTCTTCTCAGCGTAATTTCAATTTTTGCACTTTAGTTTGAATATTTTCATTTGCTGATTTTTTTCATTCTTTTGAGGGAAATTCTCCATCTTATAATTGATTTATTGAACATGTTAATGTTATTATTTTAAAATCCTTTGATGATGACAACATCTCAGTAACTTTGGCTCTCTTTTCCTTTCTCCATTTTCTCCACAAGTTGGTATTGCTCCTATAATTGGTATTTATCCTATGTTTAGTCAATTATGACATCTGCTGCTTCTCATGAGCTCCTATAGCAAAGCTAAGGGAAGACAAGGAAAAGAGAAAGTGTTTGGAAAAGCAAAAGTCAAGAATATTCTCAAAAGTGTATCACCCAATATGTCCAGCATAGATCTGCTCAGGACTCCCTTCAAGACAACATGTAGTTAAGAGTATGAAATACAAGGTAAATTAATTATTGTATGAAAACCAATTGAAAAATAGAAAGGAAAAAAAAATAAAGATCATGGCCGGTGCGCAAATGCAGCCCCTTTGGATCTGTGCCACCTGAAAGCAATGGACACACCCCTTGGGCTACTTCAAGCCAGTGGCTGAGCAAGGTGTGGGAACTGGAATGGACTGATGTGGGACTTCTCTTACTGGCAATATTTGCTTTGAGAGTCCCTATATGGGAACAGAAATCTAAGGATTGTCTTTCCGACCTAATCTTACTTTTCTCCCTCACTTCAGATTTCAAAGCTATACTGTAATTTGAGGTACTCTCTAGTTTCTTTACCCTCCCTTTCCTTTCCCATCACAATTAATTGGTTTTATAAACCTCTTGCTCATCTAATTCCATTTTAACATCTGCTTCTTGGAAGCCAGGTTAATTTGGTGGAAGAGATGACCAGTAAGAGGCTAGAAATGATCACTGGTGCATAACTTCCTGCTGCAGCCAGATTCTATAAATCAATACCAAAACCAGTATTCGATGTACAGGAGCATTTTTTTTTTAATTATTGAGAGAAGTAACTTATATGAAAGATGATGAACAGGTTTTCAGGCAATCTTAATTCCTCGGAAGAAGACTTCTGATGGCCTAGTGGTAAGAAGCTGTGCTGCCAACCCAAAGGCACATGGTTTAAATCTACTAACTGTTCCATGGGGGAAAGATGGATAATCTCCTCTCAAAAAGATGGTTTACTGCCTCTGAAAAGCCACTGGAAAGTCAGCTATGCACAGATGTCATATATAACAACAACAGTTTCTCAGAAAGAAGAGAGATAAAACCTGCTTCCTGTCAATGGTCCTTGTAAGTAACAGATTTCACTCAACTAAATAGTACTTTAAATGTTGATGACAGGATGCAAACTACAGACCTGTCTCTTGGAGCATAACACTGGATTCCATTACTAGCATGCGTAGTCTTCTGTAGCCAGGATGGCAGATGCAACATTAAAAAAATTTTAGTTGGCAAGAGTGTGGGTGAAAAATAAACTAGCAGAGATTTGGTAATTCTGTCATTTGTTGGCTGATATTTGAATATTATTGGCAATGCTTTAGGTCATATTTTACTTTAGTAAGTAGGGGAAGCTTTAATTAGTGCCCTTTATTTACAGTTTTCATCATTTGTGCCCATAGAAAATTCTAGCATCTTCTGTGTTCATAATTCTGGGAATTTGGCAATGTTCCCTTCCAGTAACTATTTCAATAGAGAAAAATTTCCTCTCAGTAAACTCATTCCCAGCAAAAAACCATCTTATTGCTTGAAAGCTTGCTCTCCATGAGCAAAAACATTCAAGAAAAACACAACAAACTACTGCCAGTGTGTCCAACTCATGGTGACCCTCCATCAGTTTTCCTAGGAAATTGTGGATTTGAGCAACTAATCTTTTGGTTAGCAACCTATCACTACTCCACTTCAGCTGTTTTTCCTGAATACTACCTGGTAAATTGTAACATGATCCTTATATTTTAGAACCACATATGGAATGCAAAAAAAAAAGAAACAGAGAAAGTGCAGAGTGCTTCTTGGACACAAGGATGGTGAAGATTCATCTCATATATTTTGGGTATGTTATTAGGAAAGTCTATTCTTTGGAAACGGACATCATGCTTGAAAGGTTAAGGGTCTGTGAAGGAAAGAAAGATCATCAATGAGATGGATTTTCACAGTGACTGCAGCAATGGGTTGAAATGTGTCAGAGATGATGGGGATGGCACAAGATAGGACAGGGTTCAGATCTGTTGCTTATAGAGTTACCATGAGTCATACTCAGCTTGATGGCCCCTAATAACAATTAGCACATTCCTAATGGTTTTTTAAAAAAATCAATAGTAATTCTTCAACTGCTTTGATTTTTATCATTCCATTAAGAGAAACTTTTCATTATGTTCTTTCTATAGCTACTTTTAGGCAATAAATACCCACTACTCTTGAATTGATTACCATTCATTGTGGCCCTTCATCAGGTTTCTAAGGCTGTAAATCTTTACAAGAAGACACTGGCCATCTTTCTCTCACAGAACAACTGATAAATCTGAACTGCTGATCTTTTGGTTAATAGCCCTACTTGGTTAGTACACATTATGTACTATGCCACCAGCATTTTTTAAGGTAACATTTTATGTATGATCAAATAATAAAATTCCTGTAGGGCATTTACTACAGTGATTAAAACATAACAATTTCTCATCATAAGCATTGTTGTAGTTATGTACCATCAAGTTGAAATTGACTCATAGCTGACCCTCCAGAAGGTTTTCAAAGGCAGTATATTGTACAGGAGGGAATTGCTCATCTTTCTCCCATGAAGCGGCTGGTAGACTTAAATTGTTTATATTAGGGTTACCAGTGCACCTTCTTGCTTACTGTTAAGCCATCAGATTTCCATATTATAAGTATTCGTAAAGAGATCTTGGCTGAGAGCAGAGAATACCAGAAGAATGTCTATCTGTGTTTCATCTACTATGCAAAGGCATTTGACTGTATGGGTCACAACCAACTGTGGCTATCTTTGAATATGGGAATTCCAGAATACCTGATAGTGCTCATGCAAAATCCATACTTGGACCAAGAAGCAGTCCTCAGAACAGAACAAGGAAACACTGTTGAAAATCAGAATAGGAGTATGTCTTGTCTCCATACCTTTTCAATATGGGGAACAGATCATATGGGAAGGTGGCCTTTATGAGAAGGAGTCTGGTATCAGGATTGGAGGAAGACTCATCAACAACCTGCATTATGCAGATGACACAAGTTTCCTTGCCGAAAATGAGGAAAGCCTGAAGCGTTTGCTGCAGAAGTTCAAGGGATACAGTCTTTAATAAGGATTGAAGCTCAACATCAAGAAAACAAAGAGTCTCACCACTGGGCCAATTGGTAGCATCATGATAGATGGAGAAGAGATTAAGGTGTTATTAAGTTCAGCTTGCTCGGTTCCACAATCAACATCCTTACCACCAGCAGTCAGGAAATCAAAAGACTAATTACATTGGGAAATTCTGCTATCAGGGACCTCACCAGAGTGCTAAAGAACAACGATGTCAGTCTGGAGACTAAGCTGTGCCTGATCCAGCCATGGTCTTTGCAAATGATGCTTGCTTTCATCAGATAGCCGAACTAATGACTAAAGATGACAGAAGAAGAATTGATGCCTTTGAGTTGTGAGAATAAACAAATTTATCTTAGAAAACATGAAACAAACCAAATTGTTCCTTAGAGGCAAAGATTTTGAGACTCCGTCTTACATACTTCAGGTATGTTGCCAGGAGGGACCAGTCCACGGAGAAGGACATTATGCTTGGAATGATGGAGGGACAGCACAAGAGGGGAAGAACATGGATGAGATAGCTTGACACAGTAACTGAGATAATGGGATAAGGTGGACACAGTAACTGAGATAATGGGATAAGGTGTGTCAGAGACAGTGAGACTGGCTCAGGATAAGGCACAGTTCAGAGCTATTGTGAATAGGGTAGTTATGAATCACAGGTGACTGGATGGCATATAAAAACAATAACAACAACAAAGGGAGCTCTGGTGGCTTATTGGTAACAAGCTGTGCTGCAATGCCTAAAGCGAATCTGCCAGTTGCTCTGCGGAAAAAGGTTGGGCAATCTCCTCGCCTATAACCCACTGGTGGGTCAACTATATATTAGTTCTGACTCAAAGGCACACAACAACAAGAACAATGGTAATAATAAGAGGAAGATAAAGAATAGCAAATACTAACAAGAGTGAAATGGTTTTAAATTTCTTTTTTACAGTAATGCTCTTTTTTTTTTTTAGTCAAAGAATGAGCTCTGGTAGCTTAACATTTGAACCTCCCTGAAATACTACATGAAAAAGATGAGGCAATCTGCTTCCATAAAGACACACAGTCATTGAAACCTTATGGGACAGGTCTACTCTGCCCTGTAGGGTCACTGGGAGTCAGAATCCATTTGAAGGCAGTGGGTTTAGGTTTGTTTTTTGTTTATCTCATTAGCCAAAGAAATTACAGCATTAACTTTTCCACTACCACTTTCTTTTCTAGGACAGTTATAACAAAATACCATTTGTGAG
This sequence comes from Elephantulus edwardii, assembly GCF_000299155.1. Taxonomy (NCBI): domain Eukaryota; kingdom Metazoa; phylum Chordata; class Mammalia; order Macroscelidea; family Macroscelididae; genus Elephantulus; species Elephantulus edwardii. The sequence continues at coordinate 13,820,196 of NW_006399820.1, read as the reverse complement.
TAGCTTTAAACAACAGGTGTGTAGTGCCTCACATTTCCAGAGGCTACGAGTCCAAACTCAGGGTGCCAGCAAGACCATGCTCTCTGTGTCTAGAAGATCCATCCTTGTTGCCTCCAACCTTCAGAAAGCCCAGGCATTTCTGGAAGGCCCTTGACTTTTAGTGTTTCTTCATGCAGCATCTGCTGGGTGTCTCTTGTCTCCATGTCTCTTCTTCCTTTAATACAGCACAGTCAAGAAGGAATTAAGACCTACCTTACTTAATGGAGTAAGACCTTACTTAAGAGGACAACCTTGTCTAATTTCATCTTCAAAAAAAATATTTTTTTCCCAAACAAGGTCACATATACAGTGACAAAGATTAGGGATTTCAGCCTGTCTCAGGTAGTTGTAATATGCTGTTGAGTCAATTCCAATGCACAGCAACACGTGTACAACAGAATGAAACACTGCCTGATCCTGCTCCATTGTCATCACCTCTGCTGTGCTCATTGGTATTTTCATTGTGTCAGTCCATCATGTTGAAGATGTCCTCTGACCCTCCTGCCTTCCAAGCATGATATCCTTCTTCAGGGACAGGTCTTTCCTGACAGCACACCTTAAAACATGTGAGGTGAAGTCTCACCATTCTGGCCTCTAAGGGGCATTCT
>NW_006399820.1:13817676-13818749 GCF_000299155.1 Elephantulus edwardii | reverse complement strand
CGTAAAACCCACAAGGCTCAAGCCTGTGCCTCCTGTGAGCACATTTTGGAAACTGTCTTAATTGTATTCTGCTACTGATCGAAATTATAGCCTCTTGACTTCCCCAATATGGTTCTATGTGGTCTGTGAATTATCACATAAGATTTTGGACTTAGTAAAAAGTAAGATTGATGTTGGGGTGAATAGGAAGAGGTATGAAAGTGTGGAGTGTCTGACCTCACATTCACAGTGACCCTATGAACATCAGATCAAAACGTGTGGCATCCTGTACAATATTCACTATTTCTGATATACTCATGGTTATTGTGGTGTTAGCATAAAAGTTGGCTTTTCCAGGTATTACGGTAAGCCCCATCTGATCTCCAGCTACCTTAACTATAGAAACACAGTCTTACAAATCATGAACAGCTGTGGGACTAGGAAGAGAGAGGAGAGAGGAGAGAGAGAGAGAGCGAGAGAGAGAGCGCACGCATCCCACACTGGGCAGCAAGCCTGGAGCAAGAACCTGGTGAGAGCTGGATGAGAATGAGACCCTGGTGGTGAGACCCTAGAGACTGTAGCATTATTGCGGGGAAACTGTGGCAAGGTGTGATCTGAGGCTTCTTGTGTTTGTGCTGGCCACAGTTAAAGGTTTTGTTCTTTTTGCTGGATGCTTCAAGGAGAAGTTGACTTAACAACTGCTCTGAGGCAAACTTTATTGGCTGATTGAGGAAATCAGAGGCTTCTTTAATTTGTGTTCCTGAACTGGAACCAGGAATTTTACTAAATTAAGTAATTGTGATTTGCTGTTAATTTGGCTCGGGACTGCTGGACTAAACCTGGTCTTGTAGTATAGCTATTCTTGCCTCTCCCTCTTCCCAACCTATTTCCCTAATAAACCTCACTCTTGGTACCAAAACTGTAAGTAATGTCTAAGAGTCAGTAACAAATAAATGAACCTCTTGCTACTGATGTGGCTCTGGAGGCACCATGAGGCTGGGCTACAGGCTCTATATCTGCTTTCTGCTCTGAGGCAGTGAGAGGTGCTGTTGTTGTTGTTGTTGTTATGTGCCATCGAGTCGTTTGCGACTCAT
>NW_006399820.1:13815839-13816841 GCF_000299155.1 Elephantulus edwardii | reverse complement strand
TTTTGTCATCTGCATAACGCAGATTGTTGATAGATCTTCCACCAATCCTAACGCCACGCTTCTCCTCATAGAGCCCAGCCTCTTGGATAATCTGCTCTGCATACAGGTTGAAAAGGTATGGAGATAGGACCCATCCCTGGCGTACACCGTTCCCAATTTTGAACCATGCAGTGTTGCCCTGCTCTGTTCTGACAACTGCCTCTCGGTCCAAGTATAGGTTTCACATTAGCACAATTAAATGTTCTGGGATTCCCATGAGCAGCAAATATAAAAATTTGCTGTAAAACATAAGAGAATATAATAAATTTGTTGTGAAACATAATACATTTTCTGTGAAACATAAATTATATGAATGGTTTAAGTACAGAAAAATATCATGAGTTTGCTATGATATGATGTGGAAATATATTGGCTTAAGTTTAAGAATAAGAAATATGTTAGGAAATTGCTCTGTTATATGTTAGAAATAAGAATAAGAAATGTAATAGGAATTTGCTAGTTATATGTTAGAAAATAGGTTAGGAATATTTGTGAAAAATATACTAAACCGTTTGATATGCCCAAGCAGGAAATTAGTGGCTTTAGGGCCCACTGACCACAATAGGTGAATTGGTAAGGGAATATGATTTGTTACTGCTCATGTTGCTAAGGGAATGTAACTGGTTTGGAGCTTGCCTGTAAAGCCCCACTAGCTTCAACATGTGAAAATCCCTGATAAAGGAATGTAACTTGTTACTGCCCATGTTGCTAAGGGAATGTAACTTGTATTGAACATGATTGGTCAAATCCATATTGTTATTCAACATGTCCCAGCATCCCCCATTTGCCTCACCATAATGTAAACTGAGGAAGCCAAAGTAAACAAACTCTGGCTGTGCCCAGCAGATCTCTCTGCACTTCTGCCAAAGACAATGAGCTAAACACTGAATACTCAAAGGCTCTTCTCAGAGCCATGGACTCTGGCCACACAGATGGACATGAGCTACTGAGACAGCCAAGGAC
>NW_006399820.1:13813387-13815189 GCF_000299155.1 Elephantulus edwardii | reverse complement strand
AGAGCATCTGGTGGATTCGAACTGCATATCTCTGGGATTGCAGTGCAGTTTCTTGCCACTAGGCCACCAGAACTCCCCTTAGACAGTCATATTTACAGTCACTGTGTCAATCTGTCTCTGTGAGTGTCTTCCTCTTTCTCTGACCCTCCACCATTTCAAGCATGATGACTTTTTCTAAGGGCTGGTTCCTCCAGACAACATGCCCAAAATATATGAGACAAAGTTTCACCATTCTTGCCTCTAAGGAGCAACCTGATTGCACTTTCTCCAAGACAGATTTGTTTGGTTTTTTGGCAGTGCATGGGATTTCCAGTAAGCATTCTTCTTCAACAGCACAGCTCAAAGGCATTGATTCTTCCTTTTTAAATTATTATTAATTTTAATGAATATTGACAGAGACTTTGGATTTCCATTCACTCATTATTGCATTTTTCTCCCTGCCCACCCCTCCCCTCCCTCCCCATTTGCTCTTCTCTTCAAAAAGTAAAAGAAAACTCCCTTCATTGTTATATAATCCCTTGCCCCAAATGGACTCCACTATACAGCCTTCATTCTGGACTCCTGTCATGATAATAATACCTAATCATATATCACCTTGAAACAGTTCTCTCCATCACCTGTTCAATGTAGTGTATATTATTTGTTCCCTCTTCTTCAGTTTCCCCTTAACCCCGATTTTGAAATCCTAATTCATTGTGCAACTTTCAGATGCATAATAAGCAATTTAAAATATCATGGCTTGGATCAGCTCCTCCTTAGTTTTCAAATTTATACCCTTGCTTTTTAGGACTTGAAAGAGGTCCTTGACAGTAGCAACATGTGTTTTGATTTCTTTATTGCTATTACCATATTGATTGCAGTTGTTTGTTGCAGATCCTAGTAAAATGAAATAGTTGACAACTTTAATCTTTTCTGTTATGACATTACCTATTGGTCAAGTGGTGAAGATTTATGTTTTCTTGATGTTGAGATGCCACTCATATTGAAAGGTATAGTCTTTGATCTTCTGCAGCAAATGCTTCAAGTCCTCTTTCTACGTGTAAGATTGTATCATCTGCATAAGGCAGATTATTGATCAGTCTTCTTCCAATCTTGATATGACATTCTTCTTCATATAAGCTTCTCAAATTATTTATTCAGCATACAGATTGGATCAGTATGGAGGAAGGATACAATCCTGGCGCATATCTTCCTGATTTTAAGCCACAAAGTGTTCACTTGTTCTGGTTGGACAACTTGGTCTATGTACAGGTTACACATGAGCACAATTAACTGTTCTGGGATTACCATTCTTTTCAATGTTACTTTTAATTTATTATGATCCATACAGCCAAAAGTCTTTGCATAGTCTATAAAATACAAGTTGACATCTTTCTGGTGGTATTAGCTGTTTTCAATCACAATGCATCTCATGGTGGATCAGCATCAGCCATAGCCTCTGGCAGTTTCTTGCAAGTGTACTGTTTTATCTGCTTTTAAATAACTTTCAGTAAGATTTTACTTGTATGTGATATTAGTGATATTGTCCAATAATTTTCACATTCTATTGGATTACCTTTTTTTGGTAACGGGAACAAATATGGATCTCTTCTAGTCAGTTGGCCAGAAAACTGTCTCTCAAATTTCTAAGCATAGCCTGGTGAACTCATCCAGGGCTGTGTCTGTTTACTGAAACATCTCAGTTGTTATTAATTTTCCCCCCAAATCTTCAGTGCAGATTGAACTTCTTCCTTCCTTCCCATTTGTTTTTGATCATATATATATGCTACTCTCTGAAACTATGCCATTTTGACAGATTGTTT
>NW_006399820.1:13806543-13810457 GCF_000299155.1 Elephantulus edwardii | reverse complement strand
ACTGATTTCATCTCCTTGTCAAAAATCAGTTGACCATATGTAGATGGGCTGATCTCCGGATTCTCAATTCTATTCCATTGATCTATGTGTCTGTCATTGTATCAGTACCATGCTGTCTTTACCATTATGGCAGTGTAGTAGGATTTGAAATTAGGAAGTGAGATACCGCCTACGATTCTTCTATTCTTAAGGAGTGCTTTGCTTATATGGGGCTCCTTTCCATTCCAAATGAAACTGAAGATTGCCTTTTCCATCTTGTTGAAGCATGTCTTTGCACATTTTTGTATAATGTTTTGTTTTGTCTTCTTGCGCTGCCCTTTGATATCTTCTACTCAATTTTTTTCCCCATCATTTTCCTTTTGGTATCTCTGCATTCTAGTGCAATTTTCAGAATCTCTCCTGAGATAATTTTGGTCTTTTCTTTATCCTCTTTGTAATGACCTTTTGCTTTCTTCAGAGATGATATCCTTGATATCATCTCACAAGTCAACTTGTCTTCAATAACTAGTATTCAGTTCAGCAAATCTAGGTTTTTATATTCAGGTGGAATAGATTCAAGGTCATTTGGTTCACATGGAATCATTTTTATTTTCTCCAACCTCAATTTGAACTTACACATGATGATCTGTTCCACAGTTAGTCCCTGGCCTTGTTTTAAATCTTTCTCATATACTCCTTCAGTGTGAAATTTTAGTCATTATAAAGCTCTTTGGTCAAGAGGAAGGAGCCTCAGCTGTATAGTTGATGAGTAGTAAGTGTACTAACCAAAAGACAGTGAATCAAAACTACTCCATGAGAAAAGATGAGACAGTTTTTGTCCAAAGTTATTTACAGCCTTAGAGACACAGTAGGTAGTTCTACTCTGTCCTACAGGGTCGATATGAGTCAGAATGTACTAGATGACAATGGATTAGGATGGAGGGGGTTGTTTTTATTTTATTTGTTTAGTGCATGAGAAATGAAGGATATTGTATAGGAACAGCTCAAGAGGCCTAAGGTTCATTACTTAATACAGAACTTACTTAACACAGAACATGAAGCAAGTGAGCATTAGTAGTGGAACCAAATGGACCAGAAAGTCCATTTAAACCGAGCCCTGATCCACCTTCATCTTAGTTACATAACCTCAGCAAGTTACTTAAAGCCAGGCTGTGCCTAAATTACTTATTTTTGAAACTGGGAAAGAGGTAACAGTTCCCTCAGGACTATTGTGAGAATTAAATGAATTAAGTATGAAAATATTTAGAACAGTGCCAGGCACATGGTAAGTTCTCAGTGTTTGCTATTATTACTAAAATTACCCCACAGCAGCCCAATGACTAAGGGAAAACTTGAACATTCCCTTATGTCATAGGAAGATGTTGAGACCCAGGCTAACCACAGCACACTTGAACTGGATTAGTTCTTGAGAAAAATTGCCAACATCTGGGTCTATATCTCTGGTTTTCTGAGCCTGGGGCAATTAGCTGAGCTGCTGGTGGGCAAATGTATTGCAAAAAGAAACTCTGAGTAAGTACTGTAATGGGTTCTTTTACTTCAAAATAAAAAAAGTATTCCATCATTCTGCATCCTCTGTTTTGCTTTGGTTTAGAGGTTTGTTTGAGGCTTCTTTTAATTCTATAAAAGATAAGAATCATCTTTTCTTGGGAATAGTTGTGCAATCAGAGTGAAAAAAATATCAAGAATGAATTCCAATATCAAAGTCAGTATTAAACTACCTTTTTGTTATGTCATACTTTTAAAGACATAGATGTGACATCTTTAGAGAAGGTGGAGTATGATTTTCCTCTGTCACAGAGTCAATGTCAGTTCACAGTGGGATAGAATAGAACTGCTCCCAGAGTTTCCAAAGCTGCAAATCTTTATGGATGGGGCCTGCCTCATTTTTCTCCCAATGAGAAATTGGTAGATTCACATAGTCAATCTTTTGGTTAGCAGCTATGCTTTCACCCACAGTGCCACCAGGGCTCCCTAAATATAATTTACATACCATAAACTTTCTTTTTATAAAATGTTTTGTGGTAAGTTGTGTATAAAGTAAAGTAAAACTTATTTTAGCCGTTTTCATTGTACAATTCAGCAACACTAATTACACTCACCAAGTTGTGCTACCATCACCACTATCTATTGCCAAAACTTTTCATCCCACCAAAACAAAACTCTGCCCATTGTGTAATTCCGCATACTTCATTAAATTCACTCCTTTCAAGTATACATTTTGGTCACTTTCAGTACATTTATACAAATGTGCAACTTTTACCCTAATACAGTTATAAACCATTGACATCACCCAAAAAAAGCTTCCTTTCATCTATTGCAATCAATCCTCAATGTCAATCCCAACTCTAGGCACCCACAGAAGTCAGTTTTTTGTCTTGTTTAGAATGTCCTGTAAATGGATAACATATTTATATAAAACGTGTTTATCCATCACACAGTATCTTGTGGTGTTCCCCCCTCCCCTTTACTTCTCTTCTCCAGGATACAAAAACATAGTTTAGTTTATCTAGATCCTGAAGCTGCCCAAATGGCCTCACTTCTTAAAGCCTCAACTTGTTACCAAATGAGAGAAATCATGGCTTTCCTTTATGCTAAAAGCAGATGACCCACACAAACAACAGTACATTCATATGGACTTATTTCCTGAGAAAACATCAACATCTGGGGCTGCTCCCCCAGATAGCAGAAGTTTGTGAGGAGGTACTCAGCTTCTGGTGAACAAATATATTGCAGAGAGACACTCAGCCAGAGGAAGGGTTGTTACAAGTTTTTTAATATAATTAAAAATCCAAAAATGGACGAATTTTCCTTCCAATCATGGCTTAGAATAAAATAGAAATTGCTATTTGGTTAAGGGTCTCTGAGGATACAAATGGTTTCTGTTTGACCATTAACTTAAAGTTAGCATCATTAAAAAAAAGTCTTGGTGATTGCCCTCTATAAAGATTATAGCCAGGGGAGCTCTAGTGGCCTAGTGGCAAGAAGCTGCACTGCAATCCCAGAGTTGCACAGTTCAAATCCACCAGATGCTCTGCTGGAGAAGGAAGGACAATCTCCTCCTGTACCAGTCAGATTCAATTTGACAGTACATATAAAAAAAATAGTAAGATTACAGCCAAGAGAACCAGATAGAGCAGCTGTATTTTTTAATAGGGTAGCCATGCGTTGAGATAAATTTGATGGCAACAGTTTTGAGTTTTGTATTTTCTTTTTTGTCTTTACGTGTGTCGTTAGTTGATTAACATAAAGGTACATCTTAAATGAGACTCAAATGCATCAGTCATGCAAAAGATGGGTTTCATTTAAAATTAATGAAATAAAAAAATAAAATAAAAAAAGTAATGAAATAAAATAGAGCTGAGAGCTCTGGTGGTCTAAAGGATAAGGAATTGTGCTACCAAAGCAAAGGCAGGTGGTTCAAGTCTACCAGCTGCTATGAGGGAGAAAGATGGGCATTCTCCTCCTGTGGTTTATAGCTCCTGAAAATATGCCAAACTTTGATTCCCTTTAAGAAGAGTAACTAGGCAAGGATTCCCACTATCACCTCTCCTATTCAATATTGTATTGGAAGTCTTAGCGATAGCAATAAGACAAGAGAAGTAAATAAGAGGTATCCAAATTGGCAAAAATAAAGTAAAATTATCTCTCTATGTAGATGATATGATAGTATACTTAGAAACTCTAAAGACTCAGCAGAAAACTATTGGATATAGTTGACCAATTCAGCAAAGTAGCAGGGTACAAGATCATACAAAAATCAGTTGGATTTTGCTACAGTGACAAAGAGAAAAAGAGTTGGAGCTAAGAAAAAACAATACCCTTCCCAATAGCTAATCACAAGGTTAAATATTTGGGAGTAAATCTAACCAGAAGCACAAAGGACCTTGTTGTTGTTGTTATGTGCCGTCGAGTCG
>NW_006399820.1:13776154-13804656 GCF_000299155.1 Elephantulus edwardii | reverse complement strand
ATAAATTATGTATACTGCCTTAAAACAGATGAGGGAGAGAACAGTTTAAAAGCGATATATGATCGGGTATTATGGTTATCACAGGAATTCAGAATTAAGGTTGCATAGTGGAGTGCATTTGGGGTGGGGGGTTGTATATCAATGAAGGAGTTTATCTTTTGCTTTACAAAGAGAGGAGTGAACTAGGGGCACGGGTAGAGAAAAAAGTGCAACAATGAATGAATGGAAATCCAAAATCTCTGTAAATGTTCATTAAAATTAATAAAATAAAATTTTAAAAAACAATATGCCGGACTTTGGTTGGCAGTTTGACTCCTTACCACTAAGCCAGCAGAGCTCCCTAATTGCTATTTGTTTGTTTGAAATATAATCCAGAGACTAAACCTAAACCTTCTGAAGGTGGGCCTATGCCCCATTTCCTACACCCCTTGTAGAACTTTCTTTGAATTTCCAAGAAACTTTATTTGTGTTTGTGCACAACAATTCTAAGGAGGTTGAAACTCTGGCTACCAATGACTCAAAGTGCTTTCACTAGTGCAGATAAGCAGCTCAATTACTTTAACCTACTTCTCCTGGCAAACGACAAAGGCAACACAAGCCTCCGATGTAACTAGAGGTTGCAAAGCACTCTCCTCTTGAAAAGAATAAGGACACCAAGCTCCTTAGAATACACGGAAAACTCTTGATCCTAGAGTTTTACAAATTATTCAAAGGGTTGGGGGTGGAGTGGTGTTTTTGGTTAGGACAGGGAAGCAAAGAGCCTAGAAGTCTGATATGTTTAAAATGAAACTGTATGTGTTACAGTAGAACTGTGCTCCCTAGAGCTTTCGTTGATGAATTTTTCAGAAGCAAATTACCTTATTTTTTTCTTCTAAGATGCTCCTGAGTGGATTTGATTACGAGTCTTTGTTTTAGCAGTTGAGTGCTTAGTTTTTGCCACCTAGGGCTTCCTCCCTGGTGTTCCAACCCAAACTAAACTCAATGCTATCGAGTTGACTCATGGAGTTCCTGTAGGGCAGTGCAGGATTATCTCCCCCACACCCTAAGCCTTCCATAAGGTTTCTGATATTGTAAAGCTTTATAGAAATAGACCTCCTCAACTTTCTCCCTCAGAAGGCCAGGGGGCTCACCTCTAACTTTCTGGTTTGCAACCTAGAACTTCAACCACTAGGTCTCCCTTTGGAGAACACTCCTGTGTTCTTATGATATTATATGGCCCAGCTAACTTTGACATCAGCCCTTTGCGAACCAGACTGACCTACAGGACTGTGAGATAACAAGTGGTGGCTGTGTCAAGCTGCGAACTTGTGGAAATTAATTCATAGAAAAGGAATGTGGAATTTAATTGTTGTTGTTAGTTACCATCAAGCAGGCTCTGACTCATAATGACCTTATGTACACAAGAACAAAACATTGCCCAATCCTGCAACATATTCATAGTTGATAATATGCCCAAATGTAGGAGGTATTGTGCTGCTGACTAGGATGTCAGTAGTTCAAATCCACCAGCTGCTCCCAGTGAGAAAAATGGACAATGTCCTCCCATGAAGATTTACAGCTTTGGAGCCTGATGGAGTCAGGCTTTGAGTAAGGACCAACTCAATGACCGTGGGTTTGGTTTGGGGTTTTGATCCACTGAAGGAAGTTAATCTTCCGGCACAGCGTCTGGCAATAAATATTCTGTTGTCATTCCTAGAATTTCCAACGACTAATTTTCAGAGGGAAATTTCTATTTGGAAGCTCCATTGAAACCTCTCCACCTTAGGCAGCCCTTCTAGTTTTCAGAGCACCCACCATGATGGCAGCATGCCAGTCACCACAGCTGACAGACGGATTTGTTATTATTCTTGTAGATGCTATGGAGTCGACTACAACTCATAGCAGTTCTATGAACAGATCTGAACCTTGCCCTAACCCATTTTTACAGTCAGTGTCAGTCCATCTTGTTGACAGTCTTCCTCTCTTTCACTGACCCTTCACCTTTCCCACTCTGATATCTTTGTCCAGGAATAGTCCCTCCTGACAAAATATGTGAGACAAAATTCTATTATCCTGTTGGTTTTTTTAGCAGCCCATGTGATATTCAAAATTCTTCTCCAATACCACAATTCAAAGCCTTCAATTCTTCTGTCTTCCTTATTCGTTGTCCAATTTTCAACTACATAGGAATCAACTGAAAAATATCATGGCTTTAATCAGCCACACCTTACTCTTTATATTTATATCATTGCTCTTTAGTACTTTAGAGAAGTTCTTGACAGCAGATGTCCCCAAAGTAATACTTTTTCATTTCTTGACTACTGCCAAGAATTGACAAGTTCACAATTTCACTCTTTTCATCATCTGTCATATTGGCTGTTGCTCCTGTGGTAGGGATTTTTGTTTTCTTGATGTTGAGATGTAATCCATAGTAAAGGCTGTCATCTTTGATCTTCTTTAGTAAGTGCTTTAAGCCATCATTTAACACTAATGCCTGAAGACAAGATGAATAGTAAGATGATATCAAAGATATCATCCACCCAAAAGGTCATCAGTTCAAACTGACCAGCTACTCTGTGGAGAATAATAAGCTATCTTCTCTCATAAAAATGTATGGCACTGGAAACTCTATGAAGGAAGTTCTAATTTATCCTATAGGGTTACTAGGGGTAAGAACCAACTCCAGTGGGTCTTAATTTCTAGGTCTTCAATGAACTTCAATGGGGACTGGTTCATTGATTAAAGAATTCAGCTGTTGATCAAAAGATTAGTGGTTCAAACCATCCAGCCACTCCAAGAGAAAAAGAAAAGCCTTTTTTTTTCCCAAAGCTTTGTTCTTTAGTGCAAGGTTTTTAAAACTGTATTTTCCTTTGTGTGAAAGTTTGTCATATTTCTTTTTAACTCAAGCATTCATAGATACTTTATTTCCAGAGTACTGAGAGGCAATAATGTCAGTCTAGAGACTAAGGTGCACCTGATCCAGGCCAGAGTCTTCACAATTACTTGCTATGCTTGAGAGAGGTGGACAACAACTAAGGATGACAGAAGAAGAACTGATGCCTTTGAGTTGTGGTGCTGGAGAAGAGTCTTAAACATACAATGGACAGCTAAGAAAACAAATAGATCTGTCTTGGGGGAAAGGAAACTAAAATTCTCTGTGGAGGCTAGGATTTTGAAGCTCTGTCTCACACACTTTAGGCATGTGGCCAGGAGGGAACAATTCTTGGAGAAGGATATCAGGTGTAGAAGGGTGGAGGAACAATAGAGGAGGGGAAGACCCTGGATGAGATATATTGATACAATAATTAGGGAAATGGGGTGGGTGGTAGGTGTGTTGGAGTCAGTGACACTGGATCAAGACAGGACAAGGTTCAGAGCTGTTGTACATAGGGTTGCTTGCAACAACAACAGTAACAACATTAGCTATAATTATTAATATGATCAATTGATTAATTAAATATAATAACCAACTTATTACATATTTTTCCCTTCACTCAATTTATTATTGGTTTTTATCACCCCTCATTCCTGTTAATCCTTCAAACTTGATTCTATTTATGTGTAAACCTTTCATCAGCTTTTTATAATAGTGGTCTTATACCATAATTGCCCTTTTGTGACTGAATTATGTCACTTAGCATAATTTGTTCTAGCTTCATTCATGTTCAAATTTTATTCATTCTTTCTCAGTTTTCAGCAAGTTATAGTACTCTAATGTGTGGATGTACCACAGTTTCTTTAGTCATTCATCTATTAATAGACATTGGGGTGGTTTCCAACTCTTTGCTATTATAAAAAAAGCTGCAATAAACATGAGTATGTGTATGCTAGCTTGTGTCACAGCTCTTATTTCTTTGGGATATATACCCAATACAGGGATTGCTAGACCTAATGGTATTTCTATTCCCAACTTTTTAAAGAAGCACCAAACTGCTTTCCATAGCAGTTGCACCAGTTTACATTCTACATTCTCATGCTTCCATAACATTTTATAGCCTTGGAAATCCTATGGGCAATTCTAGTATGTCTGTGACTCAAATCGATCCCATGACAGTGGCTTTGGTTTTAGTGTGGTTATAGGACTCCTGAATTTAAGTAAATTTCACTTCTGCCAGAAATCTTTTCAGGCCAAGATCATTCTTTCTCTCCTCAACAGATCCATAAAAGTTTAATGCTAATACTTTAAAAACTCTACCTTGTCTAAAAATTAGAAAGACTCTACCTTATCTTTCTACCAAGAAGCTGTTCTATGAACAGGGCAAGGGAACACTGCATGGTTCAAAATCAAGAAAGGAGTGGGTCAGGGATGTATCCTTTCTCTTTACTTTTCAACCTATGTGTTTAACAGATAATTTCAGACGCTTGACTTTATGAAGAAGAATGTGGCATCAGCACTGGCAGAAGACTCATCAACAACCTTTGTTATGCAGCCTTTACAAACGCAGGAGCCATTTCCTGGAAATAAATCTCTCTCTCTCAAATAAATATAGGCCCTGGTGACATAGTATATTATGTGTCAGATTATAAATTCAAATCCACCAACTACTCTGTGACAGAAAGAAGGAACACCCCTTCTTATAAAGGTTTGTGTTGACAAGTGCCAAACTGATTTGAGTATGAATCATAATGAACCTATGAATAAAAGATACGAACCCTGTTCTGGCCTGTGCCATCCTCACCATCCGTGACACACTTGAGCCCACAGCTACTGTCGCTGTGTCTGTCCATCTGGTTGAGGGTCTTCCTCTCTTTTGTTGACACTGTACCTTTCTAAGCATGACAGGAATTGTCTCTCTTAGCAACATGTGAGCTGTGGTGGTAGAGAAGAGTACTGAATATCCCATGGACTGTCAAAAGAACAAACAGATATGTCTTTTGGAAGGTGCAGGCACAGTGTTCCTTGGAAGAAAAGATGACAAAGCCTTATGTCACAGATTTTGGGCATATTTCTAGGATAAGGTATTCCTTGGAGAGGGTTATTATGCTTGGGAAGATAGAGGGACAATGAAGGGGAGGAAGATTCTCAGCCAGGTGGATTGACACAGTGACTGCTGCTTAAGTGTGTCAGAGATATGAGGATGGCACAGGATAGAACAGGGTTCGTACTGTAGTTTATAGGTCACTACAAATTGTTCTTGACTTGGCAGCACCTAAAATCAACAAAGAAACATACCCAAAGTATGTGAAATGAGATTTTTGTCAACTTTGCCTCCAAGGAGCACTCTGGCTGCACTCTCCCCAAGACATAAATCTTTATTCTTTATGTAGTCCATAGGATATTCAGAACTTTTCTCCAACACCACAGTTCAAAGTCATCAATTCTCTTTCATCCTTATTCATTGTCCGACTCTCAGAAGTATAGCAAGTGATTGAAAAGCCCATGGCTTGAATCAGGCTCACCTTAGTTTTCAAACTGGTATCATTGCTCCTCAATAATTTGGAGAGGCCCTTGATTGCAGACTTTCCCAGTGCAATATGTCTCTTGGTCTCCTGACTGCTAGTATTAAGGGTGTTAATTTTATATCCAAGTAAGATGAAGTCATTGACCATTTCCATCTTTTGTCCATTTACCTTGATGCTGCCACTCAGTCCAGTGGTGGGAACCTTTGTTTTCTTGACATTGAGATGTCACCCATATTGAAGGCTGTCTTGTGAAAAAATTTACTGACTTGGAAACCAAATATAGGTTTGTTGTGAGTCCAATTTTACTTTGAGGGCAACACATTTGGTTGATATATGTTTGATTGGTTGTACTTCTTTAGAGAATCCAGCCTAAGACACAGGGATTAGCACTTCAACTTAGCTTTTTTACAGGACACAGTTCAATCCATTGTAGCATCCTGAAATCTTTTATGTTTCCCACTTTCACCCCAGGGACTTGGAACACTTTTAGAGGAGCAAATCATACCCTGAAGCCTGGAGGCATTTTCCCCTCAACATAATGTAGAAGTCATTTCTATGTGGGAGTCTTAAGGGCTGAAGGATGAAAGAGGGCGTTCCATCCAGAAGCCGTCTTATTTTATGGCAAAAGCCAAGTGGCATTTTTTCACATTGGGGAACATTTGTCTTTATTTTTTTTTTAAGAAAACTTGTTCAAGCAGGTTCTTAGAAGACTGTTTTTGCCTGACAAGTGTTCTATGTAGTGTACTGGGTTTGTCACAGAAGATGAGTTGAACAGGAATCAAAATTGTGTCACTCATGCTTAAGGTGGCTCAAAAATCCATGCACTCAAAGGAGAATCACTATGCTAAGACTGTCAGGGTGAAAAGGACTCAGATCAATAGTGGGAGATGTATAAGTTAAGTTTGTGGATTGATTTAACCTCTTATAAGCTATCATTTGGGGAAAGTCTCTAAACCTATTTTTTTAAATGATAAAATACCTTCTAACTATACCACCTAATACTGTTGAGTTGATTCTCACTCCTATCAGTGATAATAGAACAGAGCAGAGTTGCTCCATATGTTTTCCAAGGCTGTGAATCTGTTAGATTCATAGCTGGTCATTTTCTTTCTCACACAGAACCACCAGTATTTTTCACTTAGTCTCCAAATCCTTAACCTCTGTGCCATCAGAGTGTCTTAAACAAATCACACACTGATTATTAGGGCCAGGAAAAAAAATGAACATAGAATCACTTCTGAAAATAAAATTACATAAAATATGAAGTATAATGAAGCTTAAATTTGCATGATTCTTACTATCAAGGTTTCAGTTTAGAAATAGGCAATAACAATCAAAACTGACACTCATTGCCTTCAAGTCACTTCTGACTCATTGTGACCCATCATCAAGTTTCCAAGGCTGTAATCACAATAGGATGAAATAGTTCGTCTCTCTCCCTCAGAGCCTCTAGTGGACTGGCACCGCCTGAGGCACTTGGCCTTTGGGTAGCAGCACAACTTCCTAAGGACTACATCACCAAAAGTAAATGCTGCTCGTATAGTCGAAGAAATAATAACATTTGATTACTTCACAAAAAAAAGATGATATATACATGCACTCTTGACTTAACTGTGGGATGGGTTTTTATAAATTAAATTGTTTCCTGAAAAATATGCTGAAATTGAGCCCCCCACATGTGAATGAGACTTTACATAGAATTGGAATTTCCCCCCCTTTTTTATGTTAATGAGGTCATCCCAAACTCTCTGTCTCTCCTTGGTGTTCAGTTGGAACCTGTGACATAGCTGAGACTCCAGCAGTTTACGTGAAGCTGGAAACTGCTCAGGAGGCATTTGCCCATCTTTCTCACATGAAGCAGCTGGTGGATTTGAAACTCAAGTCTTTGGTTTGGCAGAGCAACTCCTTACCTACTAGATCCTCCATATCAGAGTAGGGGACAAACAAACATCGCTCTGAGTTTATTTCAACTTGTGGTGATTCCAATTTCAAATATAACAAATGAAAACTGTACTTCATAGGGTTGTAATCTTACAGAAAGAGTACTAGGCCTTTCTTCCATGGTGTCACAGTGTGTACTGGAATCACTAACTTTTCAATTAGTAGCCAAATGAAAAGTACTACTAGGGAGTACCACAATAGTAGTAGTTGTTGTTGTTGTTAAGTGCCATCCAGTCAACTAAGACTCATAGCAACCCTATGAACAATAGCCCTGAATCCTGCCCTATCTTCAGCCAATCTCACTGTCTCTGACTCAGTTGCCCCCATTGCCACAGTCACTGTGTCAATCCATCTCATCTACGGTCTTCTTTTCTGCCCTTACCTTCTATCCTTCCAAGCATGATGTCCTTCTCCAAGGACTGGTCCCTGGTGGAAATGTACCCAAAGTATGTAAGAGGAAGTTTCAAAATCTTTGCTTTCAGCAAACAGCCTGGTTTTACCCTCTCCAGGACAAACCTGTTATTTTCTTGACAGTCTCATGTATGTTCAATACTGTTTTGCAGCACCACAACTCAAAAGCATTGATTCTTCTTCTGTCACTCTTAGTCATTGTCCAGCTCTCAGATGCATAACAAGTAATTGAGAAGACCATGGCCTAGATCAGATTATTTTCTGGATTGACGTCATTGCTCTTTAGCACTTTTGAGAGATGCTAAATCTAGTTTTTTAGAAAGATTTCTTTAAACATTTTTAATAAAATTTTTATTTTGTACTGGTTTACTTACAAGTTCATATATGTTGTTTTTCAAACTGGATCTCTTCTATTTCTTTTACCCACCCTGAATTCCACCCATCAAATTTATCACCTTATGATTAATCAACCCCAACTCATCCTCACCTCTCTGCACCCCGCCTTGAATCCTCATACATATTCCACAATAATGATCTTATCAATATATGTTTTATCCTGATGGAACTAAGTTAGTTAACATAGCAGAATGCTCTCCAGTCCCTCTGAAGTTAGGTTGCAATTTACAAAATCATTACCCCTGTGTGCTTCGTAATATTTCATCATGTGACTGTATCATAATCTCTCAATCCATTTGATTGTGGTTGGACATTTCAGCTTTTTCCATGTGATTATAATGGTGAATAATGCTGTAATGAACATTGTACAAGTCTTGATATTTGAGAAAAAGTTTATCAAGCACATAAATATCACATTCAATCATTCATACACATTTTTAACATTGATTACAATCCCTATATTACATCATTTACTATTTCTACAAGCCGTGATTCTTGTTTCCATTCATCTTTCCATCTTCTCCCTTCCTAGTTTTTGAACATTGTCCTTGCAATCTCATGTGGTTGATTTGAGTGTCTCCCTGGTGCATTGCTCACCTTATAGATTTATTACTTGGCTGTAAGCTGTGTTACAGAAGTGAGCTTAGTTCCTGGCCAATAGTGTGATTCTGAAGTTTGTTCTACATTTTCCCCCCTCTGTCCAGGACCCTCTATTTTGATCCCTTTCAGCAGGTTAGCAATAGTAGCCAGGCACATCTAGTTCTTCCAGTCTCAGGATTGTAGATGTTAGGAACTTCAAGGTCTTTTGGTGCCATGGATGAATTATTTCCCTGCTTCTTGGCTCCAAACAGAGGAAACCAATGTTTACACCTTCAAAAACTTTTACATCTAAATTCCATCTTATTTTTAAAAAGATTGGGGTGGGGAGCAGACACTAAAGCACACCTTCGGGGAACACTTTATGCACAGATCTCACTATAAGTCAAGAAATGCCAATAAACATCAGGACTGTCAGAAGCTCAAAGAAACAAGGAAGCCTATTCCCTCAGAATAGGTAAAACACAGTCTTACCCACACCAAGACTGCAAGACAATAAATTCCTGTTATTTAAAAAGCCACCTACTTCTGACTTTTTTTGTGGTAGCACTAGCAAGCTAAGATGGTTTGTAATAAATATGAAGTAATAAGATATTTAAGATCCCCAAAGTCTCTATTAATCTCACAGGCAAGAATTTTAGTGATATTTTTGAGAGATGGTAATAGGTCATATTAATAAAGACTTTTATTAAAGAGCAACAAATTATGTTTCTAATACTACTATAGCATTTGCAATTATGGCTATTTCAACCTGGCCAGCTTGACATAGCATACGGATGCCATTGAAGATGGTATACTCCCTTTAGTTATTTGAAGCTCTTTAAGTGCTGCACTTTTTTAAGATCAGCAACTAGCCTGGTAGTTTGAACTTACCCTGTCACCAAGTCTTAAGAGCAAGGAAGTTTTCGTAGTCTTCTTCCATTAAACTTACAGCCAAGGAAAATATAAGGAGCAGTTCTCCTCAGTAACCCATCGGGTCACTATGAGTTGGAATCAACTTGACTGCAATGGTTTTGTTTTTGCTTGTCTGTTTATACTACTTGCAATTTTTGTTGTTGTTGTTTTTTGTTTGTTTGGTTTTTTACGTGTACTGTCAAATCAGATCTGACTGGTACAGGAGGAGATTGCCCCCTCCTTCTCCAGCAGAGCATCTGGTGGATTTGAACTGCGCACCTCTGGGATTGCAATGCAGCGTCTTGCCTGCAATTTTTTTTCAAAGCCTGTAATGAATATTAATAAGAATGGATGACTGTAACATAACAAGGTCTTCCAATTTTACCAAATTACCATTATCTTAGTTCTCTCTCACACCTACTCACTCATTGCAGCCAAGTAGGAACCAACTCATGGCTGACTTTCCATTGAGTTTCCAAGATTGTAAATCGTGCAGAAGGTTGTCCATTCTTCTTCCTCGGATTGGTGAATATGAACTATCAGAGAGGTGCAGCCTTTGAGTTAGCTGTGAAACCTTCTTACGGACTGTGTTACTAGAGCTACCTTAGCTAGAGTAGCTGTAGCAGAGATACCACAAGGCGAAGCTTTAACAAACAAAAATTTATTCTATTACAGTTTAGGAGGCTAGAAGTATAAATTCAAGGTTCCAGCTCTTGGGGAAGGCCTGCTTTCTCTGTCATTTGTGGAAGAAAGTTATTGTTTCCTTCAACACTTGTAGACCAGCTGAGACTTGGAGGTACCTATGTGTCCCAGCCTTCCCTGTTGTCACAGACTCAAGCCAAAAAAGATATGCTCTACTCCTTATTCTTCCCTGGTGAGGCTGAGAATCCCCAATCTTGGCTTGCTTTCCTCACCTTTTATCTTGAGGGAGAGAAAAGGTACTATAGGCCACATCCTAGGGAAACTCTCCTTACAACCCATTAGGGCTGAGATGGCTTTAAGGAGTTTGAATTCCATTCTCAATTCTTTGACTCCTATTTGATGTATCAGTTCCTGGGGGAATCCTTACGTACTTGTATTCTGGTCAATCCATGACAACCATTATGAAACTAGTAGGAAGTCTGTAAGATAACCCCCAATGATCTCACACCTTATGTAATTTCTTCCCCTCGTGGGTGGGCTGGGCTTACTGGCTCACTTCTTAGAATACAATACAGCAGAAGTTATGAGTTACAGCATGTCACTGCAGATATTAGGTTATAAAAAGGCCAAGACTTTCATTTTGGCACACTTCCGTGAATCACTCACCCTCAGAGAATCACTCTTACGTTGTGAGGCAGCTCTGAGGAGAAGACTGTGTAGTGAGGGTGGAAAGTCTGCCAATAACCACGTGGGAAAGCCTGGCAAGGAATTAAAGCCAAGAATTTGTCTGCAACCTCATGAGAATCCTTCAGCCAAAGGCACCCAGCTTAACTACTCCTGGAACCCTACCCACAGAAACTGTGAGATAATAAATGCTTGTGGTTTTTAGTCACTATATACATCCATCAAAGCTGAAAACTGCATTATTTCAAAATGAGCAACACTAAGAGCAGATAGATAATGAACACTGTGTTAGAACAGATGAGGGGAAGAGCTGTCTGAAAGGAATATATGATTAGGTATTATATGCATGACAACAATCTGGAACAAGGGGTGCTTTGTCGGGGAGGAGAAAAGGAAAGTGGGGAAGAAAATGTAGAACAATGAACTTAAAAAAATATTTTTTTAATACAAGACAATGAGTAATGCCACTATCAAGTGTTTACTAATATCGAGTAGTCTAAGATAACATGGAGTGGGAAGACATTTTCAATCCATAAATATGAGGTCTCCATGGGTTGTAAACTTAAGCATTTCCATCATACTGTTGTTGGATGAAATCAAGTTGGTTTCTACTATAAGCAATCCCCATGTGACAGAGTAGAACTGGCCCTACAGAGTTTTTTTGGCTGGAAAGGTTAGCAGAAGTAGAGCACCAAGGCTTTCTCTTTAATAGTTTTTTGGTAGATTCAAACTGCTAACCTTTCTTTTACCAATTGGGTATTTGATCATTGCACAACCAGGATTTTTCTTCCCATCTTCCATCAAAGATAGGGTGTTACAAGAAAATAGACTGAAAACCCAATTGCATAATGGGCAAAAGACATGGGAACGCTCTTTCACAGAGGAAGACGTTCAGGTGGCCAACAGACACAGGAAGAAATGCTCACAATCACTGGCAATAAAAGAGATGCAAATCAAACCACAATGAGACACCATCTCACCCCAGCAGCAGTGGCAAAGTTTAATAGGACAGCAAGCACTAAATGTTGGAGAGGACATAGAGAGATAGGAACTCTTATACACTGTTGGTGGGATTGTAAAATGGTACAACAAATCTGAAAGACAGTTTTGAGTTTCCTAAAAAAGCTGAACATAGAAATGCCATATGACCCAGCTATTCCACAGCTTGGCATATACCCCAAGAAAATTAGTACTGAGACACAAATGGAGATTTGTACACCAATGTTCGTAGTAGCATTACTCACCATCCCAAGAACATGGAAACAGCCCAAATATCCAACCACAATCAAATGGATTAAGAAATTGTGGTACAGTCACATGATGGAATACTACACAGCACTCAGGAGCAACAATTTCTAAAATTGCTATGTAACCTGGGAGGACTGGAGAGTGTTATGCTGAGTGAACTAACTCAGTCTCATAAGGACAAATACTGTTGAAGACCATTATTGTATAAATAGAAACATAACTAGTAAAACATGCATGAGGATCCCGGGGAGGGGGGGAATAGAAGTAGAGGGGTGAGGATAGGAAGGAAGGAAATCATTGGGTCACACAATTTGATGGCTGGAGGGAGGAGAAGTAAAGGAAATGGAAAAGATCTGGCAGAGATGTGGAAAGACAGGCAATCATGGGCATAGTTCAATGATGATAAATTTTATAAAATATAATGAATGGGAATGATTATATGAAACTGTGAATGAAGGATAGTGTGAAACAGTGTATATGAACTTTGTAAGAAAATCAGTAAACGTTTTTAAAAAAAGATAGGGATGCTGATTATCTAGGTAGCATCTGGACTATGATCTATGCATTATACCTGTATCAAACCACAGTGACCATGTAAGCTCACAAATTTTAGACAAAAACTTTTAGAGGAAGACAATTGTGAACAAATATATAAAATGATAATCTTTTCAGCTCAGATATTCAAATGATGAGAACAATTCAATACTGTCAAAGATTCCCCAGATGCTAAAGGAGGATTCTGGCCCAACCAGGCAGAGTAAGTTAAAGAATAAAAAACCAGAACAGCCAACATTAGCTAACTGATCAAATGACAGTCACTTTTTTGATGTTAACTTTGAAGAGTCTCAGGCTGCTAGACAGCAGGTTTGTGGCTAGAAATCACCATAGCATGGTTCTTCAGGAGAAAGGCATGCAATCTCCTTACATGAATATGTATAGGCTCTGAGACTGACAAAAGGTTACCATAAGCCAGAATCAACTTGTTGGCAGTGAGTTTTGTTAGACTTGGGGTTTATATAAGAAGAAAATATTTGTCAATAATTTTCATTGTGGTAGATATGCCAAGTAGGAAAAATATGAGCTTCCTCTCTTACTTCAGTTGAGTAAGAGTTCTTAGAGAGGACCACGTGCAGAGCTGGGAGTTTGGGGGACACAAGGATGCATGTCTGACTCTTGTCATGTACCACTGAATGTCAAGGGAGCATGACTGGAGCTTCTCCTGCCCCGGAGTAGAGAGAAAGATGACAGGATGCCTGTAATTTCCTTCACTGTGACCCTTTCCAAGAGGCCTGCCTGAAGGGTCAATGTAATCTTGGGAGAGTGAAAGGACATGAAGACCCAGGAGTTGTAAGCTACCCCAGGGAGGAGTCTTGCCTACATCCATGAAGAAGGTGGGCAGATCTCTGAGGGCCTGCAGATGCTCACCATGCCTACCACAAAGCATCTGGCATCCCAGACACAAGGGTAAGACCATAGCAGTACAGCCAAGCAACACTGTGCCTTATCTGGAATCCCCTTCCCCAGGACTACCCTAGAGGGATTATATATAGCAACTCTCAAAAGAGGAAGCCCAATGAGTAGAAATAGAGAAAAGAAACAGGCTACACCTTCAATTCTGTTCCTGACTTGGGCCAGGTCCAAGGGAAGAAGTCTTCACTGGATAAAACTTAGAATTCTGGTTTTCCCCCTGCACTAGATTGGAGTTATATGGTTATTAAACACACTTCATTCTTAATTCCAAAACAAGGAGGCTTTTCACTTATCATCTAAGAAGAACTGGAAAAGCTATGGGATGTGTCCAAGATTCTGACCTGGGGCAAGGAAAAACTAGAGCATGGAGTAACTTATTAATAAAAGGAGAAAGTTATTTTATGCTTGGACCTCACTAAGTTCAGCTCATTCAATAGAATGACTACAAGTACTTATGGAAAGAAGGATGGGAGGAGTCTGCTGCTAGGGACTCGACTCTGATTACAGAGAATATAGAGATATAAACCTTTGGAAGCTTTGAATTTTCTCCCACGTGACTAAAAATACTGCCCAACCCCTAGTTAAAGCTCCACAAAGAACAGTAGGAACATTTACTCTCTGATTCTCAACAGCTATTAAGAGACTTTTTCTCTCTGAGTAATGAGCGGGCTTCTGGTTTCCAGAAGAGCTAGGCCTTTCTCTCTTACTTAATCTAGAACTTGGTAGGTCTGAAGCCCAAATTGGTGTTTTAAATAGTATTTCTACACGGCATGATACCTGCAAGCTTTTCTATAGCCATTACGAGGAAGAAGAAAGTCTGTATCCAAAAGTTTGGGAAGTTCTAAATTAAGCAAACCTCAACAGACCTTCTTCCTTTCAGAGCATTTAGCAAGTTGAGCAACACTGGTCATGCTCCTTCATGAGGGGACCATACTGAACAGCATTTCCTGCAGCTGGTTTTATGGAACACAATGCCTTTTTTTCATTCCCAGGAACACACGATGAGAAAAGTTAGTTTAGAGAATCATCACCATGAATGCTATAAATCAGAGTTGCTGAAGAGGACAAAGCTATAAATTCATAAGATTTTAAAGGAAGAGTCGCCTGGATAGTACAAATAGTGTCCTCAAATGGAAAGGTGATTGTTGCTGTTGATTGCCATCAAGTCAAACACAACTCATAGCGAATCTATGAACAAAAGACCTAATGCCTTTCCAAGTTGATAAATTTTTCCAGAGTCAAGTGGTTTAGGAAGTGGGTACCACTCCTGCTTCCAAACCTGTTTTACATCTGGGAGCTCCACCAAACACTGCCCACATTGAGAAACCATTGTGATATTTGATATCCCAATGGCAAGGCAGGAGATTCAAATCCACATAGAGGTGCCCCAATAAAAAGACGTGGAAATCTACTTCCCCCAAAAATCAACCATTTAAAATCCTATGGCATGTAATCCTACTGGGACACACGTGAAATTGTCATGCGTAGGGTCAACTGGATGGGAGCTGGTATCAGAGTAACAGTCCCAATATGGCACAGACAACCAATGTGTTCAAATATAAAGGTCAGACTAGAGATACCATCTAGAGGTACCTCAGAAGAAAGATCTGGCATTCTACTTCCAAAATACTAGTCATGGAAAGCGTATGGAGCACAGTTCTACTGAGACACAAGAAGTTGCTGTGAATTGTCATTGACTAGATGGCAATTAATAGTGGTGGTAGATCAAGGCTACAGTTTTCTTGGCATCCTCCACGGTTTTTGGACCAGCTCCCTTGACATATCTACATTTCCTCTCCCCAGACCTTAATCTTGCCTTACCAGCCTTCCTTTCATTCCAGATTTGCCTCTGATTTTTCTCAGTTACCATAAACACCCCTGTACTTGTTAGAATTTTCTCTGATCCAAGCCCTATGTTTTTGTGTCCTGGAAGCCTAGTCCAGCTTGCTGGGGCTCGCAAAGCTTTTGATTAAAGAAGAAAGGAAAAAAATCCATCCTCTAAATGTTTATGTTTGTACAAGATATATTTCTGGGAATTTAAGCTCTAAGGGATAATCTAAAATTTTACGTTAAATCCCTCTTCAAGCCCTTTCTCCTTTTGTTTTTACTCCATCCTCTGCCAGTAGGATTATGTGCTAAGCCTCATTTTTCTGCCTTCTCCAATCCTGTACTCTAAATGCAAACCATTCTGGTCTATTTTAACTCCTTTAAAGCATTCAATCTCCCTTCTTTTTCTGTCCTCTTTCCACTCACAATGTCTCACACATACCCAAGTGCCTTTCGAGTTCCCTCTTCTGGAGTATCCCTTTCTCTTTACCTGACATAACTCAGGGGCCATCATATACAAAAGGTGATCCTCTGCCAGCATTATACCGCTGTGACCCACAGGATCTTCAAGGACTGCACCTCAGAAGCAGATCATCAAACTTTTCTTCCAAGTCCATTTTAGTCTGGAAGCTCTGCAGAATCCTGTTCAGCATTATAACAATTATGCTGTGTCAGCTGATAGATGGGTGGGTTGGCTGTACATGAGATGCTTTGGCTGGAAATGGAATATCTAACATCTGTGTGGATGCCATGGATTCTGTCACTGAACAAACACTGCTTTACTTAAATACCTCATACCTCTTGCTCCACTTGGTGTAAATCAGGTGATCTTTCATTACCACCAACTCTAGATAAAACTCTCATGTATTGCTCTCTAGTTAGAACTGTTTCATAGGTGACCACTCAGCAGGTTTCCAAGTCTGAAAACCCCACAGAAGAAGATATCCCTTAAAATCACTGATGGATTCAAACCACTAGAAAAACATACCCTTAGAATAAGCAGTGTAACTCTAATTACTCAAGCCTTAACTCTTCCCCCTAAGCGATCATTATCTATTTATCTTTATCTTTTTAATTTTTTTATCTTTTCTATCTTTTTCTCTAAATTATAAATTCCTTTAACACAGGAATCATCTTGTACTAGAATGCTGAAAAGCCAAATCAAAGGGAAGAAATCAGGAAGTAAAAAGTTGAACAGAAGATTTCAAAGGGCATCTCGTAAAGACAAAGTAAACTGAAGAAACTAAAGAACAAATTTAAGACTCAAGTTGCAATACTTAAAGATACTATAGGCAGAATACTGAATGATCCAGGATGCATCAAAATAAGATGGAAGGAGTACAAAGAGTACCAAAAAGAATTGGATGGCACAGGAAAATTTCATACAATAACACAAATAGCATACAATCAAGAAGCAATGGTCATGAAGGAGGAAGTACAAGCTGTTCTGAAGTAATCAACGAAAAATAAGGCCGGGAATTGATGGAATACCAATTGACATATTTCAACAAACAGATGCAGTCCTGAATGTGTTCACCAAGTTGTGCCAAAAAATCTAGAAGACAGCTTCCTAGCCAACTGACTGGAAAAAATATCTGTATTTGTTTCCATTCTCAATAAAAGGGTGATCCAACAGTGTGGAAATTATTGAACAATATCACTAATATCATATACAAGCAAAATCTTGCTGAAGATTACCCAAAAATTACTAGAACAGTACATCCACAGAGAACTGCTAAAAATAAAAGCTGGGTTTAGAAGAGGCCATGGCAATAGGGATATCATTGTCAATGTCAGATTGATTTTGGCTGAAAGCAGAGTACCAGAAGGATAACTATTTGTGTTTTATTGACTATGCAAATGTATTTGACTGTGTAGATCACAACAAAATTGTGGCTGACTTGAGAAGAATGGGAATCCCAGAACACTTGATTGTGCTTATGCTAAACCTATACCTGGACAAAGAGGCTGTCATGTGGAAAAAGCAAGAGAACACTGCATGGTTCCAAATCAAAAAAGGGTGTGTCAATGATGTATCCTTTCTCCATACCTTTTCAACCGATATGTGGAACAGATCATTTAGAAGGCTAGACTTTATGAAGAGGAATGTGGAATTGGGATTGGAGGAAGACTCATCAACAACCTGTGTTAAGCAGATGATGTAATCTTGCTGGTCTAAAACTGAGGAGGACTTGAAGCATTTTCTGCACAAGGTCAAAGACTGCAGTCTTCAAAAGGATTGAATCTCAGCATCAAAAAAACAAAAATTCTTACCACTGGCCAATTGGCAGCATCATGATAGATAGAGAAAAGATTGACATTATAATTTAATCTTGTGCGTATCCATAACCAACATTTTTGGCACCAGCAGCCAAGAAATCAAAAGATTAGTTGCTTTTAAAAAATCTACTGTGAGAAGGGGAGCTCTGGTGGCCTAGTGGCAAGAAGCTGCACTGCAATCCCAGAGGTGCACAGTTCGAATCCACCAGATGTTCTGCGGGGGAAGGAGGGACAATTTCCTCCTGTACCAGTCAGATGATGGTACACACACACACAAAAAAAATAATAAAATAAAAATAAAAATAAAAAACCTACAGCTTTAAAAAAAATCTACTGTCAGAGACTTCTACAGAGTGCTAAAGAGCAACAGTGTCAGTCTAGAAACTGAGGTGCACCTGATCCAAGTCATGGACTTTGCAATTACTTGTTATGCATCTGAGAGCTGGACAATGACTAAGGACGATAGAATAAGAATTGATGCCTTTGAATTGTGGTGCTGCAAAACAATATTAAACACACTGTGGAGTGCCAAGAGAACAGATCTTTCCTTGAGATGGTGAAACCAGATTGTTCCTTGGAGGCAAGGATTTTGAAACTGTCTCACATACTTTGGGCATGTTGACAGCAGATACCAGTCCTTGGAGAAGAACATCATGCTTAGAAGGGTAGAGAATCAGCTCAGGAAAGGAAGACCCTGGATGAGGTGGATTGACATAGTAACTGTAGGTAGTGGTGTCAGAGATGCTAAGATTAGCTCAGAATAAGACAAGGTTCAGAGCTATTGTTCCTAAAGTTGCTATAAGTCATAGTTGACTCGACAGCACATAACAACAACAAAAATCCTCGTAAGAAACTGAACAACAATTCCAAAGTCATGCAGTTCAAATCCACCAGCTGCTCTGTGGAAGAAGGATGGGCAGTCTCCTCCCATGTTATTGACTGCCTCTGAAAATCTGCTGGGTCAGCTATGGAATCAGTTCCAGCTCCACACTACACAACAACATATCCGTGGCTGTAGTTTTTTATCTTCTTCAGTATATGCTTCAAGTCTTCTTCAGATTCAACAAACAAGGTTGTGTCATCAGCAAAATAAAGGTTGTTAAAGAGTCTTCCTCCAATTCTGAAAGACTCTAGTCTTCAGTATTGATTACATCTCAATATTAAGAAAATAAAAATCATCACCATTGGATCAATAGGTAACATGACTGATAGATGGAAAAAAGATTGAAGTTGTCAAGTAACAGCTTTTGGGAAATAAAAGATATATTGCACTGGGCAAATCTGCAGTGTCAATGACTTCTTCAAAGTGATAAAGAACAAGTACAGAGACATTTCGAGACTGTGCACCTGATCAAGTAATGATATTTTAATTTCTTTCTGTGAATGAGGAAGATGAAAGAAGAACCAATGCCTTTGAACTGTGGTGCTTTTAGAGAATTGAATATCTCATCGACTTCCAAGGGAGCTCTGGTGGTATAGTCCATAGAGAGTTGTGCTGTTAACTTAAAGGTTCAAATCGCCTGCAGGAGAATGGGCACTCTCATCCCTTGCAATTTACAACAATTAAAAACCCACTGAAACTAATGAGTGAGAGTGAGTTAGGGACTGCCAAAAGATCATATGCATATGTTTTGGAGGAAATGCAACCAGGATGCTCCTGAGAGACAAGGATGGTGAAATTTGGGGGAAGTGCGGCCAGGGTACTCCTGAGAGGCAAGGATGGTCTCACATACTTTGTGCTTATTATCAGGAGGGGCTAGTTCTTGGGAAGAGACATCATGCTGGGAAAGGTAGAGGAGGGTCAAAGAAAGATGGGAAGACTCTCTGCAAGATGGACCGACAGAGTGACAGCAACAACAGGTTTGAGCCTGGTGGGATTGTGAGGATGCAGACAGACAGGGCAAAGTTCAGGTATGTTTTTCATAGAGTCACTATGAATAGTTGACTTGATGACACCTAACTCACACACATATTCTCTGGACCAAGTGTGTGTTTGACATAGTAGTTGTTGTTGTGGTGGTGGTGTACCCTAGAGTAGAAACCAACCCATAGCTGACCCTCCAGCAGATTTTCAGAGGCAGTTAATCACATGGAAGGAGATTGACCACCTTCTCCCACAGAGCAGCTGGAGGCCTTGTCCACCCTTCTCCCACAGAGCAGCTGGTGGCCTCAAACCATGTGCCCTCAAGATTACAGCAGTTTCTTGCCACTAGGCCACCAGAGCTCCCTCTTGACATAGTAGACATACAAAAAAATAAATGCTCATGTGGCAATTTTATTGAATGGAAATAGGAAAAGAGTGACTTTATTCTTCTCCCTCCCTTCCCTACTTCATTAAATTCTGCCTGTGAGATGATTCTTCTCTATCCTTAAATGAAATGAAAGCAAAAGGTATAATTTCTTTTCTAGTTTGAATAATGAAAATTGCACAATTCGCTGGTCTGGAATGTAATCTAGTCTAATAATAATGCAACTGTAGTACTGTCAGATTCTGTTGGGATGACTCCAACTCATAATACCCTATTTCCAGCAGATTGAAACCTTGTCCTATGCTGCACCATCTCCATAAAGGCCACTCTGCTCAAGCCAACTGTTGCAGTCACTGTGTCATTCCATCTTGTGGAGCGCCTTCCTCTCTCTCTAGTTCTCTATCTTAACATGTATAGTATCCTTTTCCAAGGACTGATTCCTCCTCACATGAATATATCATGTGAGACAAAGTTTTATAATCTTTGCTTCTAAGGAGCACTCTGGCTGTACTTCAAAGACAATTTTTTTTTTGTCAGTCCATGGTATATTCAGTATTCTTTGCCAACACCACAATTCAAAGTCATCAATTCTTTGATCTTATTCATTATCTAGCTTTCACATGCATATGAAACAATTAAAAATACAATGCTTTCATCAGGTTTACCTTAGATTTTAAACCGACATCCTTGTTATTTATCACAATATAACACCAAAGCATTACTTTCTTTCTTTCAGTGTTAAAATTCTCTGAGGAAGCATTGGTGGTTCAGTGGTAGAATTCTAGCATTTTATGCAAGAGAAAAAAGAATCCTGATGGCATAGAACATAATGTGCTGGGATGCTAACCCAAAAGTTGGTGGAGTGAATCCACCAATTGGATTTGGTTCCTCTTGTAAAGCTTTGTTTCCATTAGTTTCCTTTTGTAAAGAAGAACAGTTGTGGAAATCTGATAGAGGAACTTTATGAGTCAGAAGAAACTCCATAGTACATGAAGTTTGGTTCTCAATGCAGAAGACCTACATTTTATTCCAAGCAAATGCATCTCAAGCACAGCCACCACTCATTCATTAGTAGAAGCCTGTCTTGCTGGAATGTTGAACAAGGTTCGGCAGAGCTTTCAGATTAAAATGGACTCAGAAGAGAAGCCTTGCAAAATACTTCCAGAAATGAGGCAATGGAATCCTTATGAATCATAATGGTCTGCTTCTGATCATGAGGATGGTACAGGACTGGGTAACGTTTGGTGCACAATGTTGCCATGAGTCCGAGATTAACCCTGTGGCAGTTAACTATAACAAAATTTCTCCCAGTCTCCAACACAGGCCTTCTCCCATGTGGAAGTCTGTGGAGAGAGGGTTGGTTTTTTTCTGTCTTTCTCATTCATTCTCCCTTGCTAAGAAATGTTTCTGAATTTGCTCCTTTCTCTGTCCCCAAAGACCCAAGGTCCTGGATAATAGATTAGGGGGAGAGTTCAGAGTCTTCTATGTCTGCTTAAGTTGTTACTTATGCTTTAGAGTTGTATTTCTAAGGCTGCATGGGAGATCCCCTGCTAAAGGCCTCTAAAGTGATGTTATTTGTTGCTGCATAACAGACTACTGTAATATGAAATAAGCCTACATACATGCATCAGAACTGGAGCTGGAGAATAAAAAAGATAAGAATTCACTCAGCATTTCTCAAGTTAAGAAAATCAGGAAAGGTGGCTGTCAGGGTGGTATCCTTTCTCCATCCCTATTCGATGTGCATGCTAAGCAAATCATTTGAGAAGCTGGACTTTATGAAGAAGAACGTGGCATCAGGGTTAAAGGAAAACTCATCAACAACCTGCATTATGCAGATGACACAACCTCACTTGCTTGAAAGTGAAGCAGGCTTGAAACACTTGCTGCAGATCAAAGATTATAGCCTTCTCTATGGATTACATCACATCAAAGATTATAGCCTTCTCTATGGATTACATCACAACATCAAGAAGACAACAATCCTCACCACTGGATTGATAATCAACATCATGATAGATGGAGAAAAGGTTGAAGTTGTCAACAATTTCATCTTACTTAGATCCACAATCTACATTCTTGGTACCAGCACTCAGGAGATTAGGAAGTGTTATCACATTGTGGGCAAGTCATCTGTCAAGGACCTCTCTAAATTACTGAAGACCAATGATGTCGCTTTGAAAATTAAGGTATGCCTGGTTTAGACCATGGTCTCTTCAATTGCTTACTATGCATTAGAGAGCTAGACGATGACTAAGGATGCGAGAAGAAGAATTGATGCCTTTGAGCTGTGTTGTTGGAGAAAGTTACTAAGTATCCCATGGATGGCCAAGAGAACAAACAGGTAGGTCTAGGAGAAAGTGCTGCCAAAATGCTCCTTGGAGACAAGCATGACAAAACTTTATCTCACATATCTTGGGTGTGTTCCTAAGAGAGGCTATTCCTTCGAGAGGGACATTATGCTGGGAAAGGTGGAAGGTCAGCAAAAATCCTTCAACAAGAAGGATTGGCAGAGTGACTGCAGCAATGGGCTCAAGCATGTCAGTGATATGATGGTACAGCATAGGACAGGGTTCAGGGCTGCTGTTCATAGGGTCACTGTGAGTCATACTTGATTTGACAGCACCTAACAACAACAAAATGCACCAGATATGATATGTTGTTGTTGTTGTTGTTGTTGTTGTTTTGTGTCGAGTTGCCTGCGACTCATAGCGACCCTATGTACAATAGCCCTAAACCCTGCTCTATCCTGTGCCAATCTTAATTGTCTCTGACACACCTAGCCCCATTACCCTAGTCACTGAATCAATCCATCTTTTCGAGGCACTGTCCCTCCACCCTCTCAGGAATGATGTCCCTCTCCAAGGACTGATCCCATCTTACAACATATCCAAATTATGTCAGATGAAGCTTCAGGATCCTTGCCTCCAAGGAGCAGCCTGGTTTTATCCTATCAAGGACAAACCTGTTTGTTCTCCTAGCAGTCCATGATATATTCAATACTCTTCTCCAGCACCACAGCTCAAAGGCATCAATTCTCCTTCTATCATCCAAAACATTATAAATATCTGCATTTATAATCTCACACAGTTTCTGTGAGTCAGGAAATCAGTCACTCTTACTGAGTGGTTATGACTCAGGGTCTCTTGAATTAGCGCTTGTTGTTATTGTTGTTAAGTGCCGTCAAGTCGCAGGCGACTCATAGCGACCCTATGAAGGAGAGTCCTCGACGCTTGGGTGTCTTTCATCCTCTCTCCAGGTTCATAGGGTTTCTGGAGGCAAGCTATTACGGAAGTGGATGCCACTCCTCCTTCCAAGAACTAGGGCTTAGACAAGCAATATGTTGTCCAAGGCTTCAGTCATCTGAAGGTTTGACTGAGGTTGAAGTTTCATTTGTAGAGGAGCTGTTTATTGTGATTTGATTGATTATTTACAAAGCAAATTGGTATTCAGCTGTTACTGTTATGTGCCATTGAGTCAGGACTGATTCATAGCTGACCCTCCAGTAGGTTTTAAGAGGCTGTATATCACATGAGAGGCTGCTCATTGGAGAGGAACATGATGTTTAGAAAGATGGAGGTGGGATCAATGAAGGAAAGGAAGTCCCCTCCAACGAGATGGATTGACATGGCAACTATAACAATAGGCTGGAGTGTTTTGGAGATAGTGAGAATGGCACAAGATAGGACAGGTTTCAGGCTGGTGTTCATAGGGTTGCTATGAGTTGTAGCTTGATGACACCAACAACAATTTTACCCCATTTAGGGAGCACTAGTGGCTTAGTGGCAAGAACTTGAGCTACAATTCAAAGGCATACAGCTTGAATCCACCAACTGCTCTATGGGAGAATGATGGGCAAGCTCCTCCCATGCAATCTACTACCTCTGAAAATCCTCTGGAGGGTCAGCTATGGGTCAGTTTCAACTCAGCAGCACACAACACTAACCTCATCTATTCCTCTTGTACTTGAAGTATCTTCTGGGAAGTCTCTCTTGGCCTCTCCCACTTCCTAGTCTCAGGTTGGGTTACTTTTATGGTCCCAATTGTGCTTGTATAAATATTTGTTGTTAGATGCCAGCAAGTGAATTCTGACTCTTAATGATTCCACATAGCAGAGTAGAACCATCCTATTGGGGTCTCCAGACTGTAATACTGAGAGGAACAGATCTCCCAGAGAGTGGCCTTGTGGTTTGAACTGATGTCCTTTCAGTTAGCTGAAAGCATATTTAGATATTGTACCTCCAGGGCTCCTTGCAAATTAAAACAGACCAGTAGCTCTGGTGGCCTAGTGGATAAGGAGTTTCACTGCCAACCCAGAGACAAACAGTTCAAATCTACCAGCTGCTCCAAGAGAGAAAGATGGGCAATCTCCTCCCATATGACTTACAGCCTCTGAAAACTTACTGCAGGGTCAACTAGGAACCAATTCCAATATGATGACACATAACAACAATATTGGAACAGACATGCTAGTTGTCTGATTCCCCTGGAAAATTATAAGCTCTTTGGAGGCAAGTGTGCTGCCTTATTTACCTTTAACCCTTATACAGATTTGCATCTTCCAAACCCCATGTAGGATGACTATCTGAAGAGTCAAACTGGCTGGTGGAAGACAAGATTTCTTTCTCCAAGAGCCCTCACTACCTGTGTCTCCTTTAGGGGTGGGGTGGGGACGTAAAGAAGGCAGCATTGTCTGAACACAGATCTCAGAAAGCAGGATTCTTCCTGATGAAAGAAAACAGCAGCTGCTCAGAGTGCAGTGTGTTCTGAAGGGGAACATTTGCTTTCAGACCACACCCTTGGGTTTGGCTAGACCTTGCTTTCCTAGGGTGTGCTGCTCCATTTTCCTACCTCATTGCAGGGAGCTTGTTGCTTCTATTGTAAGTGAGAAAAGAAACAGGTATTCTGAGGGTCTCTGAGACACTTATTGAAAGAAAAAACAGAACAGATCTGCCTAATAATAGGGTTCCTGAGTTTATAGATCTTAACAAGAGGGGTAGTTTTGAACCGTCAACTTCTCAGTTAACAGCCCAGTACTTCACCTACTATGCCACCAGAACTCCTAACCATACTCTATATAAACAACCCACTGCCATTTAGTTGATTCCGGCTCATGGCGTCCTTCCTGCCATTGGTTTTCCAAAGGCTATAAATCTTTGCAAGAGGATACTTTCCATCTTTTTTCCTCAGAGTAACTGGTAGATTTAAATCTCCCAGATTGTTAGTTAGCAGCCCAACATACAGTGTACTATCTTGCCAAGACTTCTAAAACATATTCCATAAAGACCCTTTTAGTAAACATAAACAGGACAAAATACA
This sequence comes from Elephantulus edwardii, assembly GCF_000299155.1. NCBI lineage: Eukaryota > Metazoa > Chordata > Mammalia > Macroscelidea > Macroscelididae > Elephantulus > Elephantulus edwardii. Next base: position 13,779,316 of record NW_006399820.1, on the reverse strand, counting down.
AATCATTCTAGAATGAGGGGAAACCATGAGTTTGATGCCAAAAGTGTTCCACTGAATCATGTCCATGACTTTTTATGTTTGTACAATAAGCAGACAGAGAAAGTCATCACCAGATCATAGCTGATGGCAGTTACAATCCATCATTGTTGCAGGCGGGACCACAGAAGTGCATGAAAGACCACGACTGGACTATGTATGTATACCATAACTCATTGCCATCGTGGCGGGAGCGACTCATAGCTGACCTTTCACTGGGTTTCTGAGGTTGTAAATCGCATGGGAGGAGATCTCCCATCTTTCTCCAGAGTCACTGGTTGATCTGAACCACCAGAGAGGTGCCCCCTTTGGGTTAGCAGCTTAGCTCCTGATGGGATATGCCGCTAGAGCTCCCTTACACACAACAGCAGATCTTAAAAGTTTAAGGATTGGTTTTGGGGTTCTCGCCAGCTGGCTGCTTGCTAGAGTAATGACCTAGTCTGCTATTTTTCTTAAATCATTAAGGACACGCCCAGGCAAGTTTCCCAGGTTTCCTGATCTTAAAGTTGCTAACTCCTTTCAATGTGTGCTTCCAGAGGATAAAGTCACATGGTTTCTTTGTTGTTGTTGTGTGCTGTCAAATTGGAACCAACTGATAGATGATCTTTCAGTAGGTTTTCAGGGTCAGTTAATCTCATGAGAGGACGTGGCCTGTCCTTCTCTCTTGGAGCAGCTGGTGGATTTGAACTGCTTGCCTTTGGATTGCAGTACAGCTGGCCACTAGGCCACTAGACCTCCCTACGTGGCTAGTTTTGTTTTGTTGTGTTTAGATGCCACTGAATCAAGTATAACTCATAGCAACTGTATGAACAAGAGAGCTGAACCTTGTCCTATCCTGTGCCATCCTCAGAATCTCTGGCACATTCATGCTCACCATTACAGTCACTGTGTCAATCCACCTGGTTAAGGAACTTCCTCTCTTTCTTTGTTCCTCCACCATCCCAAGCAATATATCCCCTCCAAAGACTAACCTCTCCTAGTACCATGCCCAAAGTTTGTAAGATCAAGTTTTATCATCTTTGCCTCCAAGGAGCACTCTGTCTGTACCATCTCCAAGGCAGATCTGTTTGTTCTTTTGTCAGTCCTTGAGATATTCCACACTCCTCTCTAACACCACAGCTCAAAGACATCAATTCTTCTTCTGTCATCCTTATTTATGGGCCAGCTCTCAAGTGCATAACAAATGATTGAAAAGACTATGGCCTGAATCACATATACCTTGGGTAGTTTAGTGCTCAAAAATAACCATCTGAATTTATGTCAGAAACCTAAACCAAAATGGATTAGGATTCTACTTTGACTTTCCACATACATCAACCCACCCTCTGATGCTGTCTAGTGGAGTCTGACTTATATGTACCCTCCATGAGGTTTCTGAAATCATAAATCTTTAGAGGAGGAGACTACCCATCTTTTTTTCTGGTGCACCTGGTAGAGGCGAACCACTGACTTTTTCACCAGCAGTTCAGCATATACCCTATGACAACAACAGAGTTCTTTGACCACCAGCATAGTGCTTCAGAATTTAAGCTCTATTATTGTTGTTAGGTGCCCATCAAGTCAAGTATGACTCACAGCAAGCCTATGAACAACAAATATAAACCCTGTTTTATCTTGTGCCGTCCTCATCAGCTCTGACATACTTAACCCCAATGCTGCAAGTACTGTTTCAATCTATCCGGTTGAGGGTCTTCCTCTCCTCCACTGATCCTCCACCTTTCCAAGCATAGTGTCCCTTTCTAAGGAATAACACCTCCTAACAGCATGCCCAAAGCATGTGAGAAGAAGCTTCATCACTCTTGCCTCCAGGAGCACTCTGGATGCACTTTATAAAGTTGGGGGAAGGGAAAAAGAACTGTTACAACTGATAAAAAAAGACAGTCCAACTAAACAATGGGCAAGAGGGCTAAATAAACATTCTGCCAGATAAAACCACAACAGTCTATTAGTCTGCGGTACTATGGTAATTTTTATGTTCCAGTCTGTTCGTTTGCAGATCTGTGGTAATTTATATGTTTCATAATCCTAGGCTTTAGTGAGCTGAGTTGGGCCATTTTTAATCAGACAATATGATAGAAGAAGAATTGATACCTTCAAGTTGTGGTGCTAGAGAAGAGACTTGAACATATCATAGACTGCCAAGAAAACAAATAGGTCTGTATTGGAGAGGAAGAAGCCAAGTTTATCTTTGGAGGCTAGGATTTTGAAGTGCCATCTCACATATTTTGGGTATGTGGCCAGGAGAGATCGGTCCTTGAAGAAGGACATCATGATTGGAAGGGTGGAGGGACAGCGCAGGTGAGGAAGACCCCAGATGAGATGGACTGATACAGTGACTGGGACAATAGGGGTTGGGGTGTCAGAGTTGGTGAGATTGGCTCAGGACAGGGCAGGCTTCAGAGCTGCTTGACAAAGAGTCACTATGGGCTACAGGAAACTTGACAGCATGTAAAAACAGCAAACAACAACATGCTAGCAATCATAAATTGGAAAGAAATGGTATCACATTCATTGTCAAAAAGAACATTTCAACAATAAATGAGACTTGATCAGGAAAAAAAAAAGAAAATTTCAAGATATGTCATTAAGTACAATTCCATCAGTGATAAGAAAATATCTATATGCATTCAAGGATATTAACTGAAAAAAAAACCCTATTACTCAAATACACACCACTCACTAAAGTCAAAGACCAAGAAATTGAAGATTTTTGCCAATTTCTACAGCCCCAATTTCTACAGAAATTGAACATGCAATCAAGGTGCATTAATAAGACTTGGTGCTGGAATGCAAAAGTCAGAAACCAAGAATTGGTTGGTACCTGGGGAAACATAGCCTTGTTGACAGAAGTGAGGTCAGAGATCAAATGATGGGATAGTGGGGTAACAGTAAGTACATCATACGTAAGTATAACTAGTAATATGTGTATAAAAGTCCAAAGGGGGAAGAAGATGGGGAAGGTGGGCTGAGGGCAGGGAGGCAGGGAATTTTGGGGTCTATGACTCAATGGCACTTAACAACAACATTGTTTTAAAATTAATTTAATATTGGTATTAAGTAAATTCAAGAATACTTAATTGGAATCCATTTCTGCTCATGTGGAACTTGTACATAAACCAAGAAACA
>NW_006399820.1:13751722-13774319 GCF_000299155.1 Elephantulus edwardii | reverse complement strand
TTGCTCTTCAGCACTTTGGAGAGTTCTCTGACAGCAGACTTTCCCAATGGAACTCGTTCTTTTCTAAAAAATTTATTTTCATTAATTTTTAATTGACATTTCAATGAAAATTTACAGAAAACTCATATTTCAGCTCACTCATTTTTATACATTTTCTTCCCTACTCTCCAGTTCACTTTTCTCAAGAAGATTCTTTCACTGTTGTGCAATTTCTTCCCTCTCGCCACCCCCACTCCAGTTTGCTGTGCACCACTTATTCTGGTCTATTGTCATGCAAAAAAATACCTAATCATATCTTTCTTTTAGACACTTCTTTCCTTCATCTGTTTCAATGCACTTTTCATTATTTATCCCCTCTTTTCTTAGTTTCTCCTCAATCCTCATGTCAGTCCAGTTTTATAACAATGGCATTATGCAGTATTTGTCTTTTTGTGAGTGAGATATTTCATTCAGGATAATGTCGTCCGGGGTCTCCCATTTTGTATAATATTTTATGAGCATCTTTTTTTTAAGCATCTTTTTTTCCCAGTGCTGTGTAGTATTCCATTATATATTCCACATCTTCTCCCTCCATTCACTTGTTGATGGCCCCTTGGGTTGCTTCCATCTTTTTGTTATTGTGAATAATGCAGCAATAAACATGGGTGTGAATGTATTTCTTTGGGTGGCAGTTATGGTTTTTTTAGGGTATATTCCCAGTTTTGGAATTGCTGAGTCAAATGATATTTCTATTTCCAACTTTTTGAGAAAGTGCCATACTGCCTTCAAGAGTTGTACCATTTTACACTATAAACTTAATCAGAGAAAAGTTTGGAAGAACTCCAGAAACTCTAATCTACAACATGAACAGTGTCCCAAGCACCCTGGAAACCTACATACAGGAGAGAGTAAAGCAGATGAATGGTACATACTAAGAATCAAATACCTATGCACATAAAAAACTTTTCCAATGTGGTAAAAAGTAAAGCCACAGACTGAGAAAAAAAATATTTGGTAATGACATGCCTGATAAGGGACTTATATCAAGAATTCATAGAATACTCCAGCACATCAACAAGATAAAGGAAAACAACCTAATCAGAATGGGCAGAGGTTATGAATGGACACTTCACCAAAGAAGATATTCAGATGGCGAACACATGAAGAAATGTTCAAAATCCCTAACTCTAAGAGAGATGCAAATCAAAACAACTATGAGATATTATCTTACCCCAGTAACAATAGCAAAATTCAACAGAGTAGCAAACAACAAATGCTGGCAAATTTGTGGAGAAATTGGAACCCTTATTCACTGTTGGAGGAAGTGAAAATTTGTCTTTTAATATCCTAGCTGTTGGTACCAAGAGGGTTGTTTGTGAAACCAAGCAAATTAAAGCTGTTAACAATCTCAGTCTCTTCATCATCTATCATGACGCTGCCAATCAGCCCAGTGGTAAGAACGTTTCTTTTCTTGCTGAGCTTCAATCCAGATTGTAAACTCTTCAGGTCCTCCTCAGTTTTAGCAAGCAAGGTTGTGTGATCTGGATAACACAGATTGTTGGTAAATCTTCCTCCAATCCTGATGCCACATTTTTTTTTTATAGACCCCAGTCCCCCAGATAATCTATTCTGCATATAGCTTGGAATGGTATGGAGATAGGACACATCCTTGGCACACACCCTTCCCAATTTTGAACCATGCAGTGTTTCTTTGCTCTGTTCTGACAACTGCCTCCTGGTCCAAGGATAGGTTTTGCATACGCACAATCAAGTGTCCTGGGATTCCTATTCTTCTTAGAGTTAGCCACCATTTGTTGTGATCCACATAGTCAAATGACTCTGTATAGTCATTGACACACAGATAGACATTCCTATGGTACCTTGCTTTCAGCCAAGATCCATCTAACATAAGCAGTAATAGCCCTAGTACCACTGCCTCTTCTAAATTCAGCCTGTACTTCTGGCAGTCCTCTGTTCTTGTGCTGTTCCAGGTATTTTTTAATAATTTTCAGCAGAGTCTTGCTTGCATGTGATACTGTATTTCCTCTTCCTCCAGTGCACCTGTAATTTGTTCTCTCTAGGTTTGCTCCCTTTCTTATAGGTAACCTGAACCCTGAGTCTAATTCCAAAGACAAAAGGGAAATATAACTGCCAGCTAAGGAAGTGAAGGTGGACAGAGCCTCAAAGTTCAGCCAGCCACCCCCCACTGGACTCACACATGCAAACACTTATAGTCCAGAGAGCAGAAAATGTCATGAAAATATCTTTTAACTGAACAAAAAGGCATGCAGCTTCAATTCAAGACCACCAGTAAAGTGTTAAAGTGGGCTCCCTTCCCCTTCATCTCAATGCCCCTGTTCAGCATGAAGCAGACAGAGAGTCTTTTCTCCCTATTCCCAAATGGGAAACCCACAAGTGCAAAAGACAATCTCTTTGTTTTTGTTTTTTTTAAAAAAAAATAAACAAAAGATAAAATCTCAGTGAAAAAGATTGACTCAGTGCCCAAACAACGTGCCTAAGTATGGAAGGAATAATGAGGATGGTGCAGTCAGGCAATGTTTTGTTCTGTTACATATAGAATCATTATTGTACATAGAGTCAACTCAATGGCACATCATAACTACAATACCGTGATGATGTTTTCACAACACTGTGACTATATTAAAAATCATTGAATTTTTTTTAAAAAAATACCTAAGATTGTTATTCCCAATGATGCATCCTGGCCCCAACCCAAAAAATGCTGGAGTATTGGGCCTGCTTTTATTTTTACCCTTCTTCTCAGGACATTCAGAGAGAAAGATACTGTGGTGCACACTTGCTGTAACACATTTTAAAATGCTAACATCTTTTTTATGTCAACAGAAACACTGTTATCATTTCTTTAGCAATCCAAAGTAAAACAAACCTATTGCCTCCAAGTTGATTCTGTTGGTAAGATTACTGAAAGAGAACCCTGTTAAGAGCTGAGCCACCAATTGAGAAGTCAATGAGTCACACCTACCCAACAATTCCCAGAGAGAAAAGACATGGAAATTTATTCCCATAATGATTATAACTTGGGAAAACTATGGGGCAGTCCTGCTCTGTCCATCACATTCGGTCACTATGAGTTGGCATCAACACTGCAACATCTAACAACAAAAATGATGCTGAACAGTTTTCAGGCACTTCCAAACTAAGATGTCCCAGGAAGAAAGGCCTAGTGATCTACTGAAAATCCACAATGAAAACCCCATGGATCACAGAGGGCCAATCTCATGGTGCAGGGGCTGGTTCTACAGCAGCCAACAACATGCATTAGCTCACCCTGCCTCCTGTAAGTGCCCTAGAAGCATGCTGAAGACTGCATGCAGCCTCCACACTCAGACTCTTACCAAGGTGTTTTGTCACATATCACCTGGCAGAGGCTCCAAAGAGGAATAGCAATCTCTGGGTGTGGGTTCTGCCTGGAATTTCTCTCCCAATTCTTATTTTCCTCACTTCCTCCCTCCCTTTCTTAAACATCATTGGAATTTGGAACTTATTGCCTTTAAAAAGAAATCCATTTTCTTCAGGATGTACCCCAAGACTCCTGTCCTATGTAGCTTCTCTGTCTACCAAATGGTATAGAAGGCTTGTGGTATATGCATACATACACATATATACATGCATACTTAAGGTATGGGGGTATGTGTCTGTAACTTCATGTTTTACTTATTAATTTCTTATTGAAATTTGATCCAGAGTATACAGAGCAAATTGGTTTTGATTCAACAATTTCCACTTAGTAGTTTCATGATGTTGATCACAAGCTTTTCAAATTTGAGAGTCACTTTTCCATTGCCGCCATGTTTCCTGTTTCCATTTCTTTCTCCCTATCCCTCTGCTTCTGAGTTTTATCCTTAGGCAGTTGCTGTGGTTTTGATCATGTACAGTTGGTTGCTCTAAGGCATGTGTGCCTCCCTGGAGTCACTGGTCACCTTGAAGGGTCTATTGTTGGGCTAAATGTTGAATCAAGTCAGGGGGGTGATTTCAGTGCTAGGCTTGAAGTATGACTGTTGTTGTTGTGTACCATCAAGTCAGAACTGACCCACAGATGATTCTCTGGTGGGTTGTTAGAGGCAGTTGGAAGGTAGATTGCCCATCTTTCTCCCTCAGAGCAGCTGGTGGACTGGAACCATGTGTCTTCAGGATTGCAGTATAGCTTCATACCTCTAGGCCACCAGAGCTCCCTTGAAATGTGACTAGTGGCCATATTTCAGGGTTTCCACCAGTCTGTTAGACCAGTAAGTGTGATCTTTTTCATGACTTTGAGTTTTAATTGATACTTTCCTCCTCTTTTATCAGGGACCTATTGTGATTCCTTTCCGAACAGTCAGGCTCTGTAGGTAGGTACCATCTAGTTCTTCGGGTCTCAGTGTCACAAATAATGCTGTTTGGTCCTCTGTGTGTGACCTATACAACAGTCATTCCTTCTACTCTCCTGGCCAAGCTTGGATTTTATTCTATTCCTACTCTTTCTTGAGTGATACAGATTGAATTATGTCTCTCCCCAAATATTTGTTGGAGTCCAAACCCCGTACTGTGGATGCAATCTAATATAATTATAAGAAACTACCTTCAATGACAACAACGACAGCATAGAAGAGAGATCAGTTGGCCCTGTGGAGAGAAAGTCATGCTCCCAAGCCAAAGGTGGGTTATTCTAATCTGCAGCCCTCTGGGCTGCCTTTACTTGATTTTGGTGAAACATTCTTCTAGGTCATATAACCCTGGTATGTCCATTTGCTGTACAGAGGTAACTTGTGGTTGCTGTGAAGCTGAACACTATGACACTGATGTGTCAAATGCAATAACGGTTACCCATAGTGGATAGTGTTTGGTGGAGCTCCCCAATTTAAAACAAGCTTAGAAGCAGGAGTGACATCCACTTGCATAGTAGCTTGCTCCTGGAATAGCTTGCCTCTGGAAACCTTATGAACCTGGAGAAAGGACGAAAGTTAGACTGGTGCCTAGGACTTTCATTCATAGGGTTGTTATGAGTCAACTCTGACTCGATGGCACTTAACAACAACAACCACAACCACAACCTTCCAGAATGCAATGTAGTGTAACCTAATCAATTAATCAGCTGAGGTATCAAGGTAGCATATATCTTAAGTTTAATAACTCTGAGGTACTTTAGGAACAGAATAAATACATGAATGTGAATGAGCACCCATATACTAGACAGGTGTCTAGGGCTACATAAGAACAAGGGAGGGATTGTCATGGTGACATCCTAATTTGCACTTTTGACCTTCAGAACTTGTGAGGGAAAGAGGTTTTGATCTTTAAAGCCACTCACCTGTACTATTTGTTGTATAAACTTCTTGTTTTTGTTGTTGTGTATGGTGCAGGTAGAACTGACCCATAGCTGACCCTCCAGTGGGTTTTCAGAAGCAGTAAATCCCACAGGAAGGGATTGCCTATCCTTTTCCAAAGAAGAAGCTGGTGGATTAGAACTGTGTGACTTTTGGATTGCAGTGCAGCTTCTTACCACTAGGCCACCAGAGAAACCAAGAGAACAGCTCAGTCCAGGTTATACTACACAGTCATGGGAGAGAGATTTTTAAAATAACCATACTTTTCCTGGACCAACGAGATCAAAACATTTCAAGTTTTTCCTAGACCTTAGCAGTTTTAGAAGCTTCCTGCCTACCCTAGATGTTCAAATATGCAACTAGGATTATAAAGCACAGCTCTAAACCTATCACAGGGGTTCTCTTTTCTTTGTCAGTGATCACGTTTGAATTAGCTTGGTCCTGCCCAGTTGCTCATTGCATTCCAGACTGAACCAGCTCACAGCTGACCCTCCACTGAGTTTCTGAGACTGTAAATCCTATGGGAACTGATAGGGCATCTTTCTTCCAAGAAGCCATTAGTAGATTCCAACTACCAGAGAAGTGTGACCTTTGGGTGAGCAGCACAATTCCCTGCAGACTACACCACTAGTGACCAGTTGCCAGACAATGTGCAAGGATGGATTCTAGGAAACACTGGGCTTTTCTTAAAATGAGATGTGGAATGAGGTGAGAAGTACAATGAAACAGATTTTTTTTTTCTTTCTCCACTATTCTTCTTAGAGCTTGGGAAAAAATTCTCTTAAGCAACTCTGAGAAGTGCTCATCTGAGGGTCTCAGCACAGAAAGGTGGAACAAACTCAAATAGCTAATGACACTGTTGAGCTGTGGCTTGACTCACCTTGGAGCCATCCTATCTTTGGAATTCTTATATGAGAGAATCACTGTCTTTCTTATACTCAATGTTTTAAATTGGGTTTTATGTTCCTTGCAGCTGAAAGTATAGGTAGTCTCTAAATGGATTTTGCTCCCATGATTCCATTGTAAATAGCTTCTGACATAAGTTAAATGCCTTTATAAAAATTTCTTCATTATAGTCTAGAGACTAAGGTACACCTGATCCATGCTTTTCACAATTACTTGCTATGCATCAGAGAACTGGATAATGACTGAGGAGGATAGAAAAAGAATTGATGCCTTTGAGTCGTGGTGCTGAAGAAGAGTCTTAAACATATCATGGACAGCCAAGAAAACAAATAGGTCTGTCTTGCAGAGGGTAAAACCAAGTTTCTCCTTGGAGACTGGGATTTTGAAGCTCCGTCTCACATACTTTGGGCATGTGGCTGGAGGGAACGATCCTTGGAGAATGACCAAATGCTCGGAAGGGTGGAGGGCCTGCGCAAGAGAAGACGACCCCGGATGAGATGGATTGATAACAATAACTGGGGCAAAGAGGGTAGATGAACCAGAGTCAGTGAGACTGGCTCAGGACAGGGCAGGCACATAACAACAATAATATTGTCTTTTATGACTAGTATCTAGAAATTTTTGTTTTGGAGGATTGTATGTTGTTGTTGTTGTTGTGTGCCAAGTCACCTGTGACACATATGTACAACAACCTATGTACAATGGCTCTGAAACCTGCTCTATCCTGAGCCAACCTCACCATCTCCAACACACCTACCCCCATTACCCACTCACTGAGTCAATCCATCTCATCGAGCGTCTTCCCCTCCGGCTCTGTCCCTCCACCTTCTTAAGCATAATGTCCCTCTCCAAGGATTGGTTCCTCCTTGCAACATGCCCAAAGTATGTCAAATGGAGCTTCAGAATCCTTGCCTCCAAGGATCAGCCTGGTTTCTCCTTCTCCAGGACAAACCTGTTTGTTCTCTTAAAGTCCATTGTATTTTCAATACTCTTCTCCAGCACCACAGCTCAAAGACATTATTTCTCCTTTAAGCATCCCTAGTCATGTCCAGCTTTCTAATGCATAGCATGTAATTGCGAAGACCATGGTCTGGATCAGGTGCACCTTAGTCCTCAGACTGATATCATTGCTCTTCAGTACTCTGGAGAGGTCCCTGACGGCAGACTTTCACAATGCAATTAGTCCTTTTAATTTCCTGGCTGCTGGTACCAAGAGTGTTGACTGTGGAGCCAAGCAAACTAAAGCTGTTCACAATCTCAATCTCTTCACTGCCATGATGCTGCTAATCAGCCCAGTGGTGAGAATCTTTGTTTACTTGATGTTGAGCTTCAATCCATATTGAAGGCTGCATTCCTTGACCTCTGTAGCAAATGCTTCAGGTCCTCCTCAGTTTCAGCAAGCAAGGCATTGCATATAAATTTACAGATGCACACATTACTGTTCCTGTTGATATTGCTAGGTACCTCCCAGTTAGCTATGACTCATTGCAACTCTGGGAACAACAGATCAAATCCTTGCCCTATCTTACACCAGACTCCACTGTGCTCAAGTGCATTGTTACAGTCACTGTCAACCCATTCTGTTGAAGATCTTCCTGTCTTTCACTGATTCCCCACCTTTCCCAGCATGATGTCATTTTCCAAGGACAAGCCCGTTCTGACAATATGCCCAAACTTAGGTGAGGTGAAGTTTCACCACCTCTACCTCTAAGGAGCATGCTGTAGTTACACCTTCTCCAAAACAAATTTGTTTGTTCTTTGGGTGGTTCATGGAATACTCAATACCCTTTGCAAACATTACCAAAAAATTCAAAGGCATCCGTTATTCACATATACACACAAAATACACAAATTATAAAAATTTTTTTCTGATGATAAGGAAGAATTGGAATGCATTGGTGCTTTGTCACTGGTAATACCTCTACTTGTGGAAGGTTCTGCCTCATGACTAATTTATGTCTAGGAACGTTTCTAGTCAGAAAATTAGCGAGAATTGTCTGTATGTTCCTTTTCTTCCCTTATTCATACATTTAGTGGTAACGTTTCATTTCTTCCCAAATCTTCCTGTTGACTCTAGCATAATTATCAGTGTTTCAGTCCATGCTTTCAAGCCCTAATTTAACTTAGAAAACCTAATCTACATGACAGTTTTGTGAATAGTAAGTAAATCACAAAGCCGAACATCTGCAAGCGAATGTCTGAGAATGGCACCATCAGCAATTTATGTGCTGAAGCATTGTGTGCAGTGCATAATGCTAAAGGAAAAAAGAATCATGAACTCGTCAATGTGGTTTGTCATAGCTTGAATATGTCATAAGTTAGAGACCACCAGTATCCCAACTGATACACTTATTATACACTGGGAATTTTAGGAAGAAACAGGGACATTTTTTAAGAATGGGACATTGCTTTAAATGGTCTTGGATTCTGTATTCTCATGTTGAAATTTTCAAGCTTGATTGTCCAAGAACGCCAGGCTTCACTTAGAAACCTGCTGTTGTTGTGTGCCATCAAATTGGAACCAATGCATAGTTGACCAGTGGATTTTCAGAGATTGTAAATCTTATGAGTTTAGATTATTCCTCTTTCTCCCACAGAGTAGCTGGTGGATTCACATCACTTGCCTTTGGGTTGATAGCACAATTCCTGACTACTAAGCCACCAGAGCTCCCTACCCAAGAAGCTTAGTGACTCAGAAAACCAGGAAATTGTGCAGGCCCTACAGTCCAGAACTTACATCCTGTGTCTTTCTCTATTTATTTTGAAGGCCAGGCCAAATTTTTCAATTCAGGTCAGTTGTAAAGTTTTGGATGCAACATGGCGGTGGGAGGAGGGAAATTCTTAGTCCAAATAATGTAAATCTTTAGAGATTACTTATTACAAAAAAGTGTGATACCTGAGCCCAAACAAGTAACTTACTTAAACTAATGGCCAGTCCAGCAGTACTTAATAAGGTTATCTGATTCTCGGGTTCATAAAGAAGAAAACTTCTGAGTAGACAGCATTCAGTGAACCCCTAAAGTGAGGCTAGGTCAAGGGGCAGATGAGGTGTTATGTCAGTGCACAGTTCTCTGCCTCTGTGCCAAGTTGGGGATGTGATCCGAATTGACAAATCCCAAGATAGATCTAAATGTTAAAAAATGACAAGGTTTGTGATTAGTTGCTAGGTAACAGCACTGTGTGATAAGAACCAGCCATAGGAAAGTTTGGTTCAACACAAAATTGTGGAAAGGTATATGTATATCTAAAAAAAGCCACTGAAGTGGAAAAGGCCAAAAGCGTACTGTTAGAGATTGAACTGGATCCCTCCCCAGATGTACGCTGGAACCCACTCCTGCAAATGTAGATATAAGCCTGTTTGGAACACTAGTGGCATAGTCTGTAGGGAGCTGTGCTGCAAAGCCAAAGGCCTAACCTCTCAGTCAATTAATTGCTGATGGCCAATCCCCTTCAGGGATTTGAATCTGCTGCCTGCTCCTTGGGAGAAAGGTGGGCAATCTACTCCCATGTGATTGACAAGGGAACCCAAGGGAGGGTCATTTATGTGTCAGTTCCAACTTGAAGGCAATGAGTGAGAAATACAATCCCTTTTGGACATAGGGCTTTCTTTGTTATGTTAATGGAGCTCTGGTGGTGTAGTCCATAGGGAGTTGTACTGTTAATCCAATGACAGCACCATACTGGTACCAGGTTCAAACCCAGCAGTTGATCTTGGGAGAACTGACAGTCTCCTCCCTCTAATATTTACCTCCTCTGGTAAAGGAAATGGGAAAGGTCCAGTGTGAAAGATAATGTATATGAACTTTGTAAGTAAACCAGTATAAAACAAAAATTGTCTTTTAAATTAAAAAAAGAAAAGAGCTACCTTCTCTGAAACTCAGTGGAGTCACTGTGTTAACACCTGAAATCACCTGATTATAGTTGAGTTTGGTTTTGAATATCTTGGATGAGATCCTGTTTGGTGGAAATAAGGTCTTTTTGCCATGTTAATGTAGTCCTATCAGTTACAGTGAGTTTACGATAGATGATAGATAGATGATAGATAGATAGATAGATGATAGATAGATTAGATAGAGAGATAGAGAGAGGGGGAGGGAGGGAGGAAGAGAGAGAAAAGAGAGAGAGAGAGACAAAGTATAGAGACCTGCACATGTGGAAAGATAGAAACCAAGTCCAGGAAATTCCAAGAAACCAGGGAACGCCCAGAGCCACCAGCCAGTAAGGAATCAACACAGCTGAGACCCTGCTGTGAGCATTTAGTTTCCAGACTGTAAAAAGAGAAATTTCTTATTAAAATTGGGAGAAAAATCTTAAAAAAAGAAAGAAATTTCTATTCTTTAAGGATACCCACTTGTGATATTTATGTTCTAGCATTCAAACACCTCAACTCATTACTGTCGAGTTGGAACCAACTCATAGTTGACCTTCTAGAGAGCAGGTGTTCAGAGGTTATAAATCACACTGGAGAATACCCTTCCCACACACACACATACAGAACAACTAGGGGACTCAAACCTCCTTTCTAAGAGTTAGCAGCACATCTTGCTATTCACAAGGGCATCACAAGCATTTTAAAAAGATTATAAAAAGCAAAAACTTCCCCATATTCTGCTAATTACCATAAATGTTAATAAAGGGAGGATGATCCTTCCAGTCAAGACTTAAATTTCTGGAGTCCCAGCTTGTAATACAAGGAGATTTGCATATAACCACCCTTACACACTGCACTTTATCCATGAACATTGTGCCCCCCCACAATCTCTCATACACATTGTGCTTCATACAGTTAACTACCACCTGTACATATCTATTATCACACTGTCTTCCCAAGACCCTGCTGAACCTCCCCACAGTCTGTCTACTCCCCAACCTCCATCATCCCAGTGTTCATCTCTCCATCCCTCTTTTCTACCTTTTTTGTTTTATTTTGTTTTCCTGCAATAGTTTACCTTGTATTTCAACAATATGCCTTGTGGGTTTTTTCGGGTTTTCTTTAAATTTTTTTAAATTTTTATTATTTGTGTGTGTGTGTGCCGTCAAATCAGATCTGACTGGTACAGGAGGAGACTGTCCCTCCTTCCCCTGCAGAACATCTGGTGGATCTGAACTGTGAGCCTCTGGGATTGTAGTGTAGCTTCTTGCCACTAGGCCACCAGAGCTACCCTGACAATATGCCTTGTGTTTTATATACAATGTTTTATACAAGCCTTCATTTACACTGTTTCATTGAATCATTCATGTACACTGTATTTATAAAATTAATTACCATTGATTTGTGCCTAGAATTAGACCATTTCTTCAAGTTCTCACTGAAATTTTCCTATCTTTCCTATTCCTTCACCTCCTCCCTCAAATCTGCCCACTAAATTCTGCTATCCTATTCCATTCTTCCCCTTTCCTATCCCTTTTCCTCTTTCCCTTTGGACATTTTTGTGCATCTTACTAGTTATTCTTCTAATTTTTACAATAATGGTCTTTATGAGACTATTATTATGAGACTTGTCCTTATGAGAGTGAATTAGTTCATTTAGCATAATTTTTCTAGGCTCTTCAATGTTATACGGTATTTTACAGAATCTTTATTCCTTAATATTATATAGCATTCCATTGTGTGGATGTAGAAAGGAGTGTGTGTGTGTGTGTGTGTGTGTGTGTGTGTGTGTGTGTGTGTGTTGGAAGTGACCCATAGCTAAGCCTTCAGTGGGTTTTCAGAGGCAGCTAATTGCACAGAAGGAGATTGCCTATCCTTCTCTCATGGAGCAGTTAGTGGCCTCAAAACCTGTGCCTTAGGGATTACAGTGCGGCTTCTTGCTACTAGGCCACCAGAACTTCCTAAAAAACCTGTTGTTGTTGTTATGCGCTGTCAAGTCGCTTGCGACTCATAGTGACCCTATGTACAACAGCCATAAACCCTGTTCTATCCTGTGCCAATCCCACAGTCTCCGACACACCTACCCCATTACCTCAGTCATTGAATCAATCCATCTCATAGTCTTCCTCTCCTGTGCTGTCCCTCTACATTCTCCCAAGCATGATGCCCTTCTGCAAGGACTGGCTGCAGCATGTCTGAAGCATGTCAGACAAAGCTTCAGAATCTTTGCTTCCAAGGAGCAGCATGGTTTAACCTTCTCCAGGTTGAACCTGTTCCTTTTCTTAGCAGTCCATGGTATATTCAATACTCTTCTCCAAAACCACAGCTCAAGGCATCAATTCTCCTTCTATCTTCCCTAGTCATTGCCCAACTCTCTGACGCATAGCAAGTGATTATAAAGACCATGGCCTGTATCAGGTGCACCTTAGTCTCCAAAGTGACACCATTGCTCTTCAGTACTTTGGAGAGGTCCCTAACAGCAGATTTTCCCATTGCAATACATCTTTTACTTACCTGGCTGCTGGTGTCAAAAGTGTTGACTGTGGAGCCTAAAAAAAAAAATCTATGATATAAAAAAAGAAATGTGCACTATAAATGAACACTTCATATTGTAGATTTAGAAAGCATATAAGTCTGCCAATGGGGATAAGCGTGTTAAAAGTAGAATCTGGTAGTACTCACTGGAACTTGGTTGAGTGGTAAGATTGAGTCCCTCCCAGTACTGTGAGGAGATTTGCCTTTGAATGGATTTGTGGATCCACATTGGACTTTTGATTGGAGTGATTCACATTTAAAAGAAGGGCAAGCAGGAAAGAAGAGAAGGAAAAAGAAAAAAAAGGAAAGGAAGAGACTGGGATTTTTTGTAACTGGAACAAGATGTTTGGCTTCTGAGGTAGGGTAGAGTTGTTAGTGCCTAGCAGATTGACTAACTCTGTGGAAAGAATCATTGGAGAAACTCAATATCGGCATTCAAAGAGAGGCCAGCGGTGGACTGTGGGTCAGACCATCAATATTCATGTGCAAGTTCAAATTGAAGCTGAAGAAAATGAAAATAAGTCCACAAGAACCAAGATATTATCTTTAATTTATTCCATCTGAATTTCTAGATCATCTTTAGAATAGATTTGAAGAACACCAATGATCATAGACCAGATGAGCTATGGGATGATATCAAGGATATAACCTAAGAAGAAAGAAAAAGTCATTACAAAGGCAGAAGAGAAAGAAAAAAAACTGAAATTGATGTCAGAGGAGACTCTAAAAATTGCACTAGAGCATTGAGAAGCCAAAACAAAGGGAAAACAGGCTGAAGTAAAAGAGCAAAACAAAAGCTTTCAAAGGACATCTCAAGAATACAAAGTATTCTAATAGAATTTGTAGAGCTGGAATTAGAGAATAAAAAGAGAAGAACTCATTCTGCACTTCTCAAGCAGAGAGAACTTGAAACAAATTTAAGACTCAAGACAAAATATTGAAAGATTCTATAGGCAATATATTAAATGATCCAGAAAACATAAAAAGAGATAGAGGGGAATACACCACAGAATCACTGTCCCAAGAAGAACTGACTAACATGAAAAATTTCAGCAAGTGTCACATGAGCTGGAGATACGTTGAAGGCATTGGCAAAAAATAAGGCCCCAGGAATCCATGGAATACCAATGGACTTGTTTCAATTAACAGATGCAGCCCCAAATGTGCTCACCAGTGTATGCCAGGAAATTTGGAGGACAGTTGTCTGGCCAATGGATTGGAAGAGGTCCATATTTATTCCCATTCTCAAGAAAGGTAATCCAACTGAATGTGAAAACTATCAAACAATATCATCAATATCACCTGCAAGCAAAAAACTACAGAAGATCATCCAAAAACAGCTAAGAACAGTACATAGATAGGGAAATGTCAGAAGTTCAAGCAGGATTTAGAAGAGGCTAGGGCACCAGGGATATCATTGTTGATGTCAGATGGATCCTGGCTAAAAGTAGAGAACTAGAAGAGTGTTCACTTATGCTTTATTGACTATGCAAAGGCATTTGACTGTGTAGATCATAACACTTTTGGGCTAACATTAAGAAGAATGGGAATCTCAGAGGACTTAATTGTGTTCATGCAAAACCTATACCTAGACCAGGAGACTATTGTGTGATCAGAGAAAGGGAACACTGCTACACGGTTTAAAATTAGCAAGGGAGTGTTCCAGGGTTGTATTCTCTCTCCATATCTATTTAATCTGTATGCTGAGCAAATTATTTGAGAAACTGGTCTTTACAAAGAGGAATATGGCATCAGGATTAGAGGGAGACTCATCAATAACCTGCGTTATGCAGATGACACAACCTTGCTTGCTGAAAGTGAAGAGGACTTGAAGTCAAGGAATTTTTGTTGAGGATCAAAGAACATAGCCTCGAATATGGATTGCATCTCAATGTCAAGGAAAAAAAAAGACTCTTACCATAAGACTGATAGAAAATATCATTATAGATGGAGAAAAGATTGAAAATGTCAATAACTTCAGCTTACTTGGATCCATAATTAACACCCTTGGTACCAGCAGTTAGGAAATCAGGAGACATATTGCACTGTAAAAGTCTGCAGTTAGGGACCTCTCCAAATTATTGAGGAGTAATGATGTCAGTTTGAAGACTAAGGTGCATCATCTGATTCAAGCCATGGTCTTTCTGCTCATTTTTTATGCATCTGACAGCTGAATAATGAATAAGGATTACAGAAGAACTGATGGCTTTGAGCAATGCTGTTGGAGAAAAACACTGAACATCCATTGTATTGTCAAAAGAACAAACAAATATGTCTTGGAGAGGGTACAGCCATAGTGCTTTTTGGAGGCAAAGATGATGAAGTTTCACCTCACACACTGGACGTGTTGCTAGGAGGGACTATTCCTTGGAGAAGGACATGATGCTTGGATAGGTGGAGGGCTGACAAAGGAGAGGAAGAACCTTCACCAAGTAGATAGACACAGTGACTGCTGCAATGGGCTCAAGTGTGCCAGGAGGTGTGAAGACAACAAAGGATAGAACAGGGTTCAGATCTGTTGTTCATATGGTCATTGTGGGTCATACTTGACACAACTTGATAACATTTAACCACATCAGAGCCCACTTCCAAGACTTAAGATTGGAGTATAATTCACTCATAGCAATTACCTAGAGTAAATACAGGAATGGAAGTGTGAGGAATACACTGGGGAATCAGGTCGGACTTGGACGTGTTCCTTCAGTGCTGCCCACCTAGCATGCTCAGATGTGTGGATAAGTACGGAAGGGTTGTTGGCTTGAAGAGCAGGGAGCTGTGAGGATGTTTGTCTTGTTCACTTGACCCTATGTAGGGGTTAGGGTGAGTGAGAAGACCAATATATCTGGAACACAGGGAGAAGTGTGGACTCTTTTTTTTTTTAAATAAATATAATGAGGAATTTTAGTATTAATCTTGTAGTAATTAACAGAGTAAATACAGAGATTTAAAAGATATGGTTTACATACTTGATTGTTACATATCTATGCAGAAGACTTGGTCCAATAACTCAGAATGCATAATGTTTTCAAACACATACAGAATTGTAACCGAATCCACTACTGGTAAGGCAACATACATGTCAACAAACATAACAGTTATCAACTAGTTTCAAAAAGTTAAAAAAAATCATAAAAGCTGCTTATACTGACTACAGTGGAATTAAGCTACAAATTAATAACAAAAAGAAAATTTAAATAATCCAAAGTGTAGACTCCTGAGCTTGCAGCTGATACCCATTTGAACAGATTGTAGATTGTTACAACCTGATGGCTTGCTCTAAACTGGGCTTTTTAATCCTGTCAATTTGTACTAAACAAATAACTTCCTAGTAGTCAAAGCTGAAGTACTTCTTGGAAACTAGAATGATGAGGCTTCACCTTGCATACTTTGGGCATGTTGCTAGAAGGGTCTATCCCTTGGAGAAGGACATGATTCTGGGAAGGGTGGAGGGTCAGCAAAGACGAGCAAGAGCCTCAACTAGGTGGATTGACACAATGACTGCTGCAATGGACTCTTGTGTGTCAGGAAGTATGAGGTTTGTACAGGATAGAATAGGGTTCAGATCGATTGTTCATAGGGTCTCTATAAGTCATAATCGCCTCTACAGCACCTAACAACAAGTAGTCAGTGTGGGAGAACGATGGCAGTCTCCTCCCGTGCAATTAACTGCCTCTGAAAACCTGCCAGAGGGTCAGCTGTGGATCCGTTCCTACTCGACAGTCCACCACAACAAAATAATACATTAGACAAAATTCAGACTCACTGCCAATCAAATCAATTCTGACTCAAAGCAATTTTCTAGAGTTTCCGAGACTATACATATTAACAGGAGGAGATTGCTCCGCTTTCTACCTGGTCACCGGTGCCTCTGATTCACTTTAGAAACATGACCTTTTGGTTAGCAGCACAAAATGCTCTAGAATGCACCACCAGAGTGTCCTCCTAGAAATCAGTGTATTCTATTGCAGAACTTTCTAACAGAGACTGAAGACCAACTTCCTACGACTTCGACTTAAAGTGTGAAGCAACATTCTTGCTTTCTAGAAGTGCTCGCTGCAGCCTCGCCTAAGACTCTTTTCAAGGAAAGTCATGGGAATTCAACGCAAATATTCTTAAAGACAAGAAGATTCATTGATTCAGATAATTGCAATCAGCTGTAAAAGCAGTAAGAGTTAGAGATTCAAAATATTATATAGACACCTCTTCCTCCACCTGTCACTTGCGCCGTCTCCGTGGCCTTCATTCTCAGGCAGGCTCTCTCCACATGTTAATAAAGATGGCCTCTTGAAACTCTTTATAGTCCCTAACTTTCATGTTGAAAAAGAGATGGTGCCTTACTCTAAATATTTCAAGCAAAGCAAAAAACTGTTAAAGATTATTGGGTCTTTACCATGTGCATCTAATGTAAAAACTTATTTCATTCTCAAACCTCCAGGATTTAGATAATAAATTCCCATTTTATAAACAAGAAACTAAGTCTTAAAGATCTAAGGTAATGTATTTGCTCTTTAAATATATGAGTTAGGAAAATTATTTAACCTCTCTGTGAAAATTGCCAAAAAACAACCAATCATTCACTTTCCAGTTAAGTCTTACTCCTGGTGACCTCATGTGTGTAAGAATAGAATTGTGCTCCATAGCGTTTCTGACTGTTGGGGTTTTGGAAGTTAATCACCAGAACTTTCTTCTGAGACTCTCTGGATAGACTTGAATCTCCAACTTTTCAGTTAGCATTTAATCTTGTTAACCATTTGCATCACCCCGGGGTCTCCACAAAAATTCCAACAGCAACTAATTCCTAGGCTATTTTGAAGATTATATATAAAAGTAAGAACTGAAAGATCGTGCCCAACCTAGAGTCACTGCAGACAGCAAGAATCCAGTAAATCTTGGTACTCTTTCATTTATCTTCTGTCTCTTTCACTGTGATGGTTTAAAATTTTCCATTTTGCATGCTTCATGGTCTCTAACAGCATTAGAAAAGATAGAAAAGTCGTAACTAGTCACACCTGTGAATAATAGGAGAGAAACTCAAAGAGGCAGAGTTAGGGCAAAGATGGGACCAAAACGTAACCCCCAGACTGGAGAGGTGGACTGAGGATAAGAACCAAGCCAACGGTATTAATCCAGCTTAGAGAGAGTCAGTAGGAAGTTCTATGCACTGAACAGCAGGCCGTAGGCACCAGGCAGGAATATTTTTAATTGGTAGCCTCTTCCACTCCTCCTGCTGGGCCAGGAGCCAGCTGCACAGTGTAGTGTGCCTTTAGAAGAACTGTAGGAGGGAGCACATTCTCTCTGTAAGAGAGATGATAATGAGGAGCTGAAAGGGAGAGTTTGATGCAAGAGAAAGTTGAATCCTGACAGAAAGTCTTTCATTGATGGCGATGACATGATGATATGGATGTTTTCTAAGTTACCTAGTGCTATATAACGGAGTGGATGTCACAAGTGGATGGTTCTAACAAACAGAAATTTATTCAGTCATAGTTTAAGAGCATAGAAATCCAAATTCAGGGTACCAGCTCAGTGTTGTATCCTTTCTCCATACCTATGCAATCCATTTGCTGAACAAATGATGTTAGAAGCCAGACTTTATGAAGAATAATGTGGCATCAGATTCTGAGGAAGACTCATCAACAGCCTCCCTTATGTAGATGATACAACTTGCTTGCTGGAAGTGAAGAAGACTTGAAGCACTTGTTGCAAAAGATCAAAGACTACAAACTTTAATATGAGTTACAACTCAGTATCAAGAAGACAGAAATTCTTACCACTGGGTCAATAAGCAATATCAACCTAGAAGTAGAAAATATTGAAGTTGCCAATGGTTTCTTCTTATTTTCATCCACAATCAACACCCTTGTTAAGAATAGTCAAGAAGTCAAAAGTTGTACCACATTGGGGAAATCTGCTGTCAGAGGCATATCCAAAGTGTTGAAAAGCCAAAGATATCAGTTTAAAGATTACTGTGCACCTATCCAAGCCATAGTCTTTCCTATTTCTTGTTACTCATTTGAAAATTTGACAATGACAAAGAATGACAGAAGAACTGATGTCTTTAAGTTGTGGTGTTGGAGAAGAGTAACAGAATTGCACTCTCAAAAGAAAAATCCATCTTGGAGAAAGTGCAACCAGGATGCTCCTTTGAAGCAAGGATAGCAAAGCTTCATCTCACATACTTTGAGCATGTTGTTATAAGGACCAATCCTTGGAGTAGAACATCCTATTGGATAGATTGAAGGTCATCTTGAAGAGGAAGAGCCTCAAGAAGATAGACTGATACAGTGACTGTAACAATAGGTTCAAGTATGTCAAAGATGGCTTGGATTGCACAATATAGGCCAGGTTCAGATCTCTTGTTCATAAGATCACTGTGAGTTGTAGTCAACTCAACAGCAGTAGCTACAAGAACAGCTCTAGTGGAAGACCTTCTATTTTTATCAGTTCTAGGAGATGATCATTGCTTCCTTTCAACAATAGTGGGCTCATCCATTTTTTTCTTGGAGATCTGCATAATGCCTTCTCTTGTGTAGGAACTTCCAATCATAAGGGCCTTTGCCCAAAGAACATGCTCCATTCCTGGCTCTTTCTTCTTAGTGGTAATAGATCTCTTTTCTCCCTTCTCTTGCCTTTTATGTCTTGTGAAAGAAAAGTTGATGCAGACAACATCCCAGGAAACCTTTCTTACATTGGATCAGGGTTGGTAATGAGTGAGGGTATTGGATCCCACTATAATGACTTTATAAATGGTGGGCTGATCACATCTTGAAGATAATGAAACCAATACATGCCTACCAAATTACACCATTACACAGCTGCCAAATCACTCTGAATCATGGCCTCACCAAGACAACAAATATTTTAGAGAGATACAATTCAATTCATGATGATAGATTCTAAATATTATTAATAAATTATTTGGTAAGTTTCACCACAAAAATAAGAATCTTATAGAAAACTGAACACATGCTTTGGTCAGAAAACCATAAAAGTTTTTTTTATTTCTGTAGTATATATCATAATGTTGATGCATTTGAAGGGTGGCTTCCACTGATCTGGAGAAGCTATTCTAGACTTCCTATCCAGGTACTGAGTATGTGGATTCAAAACCAAGGCTCCAGATTTTTCTTACATTGTTTTTCAAATTTTGTCATTGAGTTTGACCTTTATAACATGCAGTTCTCCATATACTGAGTAGAGCTACTAGATAAAAACTTGCAGTCTCTTTAACTGACTGTTTTGCCTTTACCTGGTCTTTTGGTGAGACCTGGTGATACTATTGGAGATTTGGGATCATCTGCAGAAACTAAGCCACAGGGTTACAGAAGATGGGTATGAGGATGATTAGAGTAACACTGTCAGTGTTATAGGGTTGTAATTCATCAGTCTTTTTTTTGTTGCTGTTGGTTTTTAAATTTTTTAAAATTTTCTTATTTTGTGTGTGTGTGTACCATCAAATCAGATCTGACTGGTACAGGAGGAGATTGCTCCTCTTTTCCAAGCAGAGCATCTGACGGATTTGAACTGTATACCTCTGGGATTGCAGTGCAGCTTTTTTGCCACTAGGCCATCAGAGCTCCCTAATTCATGTTTTTGTTGGCAGATGCTGAGCATCATGAGATGCCAAGATCACAAGGAGGCAATAGGACATCTCTAAGGACAAACATTTGTGCATCATGGAAATAATTGTGTGATTTTTTTTTTAATTTTTCTTTCCATAGTATCTGTTGGTTGTCTTGATGGGAAAGAGCTAACTATTAAGTAATTATAACGTTTTCAGCGTGAGAAGGTTTTAATGGACATAGATACATACATACATATGTGTGTGTATATATGTAATGTTCATGTTGTTAGGTATCATTGAATCAGCTCTGACTTGTAGCAACCCTATGTACAACAGAACTAAATATTGGCTGATCCTGCATCATCCTCACAATTGGTACTATGTTTGAGCTCTGTTGGCTGTTGTTGCGGCCACTGTGTCCATCTATCTCACTGAGGGTTTTCTTTTTCACGGAATGATGCTCTTCTCCAGAAACTGGCTTCTCCTAATATACCCAAAGAATTTGAGATAAAGTCACACCATCCTTGTGTCTCAGGACTACTCCGATTCTTCCAAAACAGATTAATTTGTTTATTTGGCACCCTGTGCTATATTGGGTTAGCAGTCCAACTCCCTGCAGACTACACTACCAGAGCTCCCTGGCTTGAAGGGTTTCTTATGGCCCATCCCCTACCCAGTGGAGACTGGCACAGTCATGTGAAAGGTCTGATGGGCTCTAGTGGGTAATGAGTTGTGCTGCAAACCTGAAGGCCGCTGGTTTGAATGCACCAGCTGCTCCTCTGGAGAAAGATGATCAGACTCCTCTTATGTTGTTTATTGCCTCTGAAAAGCCTATGGAGAATCAGCTAAGAGTTGGTTCTGACTCAGCGGCAACGAGTGAGTGAGTGAGTGAGTGAGTGAGTGAGTGAGTGACAATTAACTCCATGTTGCAATGGACTTGACCTCCTTTGTCATAATTTCCAGGAACCCTGATAGCTAGTGGGTTAAATGTTGGACTGCTAACTGGAAGGTAGGCACTTCAAATCTACCAGCCACACTACAGAAAAAAGATGAGGTAATCTGTCCTAGTAAAAACTTATTCAGAAACTCAATAGAAGCTTGTCATAATTGAATTCAACTCAGTAGCAGGAGATTGGGGTTTTCTTTTTTTTTTTGGCTCATCATTGATTTCAAGCATATTAATCAGTAGTGTGAAAATTAAAATAACTGGTGGCATAGAATTGAACATCTGAAAAGAAATGTTATTACGCCGAAGTCTATTTTGGAGCACCTGGCTCATCAGCGTGTGGGCTGGGTGGAGCCACAAATGGCTGATGTGAAGAAATTGGAGCAGGAGGTGGCTGATCCAACTACATACCTTACCCAGCACATAATGCAGCGCACAGCCTGGGTGGTAACGCGAGAGTTCACTGTCACTGTCCGTTAGGCAACAATGTAACAGCAACACCCTGATGAAAGCAAGCACAACAGAGATACACCACCCTGAGAGAGGCTCAGAGAGTCAATACAGCGCAATGTTAGTGGGAACTGCAGCGCACTTATATACCAGCATGTGAACAGGAAGACAGGATAGGGTGGGCTTACAGATTGGGTCATCGGATTGGTCAGGAGAACCTCAGCCTCATGCGGACCACGCCCAGCTCAACAGGTGCAGCAGTCAACTTCCCGGGTGGCAAGCTTTCTCAAGCCAAACACAGGGGAGCTTTCTCTATCCCATATTAAAGGCCGTTGGGAGGCTTGCACTTACCCGGAGCTTAGGTGATCTGTCCTGGCCAGAGGCCCTCTCTTCCTCCCACCGTTCCCCAACAGTTCACAGATTCTTAGGAGCCTTTCTCCTTTCTTACAGCAAAAGACAATTTCCCTCCTCATCGATGAAAAAACTATCCTGAATGCCCCAAGCTAAACTTTCCCAGTTATAACATACACTTTGATTAGACTTTTAAGGCTAGAAACGTAATTACACTTCATTTAAATTGCAGTTTACCACCTGAGTACACTTTTTACCTCTGTTTTAAAAAACACAACAAAACCTTGAATTCACAGCCAACAGGTTTCTGAGACTGGGAATGTCAACAGAAAGAGACTACCTATCTTTCTCCCACACAGTCGCTAGTACCTTCTATATCCTGTGGGTAATCAGTGTCATTTCCTATAGATTAGGTTACTGGGGCTCCTTTTATCTCAGTAGATTACATTAAAATATAATATCATTTCATTATGTATATATCATTTATAATGTTATTGATTGCTGTCGAGTTGAGGTCGACTCAGTGACTCTATGAACAAAAGACCTAATGCCTTTCTTCAACGAGATGGAAAAGGCAATCTCCAATTTCGTATGGAATGGAAAAAAGCCCCGAATAAGCAAAGCACTCCTTAAGAATAGAAGAACGGTAG
>NW_006399820.1:13726516-13750002 GCF_000299155.1 Elephantulus edwardii | reverse complement strand
AGAACAAACTGGGAGGAGGGTAGAGAGAATGGTGCAGTGGTGAATGAATGGAAACCCAAAATCTCTGTAAATGTTTACGAAAATTAATAAAATATAATTATAGAAAAAAAAAGACCTAATGCCTTTCCAGCTATTGTTGTTTCTCCAAGTTCATCGAGTTTCCAGAGGCATGTGGTTTAGGAAGTGGATGCCACTGTATATATATTTGTAATGTGTATATATAAATAACTTCATTATGAAACTTGATACCTCTGCTTTGTTGCAAAATTGATCTATATTTTCATGACTTTGCATTGTCTTTTCTCATCTCATATAAATTGTGCTGTACCGTCTTGGGTTCTGGTCACAGCTAGAACTAGTGACAAAATCCCCAAATGAAATCCATGTTGATTCCAATCATAGAAACAGAGTTGGGGGAGGGGCGGGGAAGAAAGAAAAAATAAAGACAAGAAACAGGGTAGAACTGCCCTTAAGGCTTCCAAGACCTTAACAAACTGGGAGGAGGGTAGAGAGAATAGTGCAACAATGAATGAATGGAAACCCAAAATCTCTGTAAATGTTTATGAAAATTAATAAAATATAGAAAAAAAAGACCTTACCACTAAGCCACCAGAAAAAAAAAAGGCTTCCAAGACCTAATTATTGAAGTGCATCATTTCATCTCTCTGCCACAGAGCAGCTGGTGGATCTGAACCATCAACCTTTGAGTTAATAGCTGAATTATTGTACCACCAGGAATGTACCACCAAGACTCCTTAGAACTAGTCACAAGGCCCAGGTCAATTTCTAGGGGCCTGGGGAAATGAAAGGCAGATCGAAAAGTTCGTGAGTGGCACACTTTCTGCTAGAGAACTTTGTTTCTCACATTTTATGATCTCCAAATGTGAGCTTCATATAAATGCCCCCAAAATGTGATTTTGGAAGGAAAGCAAATTTTTGCTTTATGTAGTGCATTTAGTATTTTATAAAATTTGAATACATAAAGTGATTTCGAGGAATACTAACTCAACAGTAAGGAAAGCCAACTTAGTTTTAAAAATGTGGCAGAACTGTTCTCTGATTAAAGTGATTCAGTATTTTTCTGCTTACGTGAACGTCCCAATTTTACAATGACTATATATAATGTCTACAATCTGGGGGAGGGGAGTGGAAAAACACAGAAAGAGCCACCAACTAAACGGCATTTTGGAGGAGGGAGACATGGAAGAGAATGTCGGGGCCTTGGTGTTTGAGTGACCTCTTATAAGCCAGGCATCTGCTTTGAAGCCTCTTCCTTCTTACATGATACTCTAAACATCATATCAGAGAGTACAGAGATATGTGAGCTAAGCAGCTAAAGAATGACATCCTCTGATTTCTGAAAGTAATGCACAGCTTTCCTTTCCCTTGAATAAGGCATGTGGTTTCAGGGAAACAGAACTGTGCTCTTATCACTCAGAACCTTCCAAAAGCCCACCAGTCCCTCTAGTCAAGCAAACAGGCCTTCCTCCCCAACACCTCAAAGAAAGGACCATAGTGTGCACTTGTGGCAGTTGGAAACCAACAGGCTCAGTCCACCTTATAAGCTGAGACACTGACATTGAGGATGACAGCAGCATTTCTTCCCAAAGAGGACGACATGTCCCTGATATTGAAGCAAATGGATGTGTGCAGTGGAAGGAAGCTGTGGAGGGAACACTAGCAAGTATGATAGGAATTTCTGCATATTTTCTGGAACAGTGAAACCCAATCCTGACTGCACAAGGAATTGTCCAGGAGAGAGTTTTAAAATAGCTACTCTCCCCAATAACAAACATCAGGACTCAGCTATGTCATCTTGGGCTTGCCCGTTTTTCTCTGTGAGCCTCAGCTTCTTCATCTTTACATTAGCTTGATAAAACCTGTCCTGTCTACCTCAAGAGATGTTGTGAAAAATAAATCCACAACAGCTATGAAAATGTTACTTATGTTTTAAAAATTCTTTAGTCCAGTTTCTGTGTGACCAAGGGTACTTATTTATAATAAGGATAGGCTGGAATGCTCTGGATGACCAGGAAATTGAGTGAAGTCACCTTGAATTTACAGGGGAAATGGAGCTTATGACCTTGCACTCATTATGACTGACTTGGGCAATGATGAGTGTGTTCTAGTGGGAAGTGATGCTGCCAACCCAAAGGCCGAGCCTTTCTGAGATTAGAATCCACCAGTGGGTTCCTCAGGAGAAAGATAGGCAATATCCACCTGGGTGCTTTACAGACTCTAAAACTCAACAGAGGGTCAGCTCTCTGCTCGTACTGACTCCATGGGAATGAACAGAGTTTGAGTTGATGGTATATTCTTGGGCTAGCATAGATATAAACCTGGAAGCCATCTGAGAGAAAAAAACAATAAGCCATCTCAGCAGCTAACCCTCCACCTTTCCAAGCACGACATGCCTTTCCAAAGAATAGTTCCTCTTAAAAACATGCCCAAATTATGTGAGACGAGACTTCACTATTCTTGCCTCTAAGGAGCACTCTGGCTGCACTTTTTCTAAGACATGTATATCTGTTTGCTTTCTTCAGCAGTCCATGGGATATTCATACTCTTCTCCAATACCACAGCTCAAAGGCATTAATTCTTCTGTCATCCTTATTCATAGTCCATTTTTCAGCTGCATAGCAAGTGATTGAAAAGACCAGGGTCTGCAGTGGAGCATCGGCGAAAGAGAAGAAGACCCTCAATAAGAAGGATTGGCACAGTGACTGCAGCAGTGGACTCGAGGATGTCGGTGATTATGAGAACAGCACAGGACAGGTCAGGGTTCAGATCTGTTGTTCACAGGGTCACTATGGGTCATACTTGTTTCGGCGGCACTTAGCAAGAACTAATATCTCAGTAGATGCAGTGAAATAATAAAATTTTTTTTTAATTTAAATTTTTATTTTATACAGGTTCACTTACAAAGTTTGTATACATTGTTTTTCACACTAGATCTTTCCCATTTCCTTTACCACATCCCACACAGTGGCGTCCAGGACAGGTTTAAATAGGGCACCAACAAAAGCTCGATGGGATTCAGAGTTAGTAGAAATATTTATGAATCAGATTTAATGTCCTTAGTAAAATGCCAACGAAGAAGATTGCAAAAGCCAAAGCAGGTGGCAAGGTCAACAACAGGAG
Source organism: Elephantulus edwardii (assembly GCF_000299155.1). Taxonomy (NCBI): domain Eukaryota; kingdom Metazoa; phylum Chordata; class Mammalia; order Macroscelidea; family Macroscelididae; genus Elephantulus; species Elephantulus edwardii. The sequence goes on along the minus strand of NW_006399820.1, from coordinate 13,746,861 downwards.
ACAATCCAACAGTCAAGAACTAAGCAGAACTGGAACAGATGGCGAGCCAGGCAAGAACTGCTGAGCCCATGTGGCTGTGTTTGCTTCTCTGGACTCACCAGGTGGACAGGGCTGTGTGATGCCATGGCCTCCCTATCACCTTGGAACCTTTTTGCTTTCTGCTTCTTCCTGCATATCTCTTCAATAACCTAGATGTCACTGTAGTGCATTTCTCTTCAACTTGTTTGTGTTGAAAGGACTAAATCCAGAAGAGAAATTTAGCATCTGCCCTACAGGTCTCTGAAGCTTTGTGTTGCTGTTGTTGTTGTATACCCTGGAGTCAACTATTGCTCATAGCAGCAACACTACAAGCCACGGATCTGAACCCTGTCCTATCCTGTGCCATCCTCACCATTTCTGACACACTTGAGCCCATTATTACAATCACTGTGTCGGTCCATCTTGTTGAGGGTCTTCTTTTCTTATGCCCTTCACCTCCACAAGCATGACATTCTTCTCCAAGGACTGGTTCCTCCTTACAATGTACCCAAATTATATGAGACAGAGTTTCACAATCCTTGCTTTCAAGCAGCACCCTGGTTTCACTTTCTCCTGGACACATGGGATATTCAGTATTCTTCTCTAGCACTATAGTTCAAAGGCATCAATTCTTCTTCTGAGATCCTCAGTCAGTCATTGTCCAACCTTCAGATGCATAGCCTTCCATATGGATTACATTTTACATCTCAACATCAAAAAGACAAAAATCCTCACCACCAGGTCAACAGGCAATATCATGACAGATAGAGAAAAGAGAAAAGTTGTTAATAATTTAATTTCCTTGGATTCACAATCAACACCCTTGGCACCAGCAGTCAGGAGATCAGGAAATGAGTTACATTTGAGATTTTCTGTTGCTTCTGTGCAGACGGTACCAATGCTGGAGAAAGCTGCATTATATGCAGCATTTCCTGCTCCATCCCATGCTGGAGCCCAATAATCTGCAGACAGGGGTAGCAGGTAATAAGGTAGCTTGTTATTTATTGCATCTTTGATTTTTTTTTATTGCATCTCATCATTACAGACTTCTGCTTCTTCTGCTTTGGTCCTTCACAAAGACACAAGCACTGCTTTGCATACACACACACAGGTATTGCATTCACCCCACCTTTACTATGTGTGTTGTATGAAAGAAGGCATATGCCCAGCTTCACAAAGGTCTTTCCACACAGGAGCAAGTACCTTGAATTGGCTCAGCCCCTCTGAGACTATTAAGATGTCATCACTCCTAAAGTAAAAATTCTTTCAACGGGAAGTACAAATAGTGCTCGATGCACTAGGTTTAAATAAAGCACTAGAAAAGTTGTGATGGTTCAAGTCCTGATATTCCAAGCTAGACTTGTAGAGAGATTTAGGAATCAGAATGAAGGACCTTAGAAAATGTCAAAGAAAATGATTGAGAAACCCAAGTTAAGTGATAAGGTGAAAAAACAGGGTAACAACTGAGTGATCAAGAAACGGACAAAATCCTATGAACACCAGGGAAATGAGGCCACCACTGATAAGAGACATAAAATAGTGATTCCAGGAATAACTTCCACTCCTACACACACACACACACACACACCACCCCACACCCAGAGAAGTCACGCTTAGGTTGGTGACATCACAGGCCTTTTGAGTTGTGTGACAAGGTGGAAGTATGAATTCAGACTTTCCATCTGTTTCAGTTTTGCCCAATTCAGGAATCAATGTGATACCAATTGACTTGTTTCAATTACAGATGCAGCTCTGGGTGCACTCAGCAGTCTAGGTCAGGAAATTTGGAGAACAGCTGTCTGGCCAACAGACTGGAAGAGGTCCATATTTGTTCCTATTTCCAGAAGAGGTGTTCCAAACGAATGGGGAAACTATGAAACAATATCATTAATATCATATGCAAGCAAAATACTGCTGAAGATCATTCAAAACCAGCTAGAACAGTACATAGATAGAGAACTGCCATAAGTTCAAGTAGGATTTAGAAGAGGCAATGAATGGCACCAGAGATATTATCGCAGATGTCAGATGGATCCTGGCTGAAAGTAAAGAATACCTCAGAATGTCTATTTGTGCTTTATTGACTAAGCAAAAACATTTGACTGTGGATCATAACAAGTTGTGGCTGACATTGAGAAGAATGGGTGTCCCAGAGCACTTAATTGTGCTCATGCAAAAGCTATACCTGAACCAGGAGGCTGTTGTGCAGAGTAGGGAACAAAGCATGGTTTAAAATTAATAAGGGAGTACATCAGGGTTATATTCTCTCCATATACCTCTTTAATCTGTATGTTGAGCGAATTATTCAAGAAGCTAGACTCTATGAAGAGGAATGTGGCATCAAAATTGGAGGGAGATGCATCAATAACCTGCTTTATGCAGCTGACACAACCTTGTTTGCTGAAAGTAGGAGGACTTGAAGAACTTATTGCAGAAAATCAAGGAATACAGCCTTCAGTATGGATTACATCTCAATGTCAAGAAAACAAAGATTCATACCACTGGACTGGCAAGCAGCATCATGATGGATGGAAAAGAGATAGAAACCATTAACAATTTCATTTTATGTGGATCCACAATTAACATCTTGGTACCAGCAATCAGAAAATAAAGAGACACATTACATTGGGAAAATCTGCAGTTAGGGACCTCTCCAAATTATTGAGGAGTAATGATGTTAGTTTGAGGACTAAGTATATCTGATTCAGGCCATGGTCTTTCTGATCACTTGCTATGCATCTGAGAGCTGGACAGTGAATAAAGATGACAGAAGAACTGATGTCTATGACCTGTGGCATTAGAGATGAGCACTTAACATCCCATAGATGGCCAAGAGAACAAACATATGTCTTGGAAAGGATGCATCCAGAGTGCTCTTTGAATGCAAGAATGATGATGGTTCACCTCACATAGTTTGGGCATGTTGCTAGGAGGGGCTAGTCCTTGGAGAGGGACATAATGCTTGGAAGGGTGGAGGTTCAGCAAAGGTGAGAAAGACCCTCAGCCAGGTGGATTGACATGGTGACTGCTGCAAAGGCCTCTAGTATGTCAGGAAGTGTGAAAATGGCACAAGATAGAATGGGGTTCAGATCTGTTCAGAGTCACTATGAGTCATACTCGACTCGACAGCACCTAACAACCACCACCACCACCAGTGGTAGTCTAGGGTGCTTGAAATCATTTGTCCCATATTATGAAAACACTGGAAACAAAAGGAGGTTTTGGTAGACTGGCATGGATGTCAAACTCCAGAAAGAATTAAAATCGTTTGGCCCGTATTCAAGACTACGCATAGCAACCCAACCAATTTTATTCATCATTTAGGGGCTGGCTCTAGTATGCTCATTATGCATAATAAAACCTCTTTGTAAGCTAAAAGCCAGTTGCTGATACAGCATCAGCTATTTCCTAAAGCAAATTCTCAACTTTCAAAATCAATCATTCCACCCTGAGAAAATGTCTTTAGAAACTTTACTGCTGCTTCTGAGGTTATTGGTGTTATTCAAACAGCCCTAAGTGCTACGTGACGCTGGCTAAAAACATACGCCACCTGGCCACTTCTCCTACCATCTCTATCTACTCAGGAGCAATATTAAACAGGCAACATTATTTCAGTAGAAGCGAAACTTCAAGAAGTACTTGAGTGCTTAGCAGAAATTCTAAATGTTTATTGAGTACAGAAAGTTTACCAAAAAAAGGACAAATCTAAATTGCACAAGAGAAAATGTCATCATAAAGCGCTTCAGGTTATAAGCAGTTAGGGAAAAATAATTTTTATTAAGAACCTACAATGATACCTTTATCTGCTGTCCAGCAGAAACCTGTATCAAAAATACCATCCAGTCCTCTGACACTAACACTGGAGAGTGGCTCAATATTTATGTCAACACAAGCCTCTTTAAACAAACAATCAATTTTCTATTTGCTGAGTACATAAGGTAGAAAAAATTTAAAATAAACCAACCAAAAAAGCCCCACTGCACTTTGTTACTGGCAAATTGACTCAAATTTATGGCAACCCCATGCATGTCAGAGTAGAATTGTGCTTTATAGGCTTTTCAATAACTGTTTTTTGGTTTTTTTAAAGAGATTGCCAGTTCTTTCTTCCAGTGTGCCTCTCAGTAGACTCAAACTTTTGGTTAGCAGCTAAGTACATTAACTATTTGCATCACCTAGAAACTCTAGGATAGAAATAAAAGCATAAAAAGACATTTACTTGTTTTTTATATAAGAAGCAGTTCAATTATCTCTGTAACTCAGGATTCAAATGACTGCAGTCATTTGCACCATCAGAGGAGTTCCAAGTTAAATTGAATTGATGCTCTCATAAAATCTTTTTGTGCAGTCCAACTAACATAAATTAGCTACTTATAAGAGTACACATAAAATTATTGACCCTTACACATTCACAGGTCATCTTCATATCTGTTTACTTAAAAGACCAAGAAGTCTGAGTTAGAATTAATTGAAATGGTGACTGACAATATAAGTGACTGTCACCTTAGGAAAGTGACTCCAACTCTCTGGGCCTTAGTTTTCTCTAAACTCCAGTGGTACTTCTATAAGGAGTTGCATTGCTAATCCAAACGCTGCAACAACTCTGGAAGTTTGAATCCACCAGCTGCTCAGCAGAAGATAGAACAATCTACTCTGGTGCAATTTACAGCCTCATAGTTAGTTATGAGCCTTCCAACTAAAAAGCAATGGGTTTAAGGTTTTATTAACAAAGATTAAATGAATTCTTGTTTGTAAACCTCTTAGTACAGGGAGTACATATTCAAGAAATGGTACTTGTAATTATTATTTACTGGATGCCACAACCTCAGTAAATCTGTATGCAGTTACAATTTTTCATCTTGGATAAGATTAAGTGATTTGTCCAGCGCTAACTACCAAGGCTTCTAAATGCAGGCCCCTTCACAACATCACCCTCAGTAAGCCTTAAAGACTTTGACAGAATGGGCAGCGGTGTCCAGCACGAGCAGGGAATTCTCCTTGGTGTAGACCAGGGCCACGGGATGGGAAAGATCTTGAGTGATGAGGGGCTTCAGCCCAGGAAATTCCTCAGGTTTTCCTAAGCACAAGACAGCCTGACTGGAGGTATCGGTAACAATCACATTGCCCTGGGGATCAAAGGTAACAGCAGAGGCAGTTATTTTAGAAGGAAAGAAGAGGCTCAGCCCAAAGGAATCCACTTGGCCAATGAACTGCATAGTTGCACTAAACACCTTCACCCTGGTGCTGCACGTTTGGGTCCCCTCTGCAGCAGGGGGGTGCTCAAGGACGGCAATGGCTCCAGTGTGCCAAGACACCGCCACCCCCCGGGGACTGCACAGATGGGCACACATCTTCTCAATTCTGCGGAGATTCCCTTCTGGAAAATCGACTTTCAGGATGTGCAGGGAGCCTGCCTCTGCATCAGTTACCAGGATCTCATTTTGGGGTGTGGTATCCACGCCCCAAGGTAACGAGAACTGGCCTCCAATGAGGAGTTTGACATGGCCAAAAAAATCAAAGACTTTGATGGAGCGGTCGCCCGCGTCGCTGACAACCACGTGGCAGTCGTTGGTGACGGTGACATCGAGTGGGTATCGAATGTCTTGGGCAGACTCCCCTTTCTCTCCAAACTGATGGGCACATCCTCCCTCGGAGTCAAAGACCTTGACCCGTCTCTGGCCGTCGTGCACCACCACGATGCGCCCCGTCTTGCGACACAGCGCCAGCCCGGTGGGGTTGACCAGGGTCCCCCAGCCACCAAAGGCATGCCGGCAGGTGAGCGTTCCGGGAGCGCAGGGAACGGCAGGAGAGGTGGCTGGAGCCGGGGGCAGCGCGGGGCTCAGCAGCTCCAAGAGGTGCAGGACCGGCAGGCAGTCGCTAGTGTCACTGCCCCGGCAGCCTCGCCGGCAGAAGGGGCACTCGAGGGCCAGAGTCCGCGGGTGCGCCAGCGCGGCCACGCAGGCCAGGCAGACCACGTGGCCGCAGGGTAGGTTGCGCGGGCGCCGCTGCTGGCCGGGGCCGAACCTCTCAAAGCACACCTTGCACTCGAGCAGGCTGATCTCGGCCTCGCGCACCAGCTCCCGCAGCGGCTGCCCACATCGCGCGCCCCCGGCATCCCCCGCGCGCCGCCGCCAGCCCGGACACCGCCCCCACGCGGCGCTCGGGCACCGTCACAGGCAGCGCGCCCCTGACGTCAGACGCCGCTCGCCGGCCGATTGGCCGCCGCCTGCTGCCCCCTGGTGGCCGCTATTTATTAGAAAGGGCCCTCATGCTTTGAAAGGTGGAGGGACAGTGAAAGAGAGGAAGACCTTCAGCCAGGTGAACTGACACAGTAGTTGCAGCAATGGACTGGATGGCACAGGATACCAAAGGGTTAAGGTTGTACTTAACTCTACGGCACCTAACAACAACCACCTCTAGGTGGCATATTATCCCAAAATTGTGGCCACGTTTTGAAATAGTAACCTTGGCACTGAAGCTGTTATGATTAGACATATCATGAACACAAGAACATCCTCTACACGGATCATGAATATCTCCTATCAGTAAGAATCATTAAATTCCTGCACTCCAAGAATTTAAATCTTCAATTATTGTACAAGTAAAGGAGGTCTGGTGGCTGTAGTAAGAAGTTGGGCAGTCTACCTACAGGCGGTCCGTTTGAAGCTATCAGCTGATCAGAGGAAGAAATATGTGCCATCTTTTCCTATGCATTTACAACCTCTGAAAACTCACTGAGTTGGCTCCAACTCAACAGCAATGAGCTGGCGTTTGTTAGGTTATAGCAGTTCATCAGCTGGAAGAGGAAGCAGAGGCTGAAATATGCAGAAGAACAGGCCATTCTCAAAAATAGTGAAGTAGATGCTTTAGCTATCACCCAATTCCAGGAATTAGCAGTCTTGTTTTGTGTGTGCCTCAGTGCATTCCACTTCCTAGTTTATTTGAAAGCACCTTCAACAGTACGCATTTTATCCTTAAAAGTTTGTTGTTGTTGTTGCTTGCCATCAAATTGAGCATGGCCCATAGCAACCCTATGAACAGCAGATCTGAACCCTGTCCTATCCTGCACCATCCTCACACTTTCTGTCACATTAGACCCCAATGTGGTAGTCAATGAATCAATGCATGTTTATAATTGTGTATTTTATATCTAATCCAAAATATCCTAGAGATTATAATTTCAACATGTAATCACCATTCAAAAATTATTTAGGTACTTTACTTTCATTTTGAAGGAAATAGCAAAAAATAAGGCCCCAGGAATAGATGGCATATCAGTTGACATATTTCAGCTAACAGATGCTGCCCGTGCTCACCAAGTTGTGTCAAGAAATCTGGAGAACAACCACTTGGCCAACTGACTGGAAGAGATCTATATTTGTTCCCATTCCAAAGAAAGGTGATCCAACAGAGTGTGGAGCTATAGAACAATATTGTTGCTTTCACATGCAAACAAGATTCTGCTGAAGATTATCCAAAAACGACTGAAATAACACAGCAGCAGAGAACTGACAGAAGTCCAGGCTGGGTTTAGATGGGGTTGTGGTGCTAGGGATATTGTAGCTGATGTTAGATGAATCTTGGCTGAAAGCAGGGAGTACCAGAGGAATGTCTATCTGTGCTTCATTGATTATGCAAAGGCGTTTGACCGTGTGGACCATAACAAACTGTTGCTGACTCTGAGAAGAATGGGAATCCCAGAACACTTGATTGTGTTAATGTGAAACTTATACATGAACCAAGAGGCAGTCGTCAGAACAGAGCAAGGAAACACTGCATGGTTCATAATTGGGAATGGCATATGCCAGGGATGTGTCCTGTCTCCATACCTTTTCAACCTGTATGCAGAACAGATTATCCGGGAGGCTGGGCTCTATGAGGGGAAATGTAGCATCAGGATTGGTGGAAGATCTATCAAAAATTTGAGTTATGCAGATGACACAACCCTGCTTGCTGAAACTGAGGAGGACCTGAAGCACTTGCTGCAGAGGGTCAAGGACTGCAGCCTTCAATATGGATTGAAGCCCAATGTCAAGAAGACAAAGATTCTCACCACTGGACCAACTGGCAGCATCAGGATGGATGGTGAAGAGATTGAGCTTGTTCACAGCTTTAGTTTACTTGGCTCCACAATCAACACTCTTGGCACCAGCAGCCAAGAAATTGAAAGACATATTGCAATGGGAAAGTCTGCTGTTAGGGACCTTTCTAAAGTACTGAAGAGCAATGGTGTGTCTCTGGAGACTAAGGTGTGTCTGGTACATGCCATGGCCTTTGCAATCACTTGTTACACGTCAGAGAGCTGGACAATAACTAGGGAGGATAGAAGGAGAATTGATGCTTTTGAGCTTTGGTGTTGCAGAAGAGTGCTGAGGATACCATGGACTGCTAAGAGAACAAACAGATTCATCCTAGAGAGGGTTAAACCGGGTGGCTCCTTGGAGGCAAGAATTCTGAGGCTTTGTCTGACATACTTTGGTCATGTTGTAAGGAGAGACCAGTCCTTGGAGAGGGACATCATGCTTGGGAGGGTGGAGGGCAGGCGCAGGAGGGAAAGGCCCTCTGGCAGGTGGATTGATTTGGTCACTGGAGCAATCAGGATGAATGTGTCAGAGACAATGAGATTGGCACAGGACAGAGCAGAGTTTAGAGCTGTTGTACATAGGGTCGCTATGAGTCGCAAGCGACTCAATGGCACATAACAGCAACAACTTTAACTTTTAAAAAACTAGGTATTCTTTGTCTTTTGCATTTTTCATACTTGTAGCACATCTAAATTGAGACTCATCTCATGCCAGTAACTGCTGCCAGCACCAAATGGAACAGTTTAGATCCAGACCAAGTTGGCACAACAATATTTTTTGCCTCTCAAGACTCTTCCAGATTGACTTCATTGATCCTTGCCTTGCTTGTAATTTGTCTGTGCCCCAAATTGTTTGAAAGCTGATCCCGGGTCGCCAGGTTATTGCTTAACTGTGATTGAGCTTCAGGTCTGCAGGACTCAGTGCCAGCCTGCATGACTCAGGAGGGAGGGGGTGGGGAGCTCAGCTCTGCTCTCTCCTTAACTTGCCTACCTTCCTCTTTTTGATCCTTTGCTGCCCCAATGGGGCACCCTGTAGAATTGCACCCCACTGCTGTTTTGTAATTAGGATTCCAGCATAACCCTGCCCCCTGAAAAAAGCACAGACTCAGAGCACTGGGTTCTTAGCCAGACGACCCAGTAAAAGTTGCAATAAACCTTTCATGCTCAAGGGCATTCCTGGTGCCCACACTTCTACTTGGCAGTTAGTAGCAGTTTGGAAAGTGCTGTGGCACATACATCAATCTTCCCTAATGATTGGCTTTTCAAGAGCCCAATAGTACCTTAAGTTTCTCAGGTGGCATAGAGGGTTTCCACTGTACTGCTAACGTAAATGCTGGTAATTTGAACTTACCTGAGGTACTATGGTAGAAAATGCTGTTGATTATATTAAGACTACAGCCTGTTGGCCTACAGAGGATTTTTGTTGTCTTGGTATTGAAATGTAATCTATATTGGAGGTTGTAGCTTTAATTAACGTAATCAACATTGGACTCTTGAAAACATGATAGATGGTGGGGGAAACTTAAAATTGTTAGTAATTTCATCTTGCTTGGATCCACAATCAACACTGGCAAATGCTTGGTACCAGCAGTCAAAAAAGAAAAAGACGTGTTACATTGGGAATATCTGTTGTTAAGGAATTCTCCAAAGTGCTTAAAAGCTGTGATGTCAGTTTAAAGACTAAGGTGTGCATGATCTAAGTCATGGTCTTTTCAATTACTTGCTATGAATCTCAAAGTTGGACAATGAATGAGGATGAAGAAGAAGAGTTGATGGCTTTGAGTTTTGGTTCTGGTGAAGAGTACTGAATATCCCGTGGACTGCCACTAGGACAAACAGATACGTCTTGGAGAAAGTGCAATCTGGGTGCTCCTTTGAGGCAACATTGGTGAAATTCATCTCATTATTTGGGTGTGGTGTTAGAAGGGGCCAGTCCTTAGAAAAAGACACCAAGCTTGGAAAGGTGAGGTCAGCAAAGGAGAGAAGAACCTCTCAACACTGTGCACTGACATAATGACTGTAACAATGGGCTCACCAAGGATAGCAGAAACAATGAGGATGTCACAGAATAGGGCAGGATTTTGATCCATTCTTCATAGGGTCGTTTATCATAGAGCTGTATTTGACTCGAAGGTACCGAATAACTGACAGAACTGCCAAGAAATCCTGTGAATTTTCCCCAAATATGAAGGTGCTGGAGTAAAGAGGGGAAGGAAAACTAGAGGCATGAAAATGAGGAAGGCAGGGTGGAAATGGGAGAGTGTTGACCCATTGCAGGCACAGGAATATGAATTGTTGAATGGGAAATCAAGTCTCTGGGTAAGCTTCCTCCCAAAGAGCAATAAAATTGTTAGAGGGGAAAAAAAATAATCAAGCTTATGGCTTTGTGAAGAATCTATTGCCAAAAACTCCAAACAAAACCCTACAGAGCCGTTTTGTTCTGAATGCATGTGTTGTTCTGAGTCAGAACCACCTGGTGGAAAATGGTTGTAAATTGTGGTGTTTGGTGGTGTCTCCTAGGGCGGCTATGATGAAAAGAACCACAAATGTCTTTTCAAGGACAGAAATTTTAATACTTACCATTCTGGAAGTTAAAAGTTCAATTCAGGGTCCTGGTCAACTCTGTTTCTTCTTTGTTGGTATTTCTCTGAGCTCTTTGCCTCTTCAGCCTGTAGATGAGGGTCCCAAGGAAGGTCTTCCTCTCCTCTGTGTACATCTCTATGTCTACTCTGGCTTTTTAGTAATCTCTAAGTGATTAGACTTAGGACCCCTCCTATTAGGGTATGATCTAATTAACATTGTTGCTGTTGTTGTGGTTGTGTTAATAGAGTCAGAACTGACCCATAGCTGACCCTTCTGTGGGTTTTCAGAGATAGTTAATTGCAAAGGAGATTGCGGAGCAGCTGGAGGCCTCAAACCGGCTGCTTTCAGGATTGCAAGTGCAGCTTCTTACCACTAGGCTACCAGAGCTCCCTTAATTAACATTACAAAGACAAAACCATTTCTTAGTAGGACTATATTCACAAATATAGGGTTGGGATAAGAGTTTAATGCATAATTTGGGGGAGTGCAGTGATATAATACATAATAAACGACAAATTTAAATATGGAAATATAGCATTGTGTTATTCTGAGATCCACACACACAATTACACAGCTAGATATGAGAATAATTTCCCATCACAAAGCAATGGAGTCAGTTCCTGTTTATGGCAACTGTGTCCAGCTTCTGAGGCTGTAAATCTCTACAGGAGACTTCCCATCTTCCTTAGAACAGCAGGTGAGGTCAAACCACTCACCTTTCAGTTAGCAGCACAATGTGTAACCCACTATGCCATCAGAGCTCATTTGAAAGATAATGTTGAAAAACAAAACAAACTCAAACTCATTGTTGAATCAGAACCAACTTATAGCTGACCCTCCACTGGTTTTCTGAGGTGGTCAATAGAAGAGAATAGAAGGAGATTGGCTATCTTTCTTCTGTGGAGTCACTGGTGGATTCAAATTGCCAGACTCTGGATTAGCAGTGCATCTCCCTCTGGGGTAGGCTAGGGTTGAATATTTCATAATTTAGAGCTCCACTTAGATGAAACATCTAAATTAGGTAAACAGAGACAGAAAGGGAGCTCTGGTGGCTTAGTGGGAAAGAGTTGTGCTGCCAACTCAAAGGCATGCAGTTTGAATCCATCAGCTGCTCTATGGGAGAAAGATGGGCAGTCTTCTCTCATGTAATTTACTGGATCAGCTATGGATCGGTTCCAACTCGGTGGCACACAACAAAACCAACAGGGAGCTCTGCTGGTTTTAATGGTAAGGAGTTGTGCTAACAATTCAAAGGGATAGTGTTCAAATTCACCAACTGCTCTGTGAGAGAAGATGGATAATCTCTTAACGTGATTTACTGCCTCTGAAAACCTGCTGGAAGGTCAGTGTGGAGTTGGTTTCTACAACAATAAGGGTGGGGATGGGGGAAGAGGAGAGAAGAACTATTGTCCTTCTGCGTTTCTGTTTGGGGTGATGTGAGAAGTTTTTTAGGAATATAAAATATGGTGAAAGGAATTAACATCATTGACTTTACATTAAAAAATGAGCTAAAAAGGTGAACTTTTTATTATATAGCTCTTTACCACAATAAAACTTACATCAATTTACACAGGAGGTAAAATTATTGTTCTTAAAGAGATGGAGTTCTTTATAACTGGGGAAGAGGCATCTTGAATCATAGGTGAAATGGAGAAGCCATAGAGATGTAAAGGGGTTTAATTGTTTTACTAACATCTCATGTACATTGAGAAAGGCTTATTGTTATGAGGTTGACTTGAAACACACACACATCAGAAATTAAGCTGGACAAAATCTGACAGATCTGCAGGTTGAATCTGTGGTACATACTAGTTGTTACATTGAAAGACTTAGTGTAAGATGTTACATTGCAAGGTGGTGGTGCACAGTGTTATTTAACTACATGTAAATCTAGAGTTAGTTCAAGAATTATTTAGGGTGGGGAGAAAATAGGGGGTTTAGCATGATTTTGTGCAGGCAACAGAAGCAAAACAACTGTCACCTTTGCCAACTTGAAGTGGGTGGATTAGATTTGCATTTCCAGGGCCACCCAACCAGAGGAATTTCCATCTTCTTTGGATTCTTTGGACTCGGACCTGGCCCTGTGGAGCCACGTCCAACTTTGACCCCTGTCCCCTTATCCCCTGGGACCAGGTATCTTGTCTTTTTAGCCCTCTGTTCTGACAATTTATCTAATTTCTTTTTGTTATTGAATACCAATGATTTGGAAACGATCTTTAGCTGACTCTCCAGCAGGTTTTCAGAGGCAGTTAATAGACAGGAGGAGATTGCCCATCATTCTCCCATGGAGCAGTTGGTCGATTCAAACTGTGTGTCTTTGGGATTGCAGGGCAGCTTCTTACCACTAGGCAACTCACCTCATATCCCACGCCGCTGGTTTTTCAGGAGTGAGGGAGTTGCTGGAGAGGCAAATAGCAGTTATGTTTTGAACTTGAACGTGAGTGCCTACAGAAAAATGAGTTGCAGATGTATGGTTGGAAATGGGGTCTGTAAAGTCGAACGTTTCTCACATTAGAGTTTCTGAGTGCCATCCTTGGACTTTTTACTTGGTTCTTTTTTACTTGGTCTTTTTATTATCATCTGTTCTCTCTGAGCAGTGTCATTATAACTAACTCATAGTCACATGAACTGACAGCGCCCTGCATGTGCCCATATGACAGCCATATCATTCTGTACTTGATGTTAAAGATTTGGGTTCTACCACTGGAATATACAATTCCTAGGAGCTTGACTTTGATAATCATTGCATTTTTATCTCCCACCATATTCAATGGTACTTAGCATGTGCTGAAAGAATGATGCCTCTAATAAAAGGGCAGTAATTAAATTATTATAGTTACACAATAGAATGGAACATCACGTGTTGTTGCTAGATGCTCTTGAGTTGAATATGATCTATAGTGACCCTATGAATAACAGATCTGAACCTTGTCCTACCCTGTGCCATCCTCACAATCCCTGACATGAGCCCACTGCTATAATGACAATGTCGCTGGTGGCCTAGTGTTAAGAAATTGTACTGCCAGTCCAAAGGCACATGGTTCAAATCCACCAGCTGCTCCATGGGAGAAAGATGGGCAATTAACTTCCATACAATTCACTGCCTCTGAAAACCCACTGCAGAATCAGCTATGAATTTATTCCAACTTGATAGTAAACAACAACAGAACATCATGTAGGTATTATAAAATCTTATCTTAGGGAAATACTTTGTGACAAAAGAGCTTATGATAGAACACAATACTGTTTTTGTAGTGCAATCCAACTTTGTAAAAACAAAGATATTAGCATACAAGAAAAAAGAGAGAGAGAACACACAGTCATAGTCTGGAAAGATTGGATAGAGATTGCATTTGTCTTTAATTTTTAGACTTTTCTAAACTTTCCACATTTTCAACAATGAAAATGTATTGTTATTATTCATTTCCCCCTCTCCCTTCCTCTTCTTTTTCGCCAGTTCACTTTTTAAAAAAACTATATTCATTCATTATTGCACAATTTCCTCCCTCTCCTTCCTCACCGCTCCCGAAGTCCACTTTGCAGTGTACCTCTTATTCTGGACTATTGTCATACATATAATGACTAATCATATATTACTTTTAAGCAGTTCTTTCTTCATCTGTTCTAATGCAGCATTCATTATCTATCCAATCTTTTCCTATTCTTCTCCAAACCTTCCACATCAGTCCTGCTTTATAACACTAATGTTATGCAGTCCTTTTGTGAATATTTAACTTAGCATATGTCCTCCAGGGTCACCCATGTTTTATAATATTTTACAAGTTCATTGTTTTTCAGTGCTGCATAATATTCCATTGTGTGAATATACCATAGTTTTTCTATCCATTTGTTTGTTGATTGGCACTTGTGTTGCTTCCATATTGGGTTGCAATAAACATGAATGTGCATACATCTGTTTGTATGGCAGTTCTGTGTGTTCTGTGTGGGTATATTCCCAGTAGTGAAATTGCTGGGGCAAATAGTATTTCTATTTCCAACATTTTGAGAAAGCACCAGACTGCAGTCCACAGTAGTTGGACCATTTTACACTTCTACCAGCAGTAAATAAGGGTTCCAATGTTTGCTGCTCTGTTGAACTTGCTATTGTTGCTGGGGTAAGATGATATCTCACAGTTGTTTTGATTTACATCTCTCTGGTAGCTACAGATTTTGAACATTTCTTCATGTGTTTGTTTGCCATCTAAACGTCTTCTTTTGTGAAGTATCTATTCATATTTTGTCCCATTTTGTGATTGGGTTGTTTGTCTTTTTGTTGAGATGCTGGAGTATTCTATAAATTTTAGATGAGTCCCTTATCAGATATGTCCTTACCAAATATTTGTCTCCAGTCTGTGGGCTTCCTTTTTTTTTTTACCTTGTTGGAGGAGTTTTTTATGTGCATAGGGATTTGATTCTTAGAAGGTCCTATTCATATATTTTGTTTTCTCCTGGCTGTAGGTTTTTCATTATGCTTGGAAAACTATTCATACTGTAGCATAGGGTTTCTAGAGTTCTCGTAAGCTTTTCTTCAATGACGTTTATAGTCTTTGGTTTTATTCCTAGGTGTTTGTATATGGTGTGAGGTGCAGATCTTGCTTGAGTTTTCTACAGATGGTCTTCCAATTTTGTCAAGACCATTTGCTAAAGAGTCTGTCATTTTCCTCACTTATCTGATTTTATCTCCTTGTCATAAATCAATTGACCAAAATTTTTATTAAACAAATGTTTGATCAAACAAATGTTGTCAAGGGAATCTCAACACCAACAAGAAAGAGGAAGCAGCATGCATTCTTTGGGGCCAGAGATATCTGTGTTGGCCCAAACAGGATCTACACACGAGCAACAGCACCCTCAGCAGAGAACCAGAGATTGACATCAGGCAGAGCTGACGTGGGACTGCTGCCCCACAGAACCAGAGCCAGAGGCCTTCAATCCAAGCTTGTTGGAAGATGAAGGAAGACAGCATTACTGGAAGGTTTAAAGAAACATTGTAGCACTGCCTGAAACCATGAGGCTGAAGTTCAAAGGGCCTGAAGCCACACTTAAAAAACCTGTCTATGCTGAGGGATTGTAACCTGCTGCCAACCTGAATTATAGCCTGCTAACTTTTGTAATAAATCCCATAACCATGAAAAAAAATACTGTCAAGTACATGGCAACCCACGTGTCAGAGTAGAACTGTTCCATAAGATTTTCACCAGCAGATTTTATAACCTATATGGCCAAGTCTTTCTTTTGAGGTAACTTTGAGTGGATCCAACCTCCAACCTTGGTTTGTTTTTTAGAAAGTTTCCACTGCATTTTGGGTCAATGTTTAAACTAGTTTTCCTTTCTATAATTTATACATATTTTGTTTTGTAGCATTGATTGCAATCCCATCAGTGCAACAAAGCATTCCCCACTTTCTCCTTGGTTTCCTCACTTCCATTCACTCTTCTTTCCTGCCCCTTCCTACTTCCTCAGACTGTTGGCCTCTTTAGTTGACGGTCTGCTCCTCCAGTCTGTTGATTAGCAGCTGATCATGTTAATCATTTCCACCACTCACGGACTCTGTTTTATTATTACTTAAGTATTATTCTGGTTAGGTGCCATCAAGGCAAGTACATAGGGCATGTGGTATTAATGATACTATAATTTTTTTCATTTTTAAAAACATTTTATTTGAATGAAAGTTTACAGAAAAGTTGGATTTTCATTCATTCATTATTGCATATTTTCCTCCCTATCCTCCACCCTCCCAATGATATTGTTCTATAATTTCCAGATTCAGTTTGATTTTCTTACTTGGGAATGAGAACAAATACAAACTTTCAGTTAAGTATAAATATTCTTGATAGTATCATTTAATGAAAAAGTTTCTTGATTCTATTACATATCAAATTATTACATAAGAAGATGGTGAAAAGGACATTATTGTATAAGTACAATATGACTCCTTCTAATAAAAACTAACATGTTACACAATTTCACAGATCACTTCTTTTTACCATTCACCTCATGTAAGTGTAACTATGGTGGTTCTATCTCTTAGACAATATCAAGTTCGTAATGACAATTATATTTCTCTAAGCTATTGGCATTGCATTTCTCTTATATTTTTATTGTACAAGTAGCACATGCTGAACATGAACATTTCTTCGAATCCCTAAGCATAACTATACTTACAGATTTTTCCTAGACTCTATAAGCCATCTAAGTAAAATTGGCTTCAATCCCTAATTATACTTTCCTTTCAGAAGGCAGTCATTTTAACATTTAGTATGTAATTGTTTTCAAAAAGTGAGGTGCATTTTTTTGAGCAAAGCTTTTGGCATATTACAAGGAGGAACCAGTCCTTGGAGAAGGACATCATGCTTAGAAGGGTGGAGGGACAGAACAAGAGAGGAAGACCCTCGTTAAGATGGATTGATTCAGTGACTAAGGTAATTGGGTTATGTATGTTAGAGATAGTAAGGTTGGCTCAGGATAGAGCAGGGTTCTGAGCTGTTGTATATAGGGGTCACTATGAGTTGCAAGCGATTTGATGGCACATAACAACAACGTGATATGGTCTGTAAGGAATTTTTCTTAAAAAATCATTCTCTTTTCATATTTTGGCACAATTTTTAATTGCTCACAAACTTAAAGCATGTGTATGGTACTCAATTTTATGCCTCATCTACTTTTCTGTAAGTAGATACAACCTTTCAAATAAAGAGTCAATCCCCCAACTTCTATGTCGTTCTTCCAAAACATCGACATTCTCAAGACAACGTATATTGCATGTCATACCTGAAACAAACAGAAAACATAATGCATTCAAATATTATAAAGAATGGAATAAAATAGCAAACTTTAAAAGGAAAAAAAATGCTAAACTTGTATGTCACTATTACCACAGACATACATGTATACAGCAAAAACAGAAAGAAAAGACAAGCTAACCCAATTAACTTTCACATATAACAACTCTTATTCATTAGTAATAAATCATGATTTTATTATTTTAAAAATAGATAAGTAAAATCTGAACAAGAATATTAATAAAATTAATGTTAATATATAAGCAATTCATAATTTTACAGTAATTGATCATATGGTAACTCTTAATTTAAGTCTCAATAAAATTTAAATAAAAACCAAAAGTTTACCAAAAACACTACAAATTCTCTTAGAAATATCATACTTAATACTTTTTCCTTGTGTTTTAATGAAAAGTGTAAAATGCTAAGGCCACATTTTCTGTAGAACTCCCACAAGCAAAAATCAGTACACCACCCCTCTGTTGTTGCTAAGTGCCATCTCGTTGACTCTGATTCATGTTGCTGTTGTGTGCTGTCCAGTTGTAAGTGACCCACAGCTCACCCTCTAGTGGGGTTTCAGAGGCAGCAGATCATACAGAAGATTGTCCAACTTTCCCCCTCAAATCAGCTCGTAGATTTGAGCCACATGCCTTTGGGTTGGCAGTGTTAACTCCTTACCACTAAGCCACCAGAGCTTCCTAATAGGATAGTATATTTTCTTTTTAAATTAAGTTCTTTAGCTGTATATTTGCAGTAAGCTGTACAGAAGGAGAATGTCCATCCTTCTCCACAGAGTAGCTGGTAGATTTGAACTATGTGCCTTTGGGATTGGAGCATAACTTGTTACCACTAGTCTATTAGAATGATCCCATAAATAATAGATCTGAACCTGTGTGCCATCCTCATCACATACTTCAATGTACTTGAGCCCACTGTTGCCGTCACTGTGCCATTATCTTG
The DNA here is from genome assembly GCF_000299155.1 of Elephantulus edwardii. Classification (NCBI taxonomy): domain Eukaryota; kingdom Metazoa; phylum Chordata; class Mammalia; order Macroscelidea; family Macroscelididae; genus Elephantulus; species Elephantulus edwardii. The sequence goes on along the minus strand of NW_006399820.1, from coordinate 13,728,438 downwards.
TTGAGGGTCTTCCTCTCTTTTGCTGACTCTCTGCCTTTCCCAGGATGATTTCTTTTTCCATGCACTGCCCCTCTTTACAAGATGTCCTAAGTTTCACTATCCTTGCCTCTAAGGAGCACTCTGATTGTACTTTCTCCAAAACAGACTTGTTTGTTCTTTTGGCAGTCCATGGGTTTTCCATATTCTTCTCCAACACCACAGTTCAAAGGCATTGTTTCTTCTTCTGTCATCTTTATTCATTGTCCAACTTTCAGATGCACAGACCATGGTTTGGATCAGGTACACCTAAGTCTTTAAACCGACATCACTGCTCTTTAACACTTTGGAGAGGTGCTTGACAGCAGAGTCTCCCAAAGCAACACTTCTTTTGACTTCTTGACTGCTGTTACCTTGAGTGTTGACTGTGAATCCATGTAAAGTGAAATGACTGACAACTTAAATCTTTTCTTGATCTATCATGATGTTGCCTAAATGGTCTAGTGGCAAGGATTTTTGTTTCCTTGATGTTGAGGCTTAACCCATATTGAAAGTTGTAGTTTTTATTCTCTTGTAGCAAGTGTTTCAATTATTCTTCACTTTTGGCAAGCAAGGATGTGTCATCTGCATAATACAGGTTAGGTTGTTGATGAGTCTTCCTCCAAAGCTGATGAATATGACATATTCATCTTCACTTAGTCCAGTTTCTCAAATTATTTGCTCCACATACAGATTGAATAGGTAGGTATGGAGAAAGAATACAGCCCTAATGCACACCTTTCTTATTTTAGACCACACAGTGTTCCGTTGTTGTGTTAGGCCAACAGCCTTTTGGTTTAGGTATAGCTTGAGCATGAGAAGAATTAAGTGTTCTGGGATTCCTACTCTTCTCAATGTTTGCCAGAGTTCATTATGATCCACACAGTCAGATGCCTTTGCATAGTCAATAAAACACAAATAAACATCCTTCTGGTGCTTTCTCTTTTCTGCCAAGACTCATCTGACATTAGCAATGATATCTCTTATGCTATGGCTTCTTCTTAATCCAGCTTGAATTTCTAGCAGTTCTCTATCAATGTACTATTCCATCCACTTTTTTTTTCTTTGTAATTTTCAACAGGACTCATATGATATTCTTCAACAATTTCCACATTCTGTTAAATCACTTTTTATTGAAATGAGAACAAATGGGGATTTCTTCCAATCAATTGGCCAGATAGCTGTATTCCAAATTTCTGGCATGGAGTAGTGAGCATGTCTAAGGTAGTATCTGTTTGTTGAACCGTGTCAGTTGGCATTCTATCAATTCCGAGGGTCTTAATATTCCCCACTAATGCTTATAGTGCAGCTTTCTTTGTTATCCTTGATTCTTGACGATGTACTATTTTCTGAAAAGTTTCTGCGTTGACCAACACTTTTAAGTACAGTCACTATGTGTATTCCTTCCATCTACTCTTGATGCTTCCTGTATCATTTAAGATTTTTCCCTTGGAACCCTTCTCTAGAAAAGCTGAAATGTCTTTATCATAAAGCTAAAAGGAGTATTTTTGAGATTAATCCCTTTTCTGGGATAAAATAAGCCATTAAGTATCTTCTAACTTTCTAATTCTATGTGCTTTTAGATAAAATAGGTAACATTTCAAAATATTTAACTTCACTTTAAAAGTTGACTTTATTTTAAAAAGAGTTCTAGTCTAAGTTCATAACTTACCAAACAATTTTTTAACTTCAGTATCTGGAACATTAAATGGTGGGCCTAGGAAAAGAAAAACATGGTGAATAATAATTTGATAGGGAATGGCAAAGGACACACTGACAAAGAAGATTAATCAGAACTGGCTTTGACAAGCAGTGTGGCATTTGGACAAGAACAAACTGGGAGGAGGGTAGAGAGAATAGTGCAACAATGAATGAATGGAAACCCAAAATCTCTGTAAATGTTTATG